>NC_134552.1:18702370-19015192 GCF_025594145.1 Primulina tabacum
AAAACATCATACAAATCATAATATATGTGTTTAATTGTTTATGCATGAAAAATATGATTGTTGGATTATTTTTACGGTAGTTCGTATATTTTCAAAAACACGACGATTTTACGTTATTATTAAAAACGTTTTTGATTTCAATGGACACGCTGCCAATACATGATAAATTATGAATGATTTACAGCCCAAAACATGATAAATTTAAAGGTAATAAAAGCTGGAACCGTGGATTTTATTCAGAAGGGCCGAAGGGTGTTTTGTTGTTGGGTTGTAAAGGTTCAAGGGCTCGATTGGTTGCATGGGGTCATGGGGCTCGTGTGTTTTATTCAGAAGGGCCGAAGGGTGTTTTGTTGTTGGGTTGTAAAGGTTCAAGGGCTCTATTGGTTGCATGGGGTCATGGGCTTGTCCAGGGCTCGTCCAGGGGCTGCGGTGGTCTCGGTCTAGGGCTGGGTTGGGTCTATGGTGGCTAGGGTTCGAGCCATGGCCAGGGAAAGAGTCCACGTGAAGTGGGACTCTCCGCCAAGCTCATGTTTTTGCAGCAGCGGCCATGGGGGCTCGCTGCTGGGGCTGGGTGGCTCAGGGTAGGTCTACCAGGGTCCAAGTGTGATGGGCAGGGGTCGGGCCAGGGGTTGGTGCGGCAGGGTTGGCTGATGGCTCGAGAGAACGTGAGAGATGCATCATGCGCGCAGCTGCTGGCTTCAGGAACTAATGGCTCGCTGCAGGGATCCAGGGGTCTGGTGTGGGGACCCAAACCTAATTCATCTTCTGGGATTAAGTGGATCAATTAATCAATCTAGGACTGAAATTTTTTTTAAAATACATAAGTGCGGAACATAAGATAATCAATCTGATATAAACATCGAAAGTAAAGTACGAGTCTTGTACAAATACATTCATCTCAAACTAGGATTCAAACACTATACATCAAGTGTTGAAAGTCAATCTACTTCTTAGTACGGATCTCCACGCTAATCTTGATCTCTCATCCTCTTCTCGACCATGATCATATCCCACCTAGTAGTCATGCACACATACAAACACAACAACAGCAGATAACTCCGGTGAGAAATACATTCTCAGTATAAACAACGTATACATGCAATCATATAAACAGATATAAAAGCATGGAACAGATATCAATAACATGTATCATAATCTGAAAGACATGAATCGATATAAAACTGTAAATCAATCTCTTGACTCATAATCTTTGACTCGACTCTTTCCTAATCTAGGGATCCCGGTTCCTGGACATTGGCATTCTGTATCGAATCTCAGCAATAGAAGTCGATCTACTCCTAAGCAACATCGATACACCAAAAGTCCAGTGTCTTGGCGGTTCTGCCAAAGACTAGGCACATCTGCCCAAACTTTAACTCAATACATGCTCTGCTATAAATCAATAGACTAAGCATATCAATCTCATGAATTGCAAACATCAATGCAATAAATAAAGTATGTGATTTTGGAAAACTCGAGTCAGATCTAACTCGAGTCGTATCTTCCCGGTTCGACATTGATTTATACCTTTCTCTTCGTAGATCTGACGAAGTCGAAGTCTCAAATTCGAATCTGTCAATACTCAATCTGGCAATGACAATATTGAGGATTACAATATCAATATACAACTCAATCAATACTGGATATAATCAGAACTTAATCTAATTCTGTTACAACGGCATAACGGCACAATCTCAATATACCCAGCAATACAAATATCAATAAACACCAACCTCAACTCATAATCGATCAACAACACAATCTGATATCAAATCTGTATAATCTCAATCAAATTCAATCTGAAAATGATAACAATTTCATACGGTATCCGTTCTTCGATCTGGTTTCGATTATATAATTACAACAATATCAGGAACATATAATATAGATCATATCAGGATTTCTTCCATATCATATTTTCAAATCATATCAGAAAGTAATAAAACTTACGTTTCTGTTTAAGTTCTTGTCAAGAGGAGCACAGTACTGAACTCGGATTGAAATTCTAACGGTCGGATATTTTGCAAATCGAATTCTAGTATCAAGTCTTGGAGAATTCTTCGTGGGAGCTTCTCGGTTCTTCCTGCTGAATTTTAAGGGAAACTGCAAAGTTTACATATAAATATGCATGGCCAAGACATGTGGCTCAATGTATATACTGCACGTCTCGTGCATATGCGCGACCTCCTCCGGCGCATATGCGCGAGACACTCTGTCTCGGCATTCAAGATTTCCTCTGCTCGCGCATATGCACGCCCTCTCTTCGCGCATATGCGCGAGGTTCTCTGCCATGTTTTCGCATATGCGCGGGTCCTGGTCGAGCATATGCGCGAGGTTCTCTGCCTGCCTCGCGTATATGCGCCCTGCTCGGTCGCACATATGCGCGAGGGGTTCAGTCCTCGCACATAATTCAAGTTTTCTTTTGTCTTTCCCGTTCTGATCCTTTCCGTCTATAATCACATCAAATATCAATAAATCATTTCATATTACAGTAATAAAATTTTCGGGCATTACATTTCTCCCCCTCTAAGATCTGATTTCGTCCCCGAAATCGCATGCAATCAAATCAGATACAATAAGAAATGAGAATAGAAGTTAAACATGAAACTCGCATCAATGAAATAATTCTGGGAATTTCTGTCTCATGTCTGATTCAATCTCCCAGGTAGCTTCTTCAATGCCATGACTTCTCCACTGAAATTTCACAAGCGGAATAGTCTTCGTTCTGAGTTGCTTTTCTTTACGATCAAGAATCTGAATCGGCTTTTCAAAATAACTCAGTGTCTCATCAGGTTCTGCCTCGTCTGGCTGAAGAATATGAGATGAATCAGGAAGATACTTGCACAATAAAGATACATGAAAGACATCATGTATTCCAAATAAAGAAGGCGGTAAGGCGAGTCGATAGGCACGATCTCCTATCTTCTCGAGAATCTCATATGGACCGATATATCGTGGAGACAACTTTTCTTTCTTGCCAAATCTGACAACGCCTCTGAAAGGAGAAATCTTCAGACACTCTCTGTCTCCTGCCTCAAATACCAATGGTCGACGACGAACATTGGCATATTTGGCATGTCTGTCTTGAGTTGTTCTCATTCTTTGACGAATCAGCTTCACTTTCTCAGTCATCTCTCGAATCATATCAGGCCCAATCTCAGGTACCTCGGAAATATCATCCCAATAAAGAGGGGATATGCATTTTTTGCCGTACAACGCTTCAAATGGAGCCATCTCTATGCTCGTCTGATAGCTATTGTGTTACGAAAACTCACAAAGTGGCAAAGAATCTTGCCAACTAGTGCCAAAGTCTAGCACTACAGCTCTAGTGCTATATTTATTGTTGGCAATCGATCATCCTTATTTATTGTTGAATGTCATATTATGATATATGTGATATATAGTAGTACGCATGTATGTATATTATTATATGATATAGTTGCATGAATCCGGCAAACATACAAACTCGTGGCACGCGATTTTTAAATTAAAATGATGAGACAATTTTAAAATTAAAATCCCTCATTTTGAATAAGATTCAAATTTTATATCAAATTGAAAAAGAAAAATTAAAGGAGTTTAATTTTTCCTTGCCTTCCATCAACCGTGGCTGCATGTTGATCGCTACCCGCGGACAGTGTCTGGCTCATATTATTGGGGAGGCCTGTACGCCGGAAAGCTGTGACTTCCACCGGACATATGCACGCCCTCTCTTCGCGCATATGCGCGAGGTTCTCTGCCATGTTTTCGCATATGCGCGGGTCCTGGTCGAGCATATGCGCGAGGTTCTCTGCCTGCCTCGCGTATATGCGCCCTGCTCGGTCGCACATATGCGCGAGGGGTTCAGTCCTCGCACATAATTCAAGTTTTCTTTTGTCTTTTCCGTTCTGATCCTTTCCTTCTATAATCACATCAAATATCAATAAATCATTTCATATTACAGTAATAAAATTTTCGGGCATTACATTTCTCCCACTCTAAGATCTGATTTCGTCCCCGAAATCGCATGCAATCAAATCAGATACAATAAGAAATGAGAATAGAAGTTAAACATGAAACTCACATCAATGAAATGATTCTGGGAATTTCTGTCTCATGTCTGATTCAATCTCCCAGGTAGCTTCTTCAATGCCATGACTTCTCCACTGAAATTTCACAAGCGGAATAGTCTTCGTTCTGAGTTGCTTTTCTTTACGATCAAGAATCTGAATCGGCTTTTCAAAATAACTCAGTGTCTCATCAGGTTCTGCCTCGTCTGGCTGAAGAATATGAGATGAATCAGGAAGATACTTGCACAATAAAGATACATGAAAGACATCATGTATTCCAAATAAAGAAGGCGGTAAGGCGAGTCGATAGGCACGATCTCCTATCTTCTCGAGAATCTCATATGGACCGATATATCGTGGAGACAACTTTTCTTTCTTGCCAAATCTGACAACGCCTCTGAAAAGAGAAATCTTCAGAAACACTCTGTCTCCTGCCTCAAATACCAATGGTCGACGACGAACATTGGCATATTTGGCCTGTCTGTCTTGAGTTGTTCTCATTCTCTGACGAATCAGCTTCACTTTCTCAGTCATCTCTCGAATCATATCAGGCCCAATCTCAGGTACCTCGGAAATATCATCCCAATAAAGAGGGGATATGCATTTTTTGCCGTACAACGCTTCAAATGGAGCCATCTCTATGCTCGTCTGATAGCTATTGTGTTACGAAAACTCACAAAGTGGCAAAGAATCTTGCCAACTAGTGCCAAAGTCTAGCACTACAGCTCTAAGCATATCTTATAATGTCTGGATAGTCCGATTTGACTGTCCATCAGTCTGTGGATGATATGCGGTACTCAGATGTAACTTCGTACCTAGAGCTTGTTGCAAACTGTGCGAAAAGTACGAAGTAAACCGAGGATCACGGTCTGATACAATATTTCGGCACTCCATGCAATCTGATCACTTTCTGACATAAATCTCTGCCATCTGGTCATGTCTGTACGTCATCTTGTACGGAATAAAACATGCTGATTTGGTTAATTTGTCAATCACAACCCAAATCGCATCACAACCTCGGGAGGAACGTGGTAGCTTCGTCACAAAATCCATAGAAATGTGATCTCATTTCCATTCAGGAATAGACAAGTTGTGCAACAAACCTCCTGGTTTCTTTCTTTCTGCTTTTACCTGTTGGCTATTCAGACATTTTGATACAAACTCTGCAATATCTGCTTTCATTTGTTTCCACCAAAATTGTCTTTTCAAATCATTATACATCTTTCTGCCACCAGGATGAATACTGAATCGACTACTATGCGCTTCTGACAATATCTATCGTTTCAAATCTGAAACATCTGGCACAACGAGACGATTATTCACATACAGTACATCATCACGTTCCTGATATTCTGATCGATGCCCTGCTCTGACCATCGAAATCGAGTTCTGAACATTCTGATCAACTTTCTGAGCTTCTTTAATTCTCAAAATCAGCTCTGGTTCAACTTGAATAATATGAAGTCTCAACGGTTGACAATCTGTCTCAAATATCAATCCAGAAAGACAGCAATCTTCTATCAAAGTTGAAACTCCAATCGTCGATAAGGATAAAAAACATACCTTCCGACTCAGTGCATCAGCTGCTGCATTCGACTTTCCCGGATAGTATTTGATTTCACAATCAAAGTCTTCCAGTAAATCAAGTCATCTTCGTTGCCTCATATTCAGTTCTGATTGTGAAAACAGATATTTAGACTCTTGTGATCAGAATAAATCTCAAACTTCTCACCGTATAGATAGTGTCGCCATATCTTCAGTGCAAATACGATGGCTGCCAATTCAAGATCATGAATTGGGTAGCGAGACTCATGTGGCTTCAATTGTCTCGAGGCATAGGCAATAACATGTCCTCGCTGCATCAAAACACAACCCAATCCTCTGTGAGAAGCATCGCAATATACAACAAAATCACCAGTACCTGACTGGAATAGTCAATACAGGAGCACTGGTCAATCTCTTCTTCAACTCGAGAAAACTAGTTTCGCACTCCTCTGACCAAACAAACGGTGCATTTTTCTGAGTCAGCTAGTGTAATAGGCTTAGCAATGATCGAAAAATCTTGAATAAATCGACGGTAATATCCTGCTAAACCCATAAAACTGCGTATCTCTGGCACAAAAGTCGGTTTAGGCCAGTTAATCACTGCCTCAACCTTGCTATGATCAACAGAAATACCATTTCCAGATATAATATGTCCGAGAAATACAACTTGTTTCAGCCAGAATTCACATTTAGACAGCTTTGCATATAATTTCTCAGTTCTCGGAATTTTCAATACGGTTCTCAAATGCTTAGCATGATCAATCATATTCTTGGAATAAATCAGAATATCATCGATAAATATAATCACGAAATCATCAAGATACTTCTGAAATACACGGTTCATCAATATCATAAATACAGCTGGAGCATTGGTTAAACCAAACGGCATGACAATAAATTCATAATGGCCATACCTGGTCCTGAAAGCTGTCTTGAGATATCAAAATCTCTGACTCTCAGCTGATGATATCCAGATCTCAGATCGATCTTGGAATAAACAGAAGAACCCTGCAACTGATCAAATAAATCATCAATACGAGGCAAAGAATATTTGTTCTTTATCGTAATCTTGATCAGTTGCCGGTAGTCAATGCAGAGTCTCATTGAACCGTCCTTCTTTCTGACAAATAATATTGGAGCACCCCAAGGAGAAACACTAGGTCTAATTAGGGGTGGGAAAAAATACCGAAATACCGAAAAAACCGTACCGAAAAAAATACCGAACTTACCGAAAAAATCGGTATACCGAACATTTTGGTACGATATCATACCCATCCGAAATGTTCGGTATCGGTATCGGCATGAAATATATTTTTTTTCGGTATTTCGGTATATACCGAAATACCGAAAATAATTTTTTATTTTTTATTTTTAAATTTAAGTTTGGTATACCGAAAAAATGTCGGTATACCGACAAAATTTTCGGTGTCGGTACGGTACTGGTATGAACATTTTCCATACCAAAAATTCGGTATACCGAATGTGCGGTATACCGAAATTTCGGTATCGGTATTGATTTCAGTACGTCTACTGAATACACAAGGAATCCCTCTGCTCCTTTATGTAATAATCGAGTCATAGATAATACAGATATCAAAGGAATTCTCGATCTAGAACCCTTACCGTAAAATTTCCATTCATTAGCCATATCAGGTCTGAATCTCACAATCTTCTAGGAAACAATCTACGGTACCTCTGTACTTGGTCAGCATATCGATACCAATAATTCAGTCAAAATCAGACCACCCAAGTACAATACAATCTAATCAATCTCATGCCCATCATACTGTAACATACAATGTCTAACAGACATCACTGATACAAGACTTCTCCCCAAAGGTGAAGAGACAGATACTACAGCAGATAATGACTCAACAGGCAATGCATGAATCAATGCAAATCGCTCAGAAATAAAAGTATAGGATGCACCCGTATCAATCAATACGTAAGCAGGATAACCACATAAAGAACAGTTACCTGCAACAACATCATCTGGTGCTTCCTGCGCCTGTTCTTCAGTCAATGAAAACACTCTGGCCTGCTATCTAGGAGGATGGCTAACAGTCTGGCTTCCTCCTGGCCTCTGCTGTGACTGAGTAGTAGTCGGTGGCTGGAAGTAGTGAACAGCAGCCGATCGTCTATCAGTCTGAGCCACTGATCCAGATGATTCTGCTCCCTGGGATCTCTGGGAACCTCTCTGTGGACACACTCTAGCAAAATGTCCCTGCTGTCTGCAAATGTTGCAACTACCAGATACTCCTTGGCATTGCTCGGTAGGATGTCTCCCTTTACAAGTTCTGCTATGAGCCCCTGTATAACTCTGTCTGGAACCACTGTAGCTAGATGAACTACTACCAGGCCTCTTGAACTGTCTTTCTGTGGCTTTCAAATAATATTTCTTTCCACTGCTACTACTGCCACTCTCAAATCTGGGAGGGGGTTGTTGGAATTGAGTGGGAGATTGTTGCTGTTTAGGTGCTGGGGCAACATACGAAGCTCCTTTCTGCCTAATCAGGCCAGCTTCAGCTCATTTTGCTCTGTTCAGGGCGTCGGCAAAATTATTCGATCGCCCGGTATTCACCAGTATAAAAATCTCGGGATTCAATCCGTTGATGAACTGATCAGCAACAGCTTCATCACTCTCAGCAACATGTGGAGCAAAACGCAACAAGGTAGAGAACTTGGCCACATATTCTACTATGTTCGACTGACCCTGTCTCAGATTAGCAAACTCTGCTCCCTTGTCTTTCCTGTACGATACTGGGAAAAATCTTTGATAAAATTCAGTCTTAAAGATTTTCCAAGTAATAACTGTACCTCGATGCTCCAAAGCCCTCTTAGTCATGAGCCACCAATTCTTCGCCACATCATGCAACTGGTACCCAATCACTTTGACTCGGCGCTCATCTCTATAATCCAAGGAATCAAATAACATCTCAATGTCATCGATCCAACTCTCACACTCAACAGAATTCTCTGTGCCCTTCAAAGTCGGCGGTTTAAACGACTGAAATCTCTTCAGTAATGTTTCCATCGGAGTTGCTGTGACATCCATCGGATTAGTCGAAGTACTACCCTATTCTGGGATTCTTCGAGGATGACATATCTGATTATCAAAAGGATTAGTACCCAAATAAAACAATTCTGTTTTCAGTCCTCCTCTGATCATCTTACTGCTGATCAAGAATCGGTTCTGATTCATTCTCAAGGCATACATGTTTCCAATCAATTCAGATATTCAGGTAAACATGTATTTAAAGCAGTAAAACATCACAACATAATGCAACGCTAGCATGTAAAAGCAGGAAAGAAAACTCAATCTACCCCGCTCACTAGCTTCTATCTCAGTCTAAGGAACCTACTGCTCTGATATCACCTGCTGTGGGGACCCGAACCTAATTCGTCTTCTGGGATTAAGTGGATCAATTAATTAATCTGGGTCTGAATTTTTTTTTTAAAATACATAAGTGCGAAACATAAGATAATCAATCTGATATAAACATCGAAAGTAAAGTACGAGTCTTGTACAAATACATTCATCTCAAACTAGGGTTTCAACCACTATACATCAAGTGTTGAAAGTGCAATCTACTTTTAAGTCCGGATCTCCACGCTAATCTTGATCTCTCATCCTCTTCTCGACCCTGATCATATCCCACCTGTAGTCATGCACACATACAAACACAACAACAGCAAGATAACTCCGGTGAGAAATACATTCTCAGTATAAACAACGTATACATGCAATCATATAAACAAATATAAAAGCATGGAACAGATATCAATAACATGTATCATAATCTGAAAGACATGAATCGATATAAAACTGTAAATCAATCTCTTGACTCATAATCTTTGACTCGACTCTTTCCTAATCTAGGGATCCCGGTTCCTGGACATTGGCATTCTGTATCGAATCTCAGCAATAGAAGTCGATCTACTCCTAAGCAACATCGATACACCAAAAGTCCAGTGTCTTGGCGGTTCTGCCAAAGACTAGGCACATCTGCCCAAACTTTAACTCAATACATGCCCTGCTATAAATCAATAGACTAAGCATATCAATCTCATGAATTGCAAACATCAATGCAATAAATAAAGTATGTGATTTTGGGAAACTCGAGTCAGATCTAACTCGAGTCGTATCTTCCCGGTTCGACATTGATTTATACCTTTCTCTTCGTAGATCTGACGAAGTCGAAGTCTCAAATTCGAATCTGTCAATACTCAATCTGGCAATGACAATATTGAGGATTACAATATCAATATACAACTCAATCAATACTGGATATAATCAGAACTTAATCTAATTCTGTTACAACGGCATAACGGCACAATCTCAATATACCCAGCAATACAAATATCAATAAACACCAACCTCAACTCATAATCGATCAACAACACAATCTGATATCAAATCTGTATAATCTCAATCAAATTCAATCTGAAAATGATAACAATTTCATACGGTATCCGTTCTTCGATCTGGTTTCGATTATACAATTACAACAATCTCAGGAACAGATAATATAGATCATATCAGGATTTCTTCCATATCATATTTTCAAATCATATCAGAAAGTAATAAAACTTACGTCCCGTTGAAGTTCTTGTCGAGAGGAGCACAGTACTGAACTCGGATTGAAATTCTAACGGTCGGATATTTTGCAAATCGAATTCTAGTATCAAGTCTTGGAGCATTCTTCGTGGGAGCTTCTCGGTTCTTCCTGCTGAATTTTAAGGGAAATTGCAAAGTTTACATATAAATATGCATGGCCAAGACATGTGGCTCAATGTATATACTGCACGTCTCGTGCATATGCGCGACCTCCTCCGGCGCATATGCGCGAGACACTCTGTCTCGGCATTTAAGCTTTCCTCTGCTCGCGGATATGCGCGGCCTCTCTTCGCGCATATGCGCGAGGTTCTCTGTCATGTTCGCGCATATGCGCGGGTCCTGGTCGCGCATATGCCCGAGGTTCTCTGCCTGCCTCACATATATGCACCCTGCTCGATCGCGCATATGCGCGAGGGGTTCAGTTCTCGCACATAATTCAAGTTTTCTTTTGTCTATCCCGGTCTGATCCTTTCCGTCTATAATCACATCAAATATCAATAAATCATTTCAGATTACAGTAATAAAATTCTCGGGCATTACATCTGGGCTGGGCATGGTTGGGTCTGGAATGGTCCAAGGTTGGTTAGGGTCAGGTGGGCTCGGTGGTGGCTCGGCTGAAAGTTTCCTAGTTGGCTAGGAGTCCTAGTTTTTAAGAAGGGTCACGCGCAGAATCTGGTGCCTACGTTGCTGGGTTTGTGCACGACTTAGGGGCTGGTTCTAAGGGTAGGGCTTGGTCAGGAGGGTGCCTAGGTGGGTTGGTTGGGCTTTGGCTTGAGGTGGCTCGACCGTGGCTCGAACAAATAAGGAGATGGCTCGGTGTATTCAACAATGTGTCAAATTCAAAAATTAAAGAACAAAAATTGGAAACATGTGTCCACGGGTGTGGCTCATGGCTACCAAGGGTAGAATAAATATTAAAAATGTTATGTTTAAAATTTGGGATCAAAATATTGAGTTTTGGATTTATCCGGGATTTTACCGCTGCACAAAATGTTAATTAAATAATTAATTAAAAAGCATAGTTTTATGCTTTATAAAATTATGAAAAATTATATTTAAACTTAAATAATTATTTATAATAATCTCATGTCATTAAAAGTGAGAAAAAGATAAATTCGAAAATTTTTACTTCCAGGGGCAAAACGGTAATTTTACACTTATGAAAATACTTAAACGATTGGCAGCGTCCCGAAGGATCATAACGTATGTTAAAATGATGATTTTGATGATAATATGTATTTTTATGATTTATGGTAAATTTGTGCAATTTTTACTGTCTAAAATGCTATTTTTGGAAAGTTATGCTATTTTATGACTTTAAAAGAAAATGAAAAATATTTTGAGGGCGGTGAATTGACTGTGACAAAAGATATGATTTTTGATATATGATTTTATGGGGATGTCATGAGGGAAAAAGGCCTCAGAGGGAACCTATTTACGGGAAAAGAAACCCAAGAGGGAACCCATTTGTGGGAAAAGGCCCCCGAGGGAACCCGTCTATGGGAAAAGGCTCCCGAGGGAACCCCGACAATCGTATTTCTATGGTGGAGCCTAGTGCACACCTCCATGGGCCATTTAGAGCTGAAGACTGATCAGTCGACCGAGGATAAAATCTAGTCTCACTTTCAAGGATCAAACTTCACCCAAAATGATATATGATTGAAAGCTTATTATAAAAATGATTCTTATGATATCTATTTTATGATGAGGATTAAAGCTATTTTTAAAATGATTTATTTATGCTCAAAGCTTATTTTAAATGATTTTTGAAGGATTATTTATGCTTAAAGTTATTTTAAAATGATTTTACGATTTATGATTTAATTATGCTTAAATGATTTTTAAATGGTTTATTTATGTCCAAAAGCTATTTTAAATAAAAATATGATTTTAATGCATGTGAATGTAAATGTATTATTTGATATCCATGTTTAGAACGTGTTGAGTCTTTAGACTCGTTAGGTTTGTATGATGCAGGTTTGGATGATTTATGGGAGGTGCTGACGCTTGAGTGGATCGAGTGCAGCAGTACACACTCGATGGCTTTTATGTTTCCGCACTAGCTTGATAGATTAATGATTTAAAGATTATGTTAATGATTTTTATTAGAGATATTTTTATGCTTAATTTTATTGTTAGCCGATCTTTTTAAATGTCGATTTAGGAATTTTGGTTAGTCGATGATTTAGGATTTTATTTTATGCACTTGAGATTTAAATTGTTAATTTATTATGATTATGATTATGTTAAATTATTTTATTAGAATTTATGATTTAAGATTAGAAAAAAAATAGAGGTCGTTTCATCATCATACCTGAATGGATATAAAATTATGTTCAAAGTCTTGTTTGTTTAAAGATAGGGAACAAGGTTGGTTTAAATTCAGTGAAATAGCAATACTGAGAGACCTACATGTGCGATAGCTTGAACTTAAATGGAGGCCCTTCATAAAGTTAACAAAAAAATCCTCTCCACTGTTGAAAATTTGAATAAAAATTATGTCTCATGAATGTGAGAGTATCTTTTGGTTCTCCACATTCTTTAGTTAGTTGTGGCTCATTTTTGTGAAAGTGTCTTTTGACTGTCCACATTCTTGAGTTAATTGAAGAGTTTTGGCTCTTTATATTCTTGAGTAAATGGGAAGGTTAATTGAGTTAATTAATCTTGCATGACTCTTGGTGTATATTTTGGGGCTTATAAATAGTGTGCTCATTTCCTGATTTCAAAATATATGAAAATCTTATTTGTTTCAAGTATTCTCTTGCATTTCATATTATTAGCTTTTCATTTGGCCTCCGTTAAATCTCGGTGATAAAGTAAAGATATGTTTTCAGTTCTCCGTAGTATTGTCTTGTGCTAAGTCACTGCTGGTTTTTCCGTTGTATCATGGGAAACAGACATCCAAGACGATCCTCGTAGCATATACAGGAGGGGACGAATCTGTTTTAAAGACACTGTATTTCATACAGGCCTCGATTTGGTTTTTTTAAGCTCTTTCCTACTGTTTTATTCATTGTATTGCTCGCTGGTTTTCTTTATTAAAAGCTTTCTGTACTGCAACATTCGATATATTGTGCAACAAACTTTAAACATATTACTCATTACGTGGTTTGTTTCAGATATGGCTACTGAAATCAGCATGCAAAGGAAAACTGGTCATGTTGTCCCTGCTGTGGCTCAGGTTGTCCCTCATGCTACCTCACGTGCTGATGCGGTTGCTGTCCCAGCCAGTCATGGTGAAAAACCTGAGAAGTTCACTGGTGTGGACTTCAAAAGATGGCAGTAGAAGATGCTGTTCTACTTGACGGTGCTGAACCTGGCCAGATTCTTGTCTGAGTATGCTCCTAAACTCAAAGATGGTGAGGGAGATGTTGAATCTGTTAGTGCTGTGGAGGCATGGAATCATTCTGATTTCTTATGCCGAAACTATGTGCTAAACAGATTGGCCGATTCGCTCTACAAAGTGTTTTGAGAAAAGAAAAATACTAAAGAACTATGGGAATCCCTTGACAGAAAGTACAAAACCGAGGATGCCGGGGCCAAAAAGTTTCTTGTTGGCCTTTTTCTGGACTTTAAAATGGTAGATTCAAAGTCGGTTATCAACCAAGTTCAAGAGCTCCAAGTGATTCTTCACGGGATTCACGGTGAGGGGATGACTTTGAGCGAATCATTCCAAGTGGCTGCTATTGTTGAGAAGCTATCACCAGCTTGGAAGGATTTCAAAAATTATTTGAAGCACAAGCGCAAGGAGATGAATGTTGAAGAGCTCATTGTTCGACTTCACATCGAGGAAGACAACAAGAGTTCGGAAAGACGATTGTTCTCTCCTGTTACTGCTAAGGCAAATGTTGTCGAGCATGGTCAGAGCTCGAAAAAGAGAAATTTTTCCTCCTCCAACAAAAGGTTGAACATGGGACCCAAAGGAGGCGTTTAAAAGAAGAAGTTACCTGGAAGTTACTATAACTGTGATGGCATGGGTCACAAGGCATCTGAATGTAAGAAGCCGAAAAGAAACCGAGAGGTGAATGTGGTAGAGAACATTTCTCAGGAGGTTTCGAACATGGATCTTTGTGCTGTAATATCAGAAGTTAATCTGGTGGGTTCGAACCATAGGGAGTGGTGGATCGACACTGGTGCCACTCGCCATGTTTGATCGGACAAGAAGAAGTTTGCTACTCTTGAGAAATCTGAGAATGGGGAAAAACTATTCATGGGTAATTCCGCTACTTCTGAAATCAAGGGTCAAGGGAAAGTTGTTCTAAAGATGACATCTGGAAAAGAAATGACTCTGAAAAATGTGTTGTATGTACATGACATCCGCAAAAACTTGGTGTCCGGGTCGCTTCTTAACAAGTATGGTTTCTGCATTGTCTTTGAGTCAGACAAGTTTGTTTTGTCGAAAAGTGAAATGTTTGTTGGCAAAGGTTCTGTTTGTAATGTGTTATTCAAACTCAATATAATGGCTGTTAAGCCCGTGATGAATAAAGTCAATACTTTTGATTACTTGCTTGAGTCTTCTTGTTTGTGGCATGGTAGACTTGTACACGTTAATTATGATACAATTCGTAGACTAATTAACATGAAAAGCATTCCTCCATTCCAAATTGATAAATAATACAAATGTAAAACTTGTGTTGAGGCAAAACTGACGAGATCATCTTTTCGAACAATTGAAAGAAATATTGAACTGCTTGATCTAATTCACAGTGATATATGTGATTTAAATTGTGTACAAACTCGTGATGAAAATAAATACTTCATTACTTTTGTTGACGATAGCACAAAGTATTGTTATGTGTGTCTTCTTAAAAGTAAGGATGAAACTATTGACAAATTCGCCAATATAAGAGTGAAGTTGAAAACCAACTTAGCAAGAAAATTAAGGAGCTAAGAAGTGATCGTGGAGGTGAATATAAATCACTATTTGCTGAGTTTTGTCTCAACACAGTATCAAACATGAAAGAAATGCACCTTATTTTCCTCTGCAAAATGGCATTGCAGAGAGAAAGAATCGCACCTTGAAAGAAATGATGAATGTGTTGTTATTAAGTTCTGGTTTACCACAGAACTTGTGGGGAGAAGCTGTTCTAACGGCAAATTACCTTTTAAATAAGATGCCCCTAAAGAAGCAAAATAAAAGTCCATACGATTTATGGAAAGATAGAAGTCTTTCCTACCAATACTTGCAAGTGTGCACTACAACAAAAACGCTATACGACAACAGATTTTATCCGTTATCGTAGGCACTGTTACAACTGTTGTAATTGGCAGTGTAGTTGAAAGTGCGTTCTACGACAATGGTTTTAAACCGTTGTCGTAGCTCCAATTAGCGACAGATAAATCTAAACTGTCGTTAATATTTTGCAACGGTTTTTGATAAAGGCGTCGTTAATTAGCGACGATTTAAAATATACCGTCGCTAACATTTGCGACGGTTCATTCTAAACCATCGCTAATTAGCGACGGCTTTTTTAAAAACATCGTCAATTAGCGTCAGTTTTGACTAAAACTGTCGCTGATTAGCGACGGTTTAGAAATACATCGTCGCTAATTAGCGACGGTTTAGTCATAATCACCAGGCATGTGTTCATGGTCAAAACAAACACAATCATGAGAATCGAATAGTATCAGGGAGAGTCTTGTGTGAAGTATATCTTAATTTGCATAAACGACAGAACAGTTCAAGGACATCATATCTACTGGTCAGCTAGTAAAGCAAATATATTTCAGTAAGGGAAGGTTCAAAGGGTAACACCTACATATCCTATGCAGGATTCAACTGTAGAACTTTGTCACCAAGATTTGTATCAATTTTTATTCATGTGGGGGATTGTTGGAAATTTGAATAAAAATTATGTATCATGAATGTGGGAGTGTCTTTTGGCTCTCCACATTCTTTAGTTAGTTGTGGCTCATTATTGTGAAAGTGTCTTTTGACTTTCTACATTCTTGAGTTAATTGAAGAGTTTTGGCTCTTCATATTCTTGAGTTAATTAGAAGATTAATTGAGTTAATTAATTTTGCATGACTCTTGGTGTGTATTTTGGGGCTTATAAATAGTGTGTTCATTTCCTCATTTCAAAATACATGAAAGTCTTATTTCTTTCAAGTATTATCTTGCATTTCATATTGTTAGCTTTTCATTTGGCATCCGTTAAATCTCGGTGATAAAGTAAAGGTACGTTTTCAATTCGCCGTAGTAGTGTCTTGTGCTAAGTCACTGCTGGTTGTTCCGTTGTATCCTGGGAAACAGACGTCCAAGACGATCCTCGAAGCACATACATGAGGGGACGAATCTGTTTTAAGGACATTTTATTTCATATAGGGCTCGGTTTGGTTTATTCACTGTATTGCTCGCTGGTTTTCTTTATTAAAAACTTTCTGTACTACAACATTCGATAAATTGTGAAACATCCACATGTCACAATACGGAAAGGTCTTGTTGGCTTAAATGTGCAACTTAAAACTTTTCTTGAATGCCCATCAACAAATTCTCCAACATTGGTTCCTGAGTCCCACCTGCAAATTAAACTTGTCAGGCGAAATAATTCTGCAAATCGATGTCATGGAACTGTAATGCAAAAGAATGTCATGATTCCTTTACATAAAAAATGCACTATGCTCATTTAAAAAAAAAAAGAATGCTTATATTATGCTAGCACCTTACGAGGTGGGGTAAAGGAATGTAGAACAAATTTGGCTAGGTTAACAAATTCCTAAATTTGAAGTTAGTTAGTAAAAGAGGTTAACCGATTTTTTTTTTAAAAGAAAAGTACTGGATATGGAGTTCATAATTTAGTTTTTGAAATATAAAAAAACGTGGGGTACAGAAATCTACCGCATCAAAAATCTTGGACCCGCACCACAATTCATCTCTGGTTTTCTATCTGAACAAAAGCGGCCATCCAAGCTATGTACAGTTAGTTAATGCATAGAATGCCGCCAGAAATCTAATATTTAAAAAGGAGATTTTGAGCTTAAAACTCTCACTTTTTATAAACGAAATCACCTTCACAAACTCGGTTCATGCAAAGAAAAACTACACATGCCAGCACAACGAGTGTAAGATCTTTCTTCAATGCAAGTTCAGAACAACACTGCGCACAGACAAAAGACACGTAGCGTAACATCGTGGAAGCTTACATGAAAGCGCGCACCAAGGACTTGCCTTTTCCATCACCAGATGCCACAATTGCTGACCATCGGGGGACCACTGAAGATCATCGATTCGGCCAGAAAGCACCCAGAATTCCTTCTTCAACACGAATCGTTGCGGGACCACCAGATCCGAACCACGCCCGACACGTCCGCTGACGCAATCCACTCACAATCGGGGGAGTACCTTGCCACTGTCGCTGGGTACGCATGTTCCCCGTACACCTGCACCTCCAGTGGACGTTCCAGGTATCGAATGATGACGGATCGGCCATTGCAGCAGAGGATTGAGTTAGATTTGGGGTGGCCCGAGATGAGGATGCCCCGTCCCAGCTCCCTCTACGAGAAGCAGGGTCTACCGAAACGTCTGCTATTTGTTTTTTTCTAAAAAAGTACTAAATTTTTTTCTATTCTATTCATTCGGTCGAACCCATACTTATATATAAATATATTTAAAAATAAATCAACCAACTATTATTTGAAAATTTAGAAAAAAAAAATTCAAATCATAAATTGTCAATCGTTTGCCAAAACTAAACTTAATAATATTTCAAAATAACCTAACTCTAGCATCCTTTCAAAACCACTCGAAAGCATCATAAAAATCTTTAACGTAAATTTAAATCATAAATTTAATATAAATGCGGAAAACTAGCGCTGGTCCTCGGGTTATGTGCACCTTCTGTCCAGTAAGATCAACCATCAAGTCCCTCAACAACATCACTATCATGCTCACCTGCATCGATCACACCTAGTGAGTCTAATGATTCAGCAAACCATAATCTCGGTAACAAGTAATACATATACAATCACATTCAACAGTGAAAATACTTTTACTTAAAATAACATTTCATGAACATGCATAAACATAAACATTTCTCCGTTCATCATAAACATTTTCCTTCTTCATCATATACGTATACATTTTCCTTTTATTGAATTCGGATCGTTAATTGTGGCTTTCGTATCAGCTGAAGGTCGATAAATTCATCTACATGTAACCACAGTACTGGGCGACGAAGACATCAACGATACTCTTACCCGTTAACTGAGCATTGGCCTTACATATCATCATATCATGTCGATGGAAATACGATCGTCGGGCTCCCTCTTGGGCCTTCTCTCGTAACCGGGCTCCCTCTAGGGCCTTCTCCCTCACGATATCTCCAATCATATAATCGTTTCATCGTATTAGTCACAATCACTTCACCTCCTCAAACATTTCATATTTTCATCACTTATAAAAATTCATGCATATATATAAATCAGTTTCTTCTATACCAAACATGCAACACGTCTTTTAGCGTTAACGTTTCATCATAAATTTCATAAACATTTAAAATAACCATTTTAACATTATTTACAGCATTCAGGGCACTGCCAGGACGTCTAACATTTTTCAGGTGTAAAATGACAGTTTTACCCCTAGAAGCATAACTTTTCGTATTTTTCCTTAGACCTTAAAACGACGTCTCAAATCATTCCAAACTTAACACATAACCTTAAAACACTCACATAAATATTCTTTAGACGTAAAATTATGTCCTCTCGACTAATTTCTCAAATCGTTTTAAAACTTAGACGTACCTCCCGGTTTTGACTCGTATGGGGTCGAAACTTAACCAAAACTTACCAAACTTGGAGCAAAGCTTAATAACACACAACTAAACCTTTTTTAACCAAACTAAGCCCATTTGAACCCTCGAACCATCCTAGCTACCTACTGAAATTTCTGGTATTCCTATTTTCTAAAACCCTAGTCCATATCATGCAAATTTTCGATCCTAGCCTTCAAGAAACTTGACCATCCCATATGAGCCCCTCCTAGGACCATGAATGAACTAGGGCTGGCAAAAAACCTGAAATTCATGATCCCTAACCGATTCGCATCCCATTCCCTTTCCCGCAAACTTCTCGACCCGCTTATTTCCCGACCCGCAGGTTTGGGATTTTTCCCGTCCCGATTTATTTCGGGAGAAGGGTAGGGTATATAATCTCCTCCCGACGGAATTCCCATCCCGACCCGAAAAAATATTATGAAATTTTATATTATTTTTAATTATTAATATAATTATAATTAATATTTTCATTTCTCCCATTTCATTTCAGTTTCCTGATTTCTCCTTCGCCTAGGGTTCTCTCTCGCGCTCAGCCAGGTTAATTCTAATCTTGAAGTCTCAAGCTTTGCAACTATTCTCTTTTATGAAGAGTTATCATCACCAGGTTAGTTCTAATTTTCACCCATATAAGTGTATTATTCTACTTGCCCCTTTGCCGCTTGCTGTTGAGTTATAAAAGTATTTCTTACACAAAGATGTATGGTGTCCGCGTACAAGCCCATGGCTCAATTTATTTTTTTGGGGTCTTCCTTCTGTGTCATGAAGCAGCGGTGTTCCAATTTTGTCTCTGAAGAATATAGGATTCTGTGTTGACAGATTTTGTATAAATTCACTGGAATCTTGAGAAAAGAACATGATTGCATATATACATCATACTTGGGCTACTGTGTACATAATAGACCTGCAAACAAATCCAAAACCAAATTATCGAAACAAAGAAGAAATGATATCGGTGGCTTTTTTAAATTATGTTTGATCTCCAAGTTTTCTTTGAAACATGGTTTGGTTTGCTCTTTGCAACTCTTTTTATCCCCAGTTCTAACAGAAAAGAATGCATGTCTATGCCTTGAGTACAACCAAACCTTATGCATTTTAACTGTTTAAACTTGTGTCATTTTCACTTTCATTTTCGTTTATAAATGTGTATGTGAACTTTGTATAAATATATTAGATTTAATTTTTGGCTTAAAATAAACTTGGGATCCATTTGGGAGATATGAAATTGGATGCTACTAAAACACAATCATTTGTCGATGGTTTAAAGAATTGTCTAATGGAGTTGTATAATGCATACAAAGCTAATTCTCCTTTAGATCATATTAACGGGATTGATGATGGTGATGTAGACAAAGATTTGATGGAAATGTATAAGAATGATCATGTTAAATTGAACTATCATCTGAAAAATGGCTCAAGTAAGAAAAACTCAAAAGCAAACAGAAATAAGCAACGAAGTGGACAAGTACTTATCGGATCCTTTTGTGAAATGGAGCTCAAGCTTCGATATTTTGGAGTGGTGGAAAGAGAATACAACAGCATTTCCAATCTTTTCTAAGATTGCCAAGGATATTTTTTAAATCCCTTCATCTACTGTTGCTAGCGAGAATGCTTTTAGCCTTGGGAGGAGGGTTGTGGATCCATTTAGAGCATCGTTGCATCCCAAAATGGTGGAGGCACTAGTGTGTACTAGTGATTGGCTTAGAGGTGAAGAAATTAACTTATACAAGGAGCCAACAGAAGATGAATTCAACTTTTATAATAATTGTGAAGAGGTTGTCACAAGTAAGTCAATATTTAACTTGTTTAGTAATTTTTATGAGTACTTTGATTCTTTGTCTATCATTATTTTCTGCATCAAAAGATAAATTGACTTTTACAAAATAAGTTATTTTTAACATAAGTGCATCTATTTATTTTAGTCATTGACATTCATGGAGAGGAATGTGGTTCAGTAAGTTGGAGTTGGGTAAGTTGGTTCTTGGTATCTATTTATAGTTTTATGTAATTGTTGTATTTCTAGCTATCCCTGAAACGTCTACTCGTTTTTAAAAGTGCGGAATATTTTTTTAAAAAAAACTTAAACTCATCCAAAATCATACGTAAACATAAACGAATAAAAATATTAAAATCATCACGTATAAAAACATTCATCTCCTTTCAATTTCATAAATTATAATGCGGAAAACATGCGGTCCTCGGGCCGTGTCGCCGCACCAGGCCTGCCTACTCAGAGTTCGGTACCTCTAGTCTCCTCATCATGAAGCTCACCTGCATCACACACGCCTAGTGAACTCAACACACCTGTACCAGGAATAACAAGTACATATACATAGCACAATGTGAGAACCTGAAATTCCAGCAGTAGCAGTAGCAGCAGCTAGCAAATTTAAGCAGAAGCTAAAAATTCCAGCAGAAGCTAATATTTCAGAAGCTGGTATTTTTCCAGCAGATTGGAATCCAGCAGCATACAACAGATAAAATCCAGCAGCAGCAGCACGAAATCCCAGCAGACAGTTACTAATTCAGACCATAGCTTGTAACTGAAGCATTTAACACGAAATAAATATTGTTAATCTCAGATTATGGCCTTAATTGGGAGGCTAACAGTCAGAATTTCACCTATAAATATCACCCTCAAGTCTCTGAAATGGGTTACACAAGCTTTGAGATTATCACTTAAATTTTCGAGTTAAGAGAGAGTGCCTTTGTCAAGCAGTAAAATCCAGTAGCGAGAGCAGCCAAATTCCAGTAGACTTCAACCGAAATTCTAGCAAATTACTGTAAGTGGGCCTATATATAAATATCTTGAAATCAGCTTGATAATTCTGTTTTAAAGTACAGTTTCTGTATGTGTATTTCTGATATATGATTTTGAAGCACTGAAACTCCCTAGTGAACTAATGGTAGGAATATATATTCTGAACATTTCTGAATTCCTGATTCTGATTCTGATTCTGGCCTCACCCCTTAGAGGAGAGAACATATAGGGGACTGATATCAGTTTAGCCATGAAATTCACTAACGTGCTCAGTGCTTACTAATTCTGATTTCTGTTCTGAAACCTGTGATATCTGAATTCTGATTTCTGTTCTGAAAAGATGAGTTTCTGTATATTATTGTATTACTGTTTTTGTTGAAAATGGTTTCGAAAACTGGGAGTTATCCCCGCCCCTGCTTACTGAGTGACAACCATATCACTCACCCACTAAACCCATCTCAGATAAGAACGAGGAGGAAATATTAGAGTAGAAAGAGCAGATCCAGTTCTGGGACTGGTGAAGAAGATTATTGTTTTCAGTTTATGTTATGTTATGTTAATTCCGCTGTATCTGTTAAGGCAATGTTGTGTCTGGTTTTACATTTCCGCTGTAAAACATCAGTATTCGAGTTGTAACAGACAATTGATTTATTTCGTATTATGAATAAAAGACTGGTTTCTGAATTCTGTACTATGAGGCTTGTTGTTTTCGAATGTAAATTTGAGAGCAACGCCGGTGTCAACCAACCCCCGTCCCGGGGCAGTGACATTGAAGTGGTATCAGAGCGAAACCGGGTTTCATAATCTGGGAAGGAGGAACTAGAAATAATAAGTTCTGATAGAGTTCTGAAATTAATTCCTGAAAGTTACTGAAATAAGCTATTGTAATAAACTTCTGAAAACTTACTGCTGTAATAAACTACTGAAAATATAGACTAACTACGTACAATTGGGAAAAATCAGTAAAGAAAACCAGTAGCCCGAAACCAGAACCAGTACACCGAAACCAGAACCAGTAGATGGAAACCAGTAGACCAAAACCAGTAGCCCGAAATCAGAACCAGTAGACGAAAACCAGCAGATCTGAATGCAGAAGACTGGGTCAGTAGACTCGGAATGCAGCAGATTGGTTCTAACAGTGCTGGAAAAGCAGCAGACTGATTGCAGTAGCATCAGAATTGCAGTAGACCGCGAATTCCAGTAGACGCATGCAGTAGACCTTACAAATGGCATGGAAGTTGAGGTATTTTTCGCGCAAACTTCAAACGGCCATAACTTTTGATCCAGAAGGAATTTTTACTATTAAGAGTAGGCGTTGGAAAGCTCTCGACGAGGAGAACCCCAAAATCCTTCTTTAAGATAGTGATATTATCATTTCCGTAAAATTTTCCAACTTTTCGAAACTTTGAGGAATTTTCATTTCCAAACGGCTTAGCATTTTTACACCAAACTTGGTACCATTCATGTTCTTGATGTGAAGGATTTTTAGTAAATTTTTCACGGAATTCTGAGACCGAAAAATTTTGAGCTATTTTCTTTCATTGAATGCATAGACAGTACTGATTTTGTTCATTCCAGTAATTGTCTATAACTCAACCTGTACTCTTGAGATCAATTCTGAACATTCAGCTCTCCTGTTTTAGATGAAGATTATGACTGATCAGAGTAGCTACATTAAGAGCTTAGAGAAGAAGAAGTACCTATAGATGTAGTGGAAAAAAGAACAGTGATAATGGAGAGATGATAAGGTAGACTAGATTGGTATTATCATACGAAAAGAAATAAGTGTAACATTCTTTGGAAATGTACCAAGGTAAGTTGAATCATATTGGGAATGTACCTATCTGATATAAGTTGACTTACATTTTTGGGAATTTACCTATCGAAGATAAGCTTCTGACTTAAGATGAATTGTTTGACTCGCGGATAATATATTATTTATGAAAATATGAGATAAGGATTATATAAGCTTTGAAATTCAGATGTAGAAAAAAAAAATTCTGTCAATAATTAATGATATGTACATTAAATTTGGGATGCTAAGTAAAGGACCTCCAATGAAACTTGTTAAAACATGCTAGACTCATAGTCTTGATTAAGGAAAGATTTAGTAAAAGAAGAATTTTCTGAGGATTTAGTTTCTTCCGTTCAAGGTTGAAAGAAATTTTAACTAAGTTATAATTATTGGGACTTGAAGCAATCGGCTGATAAGGAGTTATATTCTAAGATTCTATATTGGTTTCAAGATTTGGGTTAGTAATCGTGTTAATTTTAAGATAGAATAAAATAAGTATGGATACGCATATATTCAGTGCCGATCTTATACAGTGTACTTTGGGAATTGAATGGTTGGACAAGAATCATGTAATGGTAGATTGTCGGAGTAAGAATGCCAAACCCCAATCCAAGAAAAAAATCGTACTTCGTGGTAAAGATAAGGAACAGAAATCCTTCCTTTCTACTTCTCAGACCTAGAAAGTCTAACTAGCAATGATCGATCAGCGAGGTAAATAACGAAGTTACTCTAAAGATAGAGGATATTCCAGTTATTCAGGAGTTTCCGGACATCCTTCCTGAAGAACTCCGTGGCGAACTTCCCGACCGCGAAGTGGAATTTGAGATTAATTTAGTGCCCAATGCTGCACCAATCTCAAAAGCACCATACTGAATGGCTCCGGCAGAGTTGAAAGAACTCAAAGAGCAACTTCAAGAATTGTTGGATAAGAAGCCAATCCGACCAAGCGCATCTCCGTGGGGAGCTCCTGTCCTATTTGTAAAGAAGAAGGACGGAAGCATGAGAATGTGTATCGATTACAGAGAGCTGAATAAGATCACAATCAAAAACAAGTACCCGCTTCCAATAATAGATGACTTGTTTGACCAACTCAAGAGAGCTACGGTCTTTTCCAAGCTCGACTTAAGGTCAGGCTACCACCAATTGAAGGTCAAATCAGACGATATTCCGAAGACAGCCTTCAGAACAAGGTACGGACACTATGAGTTCATAGTGATGCCGTTCGGATTAACAAACGCTCTGGCAGTATTCATGGATCTCATGAACAGAGTGTTTAAACCATTTCTTGACAAGTTTGTTGTGATATTCATCGACGACATTCTAGTATATTCGTCAAGTGAAGAAGACCATAAAGAACATCTTCGTCTCACCCTCCAGAAGCTGAGAGAAAAGGAACTATACGCCAAGTTCAAGAAATGCGAATTTTGGCTAGAAAGCGTCACATTCTTGGGACACATAATATCAGCAGCAGGAGTATCTGTGGACCCTAAGAAAGTAGAGGCAATCTCAGATTGGCCTAGACCAAAGAATGTGACTAGAAATTCGAAGCTTCTTGGGATTAGCAGGCTATTATCAAAAATTTGTTGAAGGATTCTCTTCAATAGCCATACCCCTCACCAAACTCACACAGAAGAACTCTAAATTTCAATGGAGTGAAAAATGTGAGCAAAGTTTCGAGACTTTGAAGAAGAAGCTTACATCCACGCCAGTGTTGGTATTGCCAACTGAAGGCAAAGACTTCACCATCTACAGTGATGCATCTAAAGAAGGTTTAGGATGTGTACTCATGCAAGAGGGAAGGGTGATTGCATACGCATCAAGACACTTGAAGCCGTATGAACAAAATTACCCAACGCATGACCTCGAACTAGCTGCAGTGGTATTTGTACTAAAGATTTGGAGACATTATCTTTATGGAGCCAAGTGTGAGATTTTCACCGATCACCAAAGTCTCAAATATTTGTTCACGCAAAAGGAACTAAATATGAGACAAAGACGATGGATCGAACTCATGAAGGATTACGACTTGACAATAAGCTACCATCCAGGCAAAGCCAACAAAGTAGCAGATGCTTTAAGTCGAAAGAATATGAGTAAGGTGATCCTGACATCACTTTCAGCACAACCATGTCTTCGAGAGACAATCAAGATGAGTCAAGATAGAGATTCCGCTTTGGTGAAACTAAAAGAGCAAGTTAAAGAAGGGAAACCACCAGATTTCGAGACGGATAACAAAGGAATCTTGTGGATGAAAGGACGATTGTGCGTATCAGACATCGATAACCTTCGACAAGAAGTAATGTCTGAGGCACATAATTCGAAATTTTCAGTCCATCCTGGCAGTACCAAGATGTACAGAGATTTGAAGAAAAATTTTTGGTGGAGTAGAATGAAGAAAGACGTGGCAATATTTGTTTCCAAGTGTCACGTGTGCCAGCAAGTCAAGGCAGAGCACCAAAGACCTGGAGGACTTCTGCAACCTCTAGAAATTCCAGAATGGAAATGGGAACATATCTCCATGGACTTTGTTGTCGGGTTACCAAAGTCTAGACAAAGTCATGACGGCATCTGGGTAATCGTAGATAGACTCACAAAATCTGCACATTTCTTACCTGTCCGCATGAATTATAATTTGGACAAGCTAGCCACATTGTACATGAATGAGATCGTACGATTGCATGGAGTTCCAGCTAGCATACTGTCAGACAGAGATCCGACGTTTACATCCCGTTTTTGGAAGAGCTTTCAACAAGCTATGGGGACCAAAATTACTCTTAGCACGGCCTATCATCCTCAGACCGATGGCCAAACAGAGAGGACAATTCAAACTCTAGAAGATATGCTGAGAGCATGTGCTCTAGACTTCAATGGTAATTGGAGCGAACATCTACCCTTAATCGAGTTCGCGTACAATAATAGTTACCACAGCAGCATTGGAATGGCACCATACGAAGCTCTGTATGGACGAAAGTGTCGATCACCACTGTATTGGAATGAGGTAGGGGAAAAAGCCATTGTTGGACCCGAAATGATCCAAGAAACAGTGGATAAAGTTGCCGTGATCAAGGAGAAATTAAAAGCTGCACAAGATCGACAGAAAAGCTGGGCTGACCTTAAAAGAAGACCCGTGGAATTCGAAGTTGGAGAGAAGGCATATGTGAAAGTGTCACCCATGAAGGGTGTTATCCGATTCAATAAGGCTGGGAAACTGAATCCCAGATACGTCGGACCATTTGAAATCCTCGAGAAAGTGGGAACACTTGCTTATAGATTAGCACTTCTAACCGACATGTCAAGAATTCACAATGTATTCAACGTTTCGCAGCTGAGAAGATATATTTCTGACCCTAGTCATATTCTTGAAGCTAGGACCATTGTTGGTTGAGGGAAATTTAAACGAAGAGCTGAAATATGAAGAAATTCCGATTCGAATTGTGGATAACAAAGACCAAGTACTGAGGAGACGAACTATTCCATATGTAAAAGTACAATGGTCCAATCACACCAAAAGAGAAGCTACTTGGGAGTTGGAAGAAAAGATGCGAGAACAATACCCTTATCTTTTTGAAGATCATGCATAGCCAAGTTTCGAGGACGAAACTTCTCATAAGGAGGGAGGGATGTGAGAACCTGAAATTCCAGCAGTAGCAGTAGCAGTAGCAGTAGCAGCAGCTAGCAAATTTCAGCAGAAGCTAAAAATTCCAACAGAAGCTAATATTTCAGAAGCTGGTATTTTTCCAGCGGATTGGAATCCAGCAGCAGACAACAGATAAAATCCAGCAGCAGCAGCACGAAATCCCAGCAGACAGTTACTAATTCAGACCATAGCTTGTAACTGAAGCATTTAACACGAAATAAATATTGTTAATCTCATATTATGGCCTTAATTGGGAGGCTAACAGTCAGAATTTCACCTATAAATATCACCCTCAAGTCTCTGAAATGGGTTACACAAGCTTTGAGATTATCACTTAAATTTTCAAGTTAAGAGAGAGTGCCTTTGTCAAGCAGTAAAATCCTAGTAGCGAGAGCAGCCAAATTCCAGTAGACTTCAACCGAAATTCTAGCAAATTACTGTAAGTGGGCCTATATATAAATATCTTGAAACCAGCTTGATAATTCTATTTTAAAGTACAGTTTCTGTATGTGTATTTCTGATATATGATTTTGAAGCACTGAAACTCCCTAGTGAACTAATGGTAGGAATATATATTCTGAACATTTCTGAATTCTGATTCTGATTCTAATTCTGATTCTGGCCTCACCCTTTAGAGGAGAGAACATATAGGGGACTGATATCAGTTTAGCCATGAAATTCACTAACATGCTCAGTGCTTACTAATTCTGATTTCTGTTCTGAAACCTGTGATATCTGAATTCTGATTTCTGTTCTGAAAAGATGAGTTTCTGTATATTATTGTATTACTGTTTTTGTTGAAAATGGTTTCGAAAACTGGGAGTTATTCCCGTCCTGCTTACTGAGTGACAACCATATCACTCACCCACTAAACCCATCTCAGATAAGAACGAGGAAGAAATATTAGAGGAGAAAGAGCAGATCCAGTTCTGGGGCTGGTGAAGAAGATTATTGTTTTCAGTTTATGTTATGTTATGTTAATTCCGCTGTATCTGTTAAGGCAATGTTGTGTCTGGTTTTACATTTCCGCTGTAAAACATCAGTATTCGAGTTGTAACAGACAATTGATTTATTTCGTATTATGAATAAAAGACTGGTTTCTGAATTCTGTACTATGAGGCTTATTGTTTTCGAATGTAAATTTGAGAGCAACGTCGGTGTCAACCAACCCCCGTCCCGGGGCGTGACACACACAGCAGTGAAAAATATCATACTCAACATATATTTCATGAACTTAAAATCATAACGTAAACGTGTTGTGTAAAATCATATCGTGTCAAAGCATGTCATCTCATGTCATCATATTGGTAAATGTGTCGTATAAAATCATGTCGTGTCAAATCATGTCATCTCATATCAGCATATACGTGTCAAGACAGCTCATCGTGTCATCATAAACTTAAACATTTTTTTTAGTTGAATTCAGTTCATTAGTTGTGACTTTCATATCAGCTCTATTCGATGGATCCATCTATAAAACCGTGGTACCCGGCGGCGGGGGACATCAGCGACAGCATTACCCGCCCACTGAGCCCGGGCCTCAGCTCATCATATCTCATGTCATCGTATACATATACATCGTCAGTCACAACCAATTCTCATCCTTCAGAAATATCATCATTTTTATCACTTAATAAAAACATGCATATGCGTAACTTTTCCTTTAAGCCAAGCATGCACCGTATTTATCATAATTGCGTAAAAATCGTGAACATGATGCATGAACATTTAAAATATCATGAATTTGTGCTCAGGGCGCTGTCATGACCAAAATCTCATCCCGGGTGAAAAATGACCATTTTGCCCCTAGAAACCCAAAAATTATCATTTCACCCCTGGACCTCTAAAATTGACCCGAAGCTTACCAAACTCCTTAAATCATCCCAAAATATAATTATAAGCATTCTTAGACGTAAACCCGACTCAAATTATAACTTAATCGATTCGTTTTAAAACTTGGACCGGGATCTCGATTTTTAACCCGGAACAGGACCGAAACTTAACCAAAATTTTCCCAACTTTTATCATAACTTAACAAGTCATTCGAATCCATTTACCACTTAAATTATGCCCTCAAATTTCAGAATGTTTCAGCCAGCACCCTACCCTTCAATAAAACTCTCGGCCCACCCTCCCCCTTTAACACTTATATTCCAACACTTGTCTCAAATCCCTTAACCATTCGGTGCACCTTCTACTACAACGTGTCCAGGTTGTAAGGCTCACCGTTTAGACCTTAATGAAGGTCCTAAACCATGCCTAACCGAGTCTTAAAGCTTCTGCACCAACCAAAACCACAAACGATAAATACTAGCATGTCGTCTCTCGATCAAACTAAACTCCCAAGGATCGAGCTTCTCCCTCAACCAGACACCCGTAACTCAATCCTGTTGGATTTCGGTTTTCTACACATCCAAACGCAGCGGAAGTTTTAAAATTTTTATTTATTTTGACAATCAAAATATGTTTTGCTTTGGGCGCTCGTATGATTTTATCATAAACATTCATAGGGCGTTAGAGTTTATACCTTTGGTGAACGATTCACACGGCTCCAACTATTCCGGGGTTAGCGGAGATAGCTCTTGATGAATTACCTACGAAATTTCTTCAGATCTGCTTTCTTTGATCCTCCTATCAAGTCCACGACTAGATCGCTTGTTCCTCTTCCAAATTGCACTAGAAAATTTGGAAGAAGTTTCTACGTTGAGATCAAAATCCGAGATGCGACTCAACCTTTTCCAAAAAGAGGCCGAAAATATTTTGGAGGAAATTTAAAGTGTGATTCTCGAAAATTCCATTTGTGTATTGTGGAGGCTACCCTTTTTTTTATTTATATATTGAAAAACAAGAGCCTTTAATCTAAATTCCATAATTATGGATTTAGGTTCCTTAATTAAATCCAATGGGCTTTGTTAATTAAATGGACTAGTCAAACTAGTTTAATTAATTATATTAATGTCCATAAAAACTTTAATCATTTAATATGTTGGACTTATACTCCTACAAGCCCATTAAACATACATCCCATCATATTTAATTTAATATTTAATAAACTCAACTTTTGAGTTTAATAAATTAAATTCATTATAAATTCAACATTTGAATTTATTATTAAAATTATAAATTCAACTCCTTGAATTTTATCACCTCCAAAATTTAATATTTAATAAACCCAACTTTTGAGTTTAATAAATTAAATTCTCAAATTTTATAAATTCAACCCTTTGCAGAGGGGACTCTTTCGACTGATATGTCTCCTCTTCCCACTATCTCCCGTATGATGTGGAACTTCCTCAGTACATGTTTGGATCGCTGATGAAACCTTGGTTCCTTTGCTTGCGCAATGGCACCAGTGTTGTCCCAGTACAACGGGACTGGATCAACTCCATTAGGAATAACGCCCAACTCTTGGACAAAATTCCTCATCCAAACTACCTCTTTGGCCGCATCAGATGCAGCAATGTATTCAGCTTCAGTGGTGGAATCCGCAATGGTGTCTTACTTGGAACTTTTCCAAGAGACAGCTGCACCATTAAGCATGAATACAAAGCCAGAGGTCGATTTCGAATCATCTACGTCACATTGGATGCTAGAATCAGTGTAGCCTTCCAATTTCAATTCTCCAACCCATAGACCACGAACAAGTTCTTAGTCCTTCTCAAGTACTTAAGAATATCTTTCACGGCTTTCCAATACATTGGACCAGGGTTTGCCTGATATATGCTTGTAACACTCAGAGCGTAAGCAACATCAGGACATTTCTATATCACACCATACATTATACTACCAATGGCTGACGCATATGGAATACGTGTCATCATCTCTATCTCTTCATCAGTTTTGGGACACAAAACTTTAGATAGAGTAACACCATGACACATTGGTAAGTATCATCTCTTGGACTCTTCCATAGAGAATTGCTTTAGAATGGTATCGATATAAGTGGCTTGGTTGAGCCCCAGCATCCTCTAGATCTATCTTTATAGGTTTGTATTCCCAATACATATGATGCTTCACCCATGTCTTTCATGGAGAATTTACTTGCTAACCATATTTTAGTTGATTGTAGTAATCCTACATCATTCTAAATGAGCAGGATATCATCAACATAAAGTACTAAGAATGTCACTGCACTCTCACTAACTTTCTTGTACACACATGGTTCGTCAGGATTCTTAGCAAAACAAAACTCTTTGATAGTGCTATCAAATCTGAGGTTCCAACTCCTTGACTCCTGCTTGAGACCATATATTGATCTCTGAAGTTTGCATACATTATGCTCACTTCCTACTGATGTGTATCCCTCAGGTTGAGACATATAAATTTCTTCTTCGATGTCTCCATTGAGGAATGCAGTCTTTACATTCATTTGTCATATCTCATAGTCATACCATGATGCTATGGCTAGTAATATTCTAATGGACTTAAACATAGCAACTGGTGAAAAAGTTTTCTCATAGACAACTCCTTGCCTTTGAGTATAACCTTTTCCAAGCAGTCTTACTTTGAAGGTCACTACCTTCCCATCCGCCCAAACTTTCTTTTGTAGATCTATTTGCACCCTATGGGAACGACTCCCTCAGGTTGATCCACCAATGTTCAGACTTGGTTTGAATACATAGAGTCCATTTTTGACTACATGGCTTCAAGCAATTTGGTTGAATCAGTATCAGATATTGCTTCTTTGAAATTCATTGGATCACATCCAACACAATGCTCATCGTGGCTTTGTTCATGAAGAAGCGTATATCTTGCAGGCGGTCTAATAACCCTATGCAGAACTTCTAGGAGCTTGTACTTCAACTACTGGTTGTTCGAAATTAGGTTCAACTACTATAGTTGAGGGAGTATCTTGAATTTCTTCAAGTTCTATCATCTTGCCCTTTATATCTAATAGAAATTCCTTTTCCAAAAAGGTGGCATTTTTTGAAACAAACACTTTTGCTTCATTGGGATAATATAAATAATATCCAACAAAATTCTTTGGATATCCTATAAAATAGCACAAAGTGGATCTACTATCCAATTTGTCTCCCATTGTCTGCTTCACGTAAGCTGGACATCCCCATATTCTCATGTAAGAATATTTGGGAGTTTTTCCCATCCATATCTCAGGCATTTTATCCACTGCTTTACTATGGACATTATTCAACAACATTGCCACAGTTTCAAGCGCAAAGCCCCAAAACGATGTAGGCAATTCAGTGAATCCCTTCATGGATCGAACCATGTCCATCAAGGTTCGATTTCTACGTTCAGGAACACCATTCAACTGTGGTGTTGCTGGTGGAGTCCACTGTGAGAGAATCTCATTCTCTTTTAGATAACCCAAAAATTCAGCACTCAAGTATTATCCATCTCGATCAGATCGAAATGTCTTAATACTCTTTTCTAGTTATTTTCCTACTTCAGATCTGAATTCTTTGAACCTTTTAAATGCTTCAAATTTGTGTTTCATAAACATACCCATACCTCGAATGGTCATCAGTAAAGGTAATGAAGTAAGAATGCCCAAATATTGTTCTAACACTTAGTGGGCCACAAACGTCCGTGTGGATCAAATCCAGTAGACCATGTGCACATTCCACGTTTCCATTGAATGGAGTCTTAGTCATTTTTTCTTTTAGACAGGACTTACAAGCAGGTAGAGAATTTTTGTCTGACAAGTCAAACATGCCTTCTCCCACTAGCTTATGCATCCTTCTTTGGGAAATATGACCTAGTCTAGCGTGCCATATTTGTGTGGGATTTGGATCATCTAACTTTCTTTGTTTGTTGTTGAAATCATGTTTACTTGGACATTCACTTATCATTTCAAGAACATTTATGGCACATATAATTTCTTATGTCCGGACTTCTTGCAGTGAAATAAATATGTTCTAACTTATCGGGCTTTATAGTACTTTTAAGTGTCTTTCAAAGTTTGCCTCTTATTGAGTTTGTTTTTCTTGTGAGGGACAGAACATTTCTTTCTCTTACCTGGTGGGCCATTTTTCGTCCGACGAGAGGCCCATTAGAAAAACAACAATTCCTTGATTTATGGTGATCTCATAAGTTATAAGCGTATTGACTAACTCTTCAAGGCTATCATCTGTCTTATTCAAATTGAAGTTCACCATAACCCCGTCAAATGAGGAAGAGAAAGACAACAAATTGATGTTATCTAGTAACTTGTTATGAATCATATATTCCAGGCCCACCACATTCTCAGTAAGCCCAATCATATGTACACCACGCTCATGGGCCAAAGCCCCATCTTGCATGCATGTAATCATGAGCTTTTAAAATGGTGTGCATCATTGTACGAGTTTCATACCATGCAACTCTTGCATGTTTATTCAAATGTCAGCAGCATTCAACATTTCCTCAAACTGTCCCTACAGTTCATTTGACATAGAAGCGAGCATGTTACACTTTAGCTTGCATACTGTGGTCCTACCATCTTGCATGCTTTGTCAGTTCAGCAGGACAGACATTAATGTGTATGTCATTTTCTCCGAATTCAGAACAATTTCCCAACCAGTCTTGAAAATTAGATTCGGTTAGCTTGTTAATAACATAAATGTATTACGTGATGAAATCGAAAATATACTGATACGGAAACAGAATAATGGTTGTTGATTATTTAAAAATAATTTTAAGATATAAAATATGGATTTTATTTTATAAATCTCTCTCCCACTATTTTGACATTTTCACCACCATCTGATGAAAAAGGGAAATCGTATTTCCTTAGTGGCACGTAGAGTCCAATTAGCCAATTATAATTCCGAATAATATCAGCCAATTATAGTTGTTCGAAATTAGGTTCAACTACTATAGTTGAGGGAGTATCTTGAATTTCTTCAAGTTCTATCATCTTGCCCCTTATATCTAATAGAAATTCCTTTTCCAAAAAGGTGGCATTTTTTGAAACAAACACTTTTGCTTCATTGGGATAATATAAATAATATCCAACAAAATTCTTTGGATATCCTATAAAGTAGCACAAAGTGGATCTACTATCCAATTTGTCTCCCACTGTCTGCTTCACGTAAGCTGGACATCCCCATATTCTCATGTAAGAATATTTGGGAGTTTTTCCCATCCATATCTCAGGCGTTTTATCCACTGCTTTACTATGGACATTATTCAACAACATTGCCACAGTTTCAAGCGCAAAGCCCCAAAACGATGTAGGCAATTCAGTGAATCCCTTCATGGATCGAACCATGTCCATCAAGGTTCGATTTCTACGTTCAGGAACACCATTCAACTGTGGTGTTGTTGGTGGAGTCCACTGTGAGAGAATCCCATTCTCTTTTAGATAACCCAAAAATTCAGCACTCAAGTATTATCCATCTCGATCAGATCGAAATGTCTTAATACTCTTTTCTAGTTATTTTCCTACTTCAGATCTGAATTCTTTGAACCTTTTAAATGCTTCAAATTTGTGTTTCATAAACATACCCATACCTCGAATGGTCATCAGTAAAGGTAATGAAGTAAGAATGCCCAAATATTGTTCTAACACTTAGTGGGCCACAAACGTCCGTGTGGATCAAATCCAGTAGACCATGTGCACATTCCACGTTTCCATTGAATGGAGTCTTAGTCATTTTTTCTTTTAGACAGGACTTACAAGCAGGTAGAGAATTTTTGTCTGACAAGTCAAACATGCCTTCTCCCACTAGCTTATGCATCCTTCTTTGGGAAATATGACCTAGTCTAGCGTGCCATATTTGTGTGGGATTTGGATCATCTAACTTTCTTTGTTTGTTGTTGAAATCATTTTACTTGGACATTCACTTATCATTTCAAGAACATTTATGGCACATATAATTTCTTATGTCCGGACTTCTTGCAGTGAAATAAATATGTTCTAACTTATCGGGCTTTATAGTACTTTTAAGTGTCTTTCAAAGTTTGCCTCTTATTGAGTTTGTTTTTCTTGTGAGGGACAGAACATTTCTTTCTCTTACCTGGTGGGCCATTTTTCGTCCGACGAGAGGCCCATTAGAAAAACAACAATTCCCTGATTTATGGTGATCTCATAAGTTATAAGCGTATTGACTAACTCTTCAAGGCTATCATCTGTCTTATTCAAATTGAAGTTCACCATAACCCCGTCAAATGAGGAAGAGAAAGACAACAAATTGATGTTATCTAGTAACTTGTTATGAATCATATATTCCAGGCCTACCACATTCTCAGTAAGCCCAATCATATGTACACCACGCTCATGGGCCAAAGCCCCATCTTGCATGCATGTAATCATGAGCTTTTAAAATGGTGTGCATCATTGTACGAGTTTCATACCATGCAACTCTTGCATGTTTATTCAAATGTCAGCAGCATTCAACATTTCCTCAAACTGTCCCTACAGTTCATTAGACATAGAAGCGAGCATGTTACACTTTAGCTTGCATACTATGGTCCTACCATCTTGCATGCTTTGTCAGTTCAGCAGGACAGACATTAATGTGTATGTCATTTTCTCCGAATTCAGAACAATTTCCCAACCAGTCTTGAAAATTAGATTCGGTTAGCTTGTTAATAACATAAATGTATTACGTGATGAAATCGAAAATATACTGATACGGAAACAGAATAATGGTTGTTGATTATTTAAAAATAATTTTAAGATATAAAATATGGATTTTATTTTATAAATCTCTCTCCCACTATTTTGACATTTTCAGCACCATCTGATGAAAAAGGGAAATCGTATTTCCTTAGTGGCACGTAGAGTCCAATTAGCCAATTATAATCCCGAATAATATCAGTCAATTATAATTTCTAAAAGGTAGAATCAATTGCATCCCTATGCAACCTCCGAGTGTTTTGCTTCACGTTTAATAAGGACCCAATAATATGACGTCGTTTATTTTCGTGTGTCAAACCGACCCATCAATATTGAATTGTAGTAGACGGTCGCCATGAGTTCCCCCAATAATATGAACCGAAGTCATGGGAGTTCCACTCAATTCACATCATATGTCCGATGGAAGTCACAGCTTTCCGGCGTCCAGGCCTCCCCAATAATATGAGCCAGACACTGTCCGCGGGTAGCGATCAACATGCAACCACGGTTGATGGAAGGCAAGGAAAAATTAAACTTTTTTAATTTTTGATTTTACGGTTTGATATAAATTTTGAATCATATTCAAAATGAGGGATTTCAATTTTAAAATTGCCTCATCATTTTAATTTTAAAAATCGCGTGCCACGAGTTTGTATGTTTGCCGGATCCATACAACTATATTATTTAATAATATACATACATGCATACTACTATATATCACATATATCATAATATGACATTCAACAATAAATAAGGATGATCGATCGCCAACATTATTAGATCCATGTGAGCCAAACATGGATCCAGGTCCAAAACCTAGGTGAATGCAGGGATGCAAATGCAACTATTACAAGAGCTTCCAATATTTTACATGTCTTCATCTCGCTCATCGGGCCCACCATCTTCCAGTCTTGATTTCCCACTATTTCTAATAATTACATTTAAAAAGCCATGGACACATAAGGGATACATCTCATGGGGTGGGAACATGCCATAAACCAGGCACACTTTAATAATATCAAATATTAAAAAACGAATAAAACAGTAAAATATCCTAACATACACCTAACACATTGTTCAAGGCTCTCGATCATCCTTCATGCATTTAATATCAAATATTAACATCAATTAATTAAATAAATTAATTAATTGATAAATCATATATCTAATAATTTTATCACTAACCACCACAATTATTAAATAATTTAATAAATTAAATAAACTCCTTTATTTAATTTCCACTTAATTCAATAATAATTGATTTCTTGTAAAACTCATTTTACCATAAATAATTAAAATCACATTTTAATTATTTATTTTACAAGAAAAATATTAATTTTCTAAAAAATCAATTTTCCAAAATAAAAATTGAACTAATTTTCAAAAATATCAATTTTCCCCAAAAATTTGAAAAAACAGAAAATTGCACCATATGCCCAAACAATTCAAACTCATCAACCAGTGATGCGCACGCGGCACTGTGCGCGTGCGCTGCCCGGAACTGCCCCAAATAATTTTTTTTTTAATTTCTGGAAAAAATAATTTTTATGGTGCTACAATTTTCTGAAAAATTTTCTTGTGTGATTATAAATAAATTATTCAATATCAAAACCATACGATTTAGACAAATCTTGGCTCTGATACCACTATTTGATCTCGGTTTTCTACACGCCCAAACGCAGCGGAAGTTTTAAAATTTTTATTTATTTTGACAATCAAAATATGTTTTACTTTGGACGCTCGTATGATTTTATCATAAACATTCATAGGGCGTTAGAGTTTATACCTTTGGTGAACGATTCACACGGCTCCAACTATTCCGGGGTTAACGAAGATAGCTCTTGATGAATTCCCTACGAACTTTCTTCAGATCTGCTTTCTTTGATCCTCCTATCAAGTCCACGACTAGATCGCTTGTTCGTCTTCCAAATTGCACTAGAAAATTTGGAAGAAGTTTCTACGTTGATATCAAAATCCGAGAGGCGACTCAACCTTTTCCAAAAAGAGGCCGAAAATATTTTGGAGGAAATTTAAAAGTGTGATTCTCGAAAATCCCATTTGTGTATTGTGGAGGCTACCCTTTTTTTTTATTTATATATTGAAAAACAAGAGCCTTTAACCTAAATTTCATAATTATGGATTTAGGTTCCTTAATTAAATCCAATGAGCTCTGTTAATTAAATGTACTAGTCAAACTAGTTTAATTAATTATATTAAAGTCCATTAAAAACTTTAATCATTTAATATGTTGGACTTGTACTCCTACAAGCCCATTAAACATATCTCCCATCATATTTAATTTAATATTTAATAAACTCAACTTTTGAGTTTAATAAATTAAATTCATTATAAATTCAACATTTGAATTTATTATTAAAATTATAAATTCAACTCCTTGAATTTTATCACCTCCAAAATTTAATATTTAATAAACCCAACTTTTGAGTTTAATAAATTAAATTCTCAAATTTTATAAATTCAACCCTTTGAATTTATTTTCTCCAAATTTCATAAATTCAACTTCTTGAATTTACTATCTCATAAATTCAACAACTTGAATTTATTTTCTCAAAATTTAATTATCATAAATTCAATTCCTTGAATTTACTATATCATAATATAAATTCAACTCCTTGAATTTATTCTCTCAACGAGAACAAATGATCCAGTACTTGTGTGACCCTCAATGGTTCAGGGATAGAGCTAGCCGTGGGTTCACAATTCTTTGGGATTCAGAATAATATTTATTCTTATTCGGGCTTACCCTAGTTAGCCCTCATTCTTTTCATCAACACCTTGATTAAGAATGTCAGAACTCATTTCTGATTGCCTCCATCGGATCATGGTAAGAGCGTCTAGTAGCATTGCCCATGATCCCCTAGGTATCACTGATAGTGCCTGCAAGAACCAGTCGATTATGATTAACGTACAGTACGGTCCCTTCATCTCAAATATCCCGATCGAATCTGCAACCATTGGTTCATCGAGGGTTGCATATTAATTCGATAACTATGTGACACATATAATAGTGGCATCGTGTGTACTATTGGAGAACTCCTTCTCCAACGTACATCTCATACTCTGGCCGGAGATTCCATGCACTATTATTACATCAGATCACATAGGATATCCACACCCGTAGGTGAGCGATGAATCCCCGACTACAATGCACTGGCTCCTATATGTGTCGCAACTGTACCCAACCTCGCCACCTGATGACTCTCCTGGAGCCGATAAACGAGTCAAAGCACAGCCCTAGCATATAGAGTCTCAGTGTTGTCCCGGGTCGTAAGGACTAATGGTGTACAATCATAACCACAGGACTTATCCTCTCGATGAATGAAAACCACTTGGAAAGTCCGAGGGAGGGTCGTTCGGTATAATCATCATATGACTACCCATCTGCATGTTTGGACATCTCCATGCCCTTACCAAGAAACGCAGTACACAATATCACAGATGCTAGTCTCGAGCTCAAGTGACATTTATCCCTGTTTTAGGCGGCTGAATCGACTAGGAACGAATTTAGAATATGCAGTGTTTACAAATGAGTTTCAACATCGAATTACGATTTATTTATATTAAAGCATAATCAAGGACTTTATCTATGCTGTTTGCATGGGTATACAGATAAAGTATAACAAGACCATAAAAAGTTAAATTATATTAAAATAAAGATTGTTTATTACACTTGAGTTAATAAATTTCCTAGCCAACCGTTGGCTTGCAGGGCATCTACTCTAACAAATCCTAACATCTTTCTAGACTTTAAAAGGTCTGAAACATAGCTTAGTTCAAGCCCATCCACCGCCGTCCCTACCCCTTTCACTCGATGAACTCAAACCCGAAGCAACTCTTAGCAACACCTCACGGTTTCTATTTTACTGACCACCATCTCACTTCTTCTTATTGACAGCAAATCTCTAGCTGAAAGAGACCCTTGCAGCAACATCACTCGACAGCCCCTTTGCAACCATGATCAAAGAAACGTGAGGAATTCACAAGTGGAACAATAAAACATATGCTTACCACCACTGATGAACAAACTGTCGGCAAAAGTCGGAGGGGGGACCAGTCAAAAAAATAAAAAAAAAACGTGGGTTGGCAATCAGCAGAAGGAAATTTTGCGGAATTTTCAGAAGATGTGTTTTTAACGCGTCTTCATACTGACATGAAGTTCTATAAATAGAGCTTCATTCCTTCATTCTGAAATCATCCCTTCTTCGAGTTTTCTCTCATCCTATTAGTTCTATAATATTTGTGAGGTTTTTGTTCTCCTGTAGTAAGAGAGTGTGTGTTCTCTTTGAAAACACAGTGAGTGAGTTGTACACCGTAAAATATTATAGTGGAATTCTTTTCATCTTGCCCATGGTTTTTACCCTAATAATTTTTAGGGGTTTTCCACGTAAATCTTGGTGTTCAGTTTATTCTTTATTTTCGGATTTTATTATCTCAAATTCCGCACGTGGGACCAACAAGTGGTATCAGTGCATTGGTTTAAAATTTCTTAAAATTCTGAGTATGCTCTGTGGTTGCAGCCTAGACTGATCTTCCACATCAGAAAAGATTTTTTGAGATTTTTTATTAAGGTGGGATTAATTTTGTCTAGTCTAGTAAAATTGTTGTAGGCATAATGGCGGGAAGGTACGAGATAGCAAAGTTCAACAGAAGCAATTTTATGCTGTGAAAAATAAAGATACAAGCAGTTTTAAGAAAGGAAATTGCTTGGCGGCTATTGGAGATAGACCGGTGGAAATTACAGATGATGGAAAGTGGAATTAGATGAATGATAATGTTGTTGCCAATTTATACTTGGCTATAGCAGACGAAGTTTTGTCATGGTATCTCTGAGATAAAAACAGCCAAAGTTATCTGGGATACTCTAACAAAGATGTACGAGGTCAAGTCGCTACACAATATGATTTTCCTAAAGAGAAGGTTTTATACTCTTCGGATGGCGGAATCCTCATCGATGACCGACCATATCAATACATTAAATACTCTATTTGCCCAACTCACTTCCATGGGGCATAAAATAGGGAAAATGAACGTGCGGAGCTTCTACTTCAAAGTCTACCAGATTCATTTGATCAACTTATCATCAACATAACCAACAATATTCTTATGGGCTTTCTAAAATTCGATGAAGTCTTAACTGCGGTTCTCGGAGAAGAAAGCCGGCGCAAGAATAAGGAAGACAGGTTGGTAACTTCGAAGCAGGCAGAGGTTTTGCCGATGATAAGAGGAAAATTTATGGACCATGACTCCAGTGGGAGTCAAAGACGGGGTAGATCAAAGTCGAGAAGTAAGAATAAAAATATTTACTGCTTTAAATGTGGCGGTAAATGGCACTTCAAGAAAGAGTGTACGAGTATCGATAAAAGCTCTCAAGGAAATGTGACCAGTACTTCAGGCAGTGGTGAAATATTATTCAGCGAAGCAGCAACTGTTGCAGAAGGCAGGCACAAATTTTGTGACACATGGATTATGGATTCAGGAGCGACGTGGCATATGACGTCTCGGAGAGAATGGTTTGATCATTATGAACTAGTCTCAGGAGGATCTGTATTCATGGGAAATGATCATGCCTTGGAAATCGCTGGGGTCGGTACTGTCAAAATTAAAATGTTTGATGGCACCATTCGCACCATACAGGAGGTATGACATGTGAAAGGACTGACGAAAAATCTTTTGTCCTTGGGGCAATTGGATGACATCGGGTGCAAAACTCGTATCGAGAACGGGATCATGAAAATTATGGAAGGCGCACTTGTGGTTATGAAGGCGAAAAAGGTTGCTGCAAATCTGTATGTACTTTGGGAGAAACCCACAAAGAAGCAGAACTAGCTGTTGCATCAATTGGTTCAGGAGAAAAATTAACGGTGTTATGGCATAGAAAGCTCGGGCATATGTCAGAACGAGGGTTGAAACTTCTCTCAGAACGGAAGCTGTTGCCGGGACTTATAAAAGTGTCACTACCTTTTTGTGAGCATTGTGTTACCAGTAAACAACATAGATTAAAGTTTGGCACTTCTACTGCCAGGAGCAAAAGCATATTGGAGCTGATTCATTCGGATGTTTGGCAAGCACCGGTTGTATCCCTAGGAGGAGCGAGATACTTTGTCTCGTTCATTGATGATTTCTCTAGGAGATGTTGGGTGTATCCAATCAAGAAGAAATCAGATGTTTTCCAAGTCTTCAAAGATTTCAAAGCTTGGGTTGAACTTGATTCAGAAAATAAAATCAATTGTCTGAGGACTGACAATGGAGGAGAATATACCAGTGACGAGTTTGATGCATTTTGTCAACATGAGGACATCAAAAGACAATTCACGACGGCTTACACACCTCAACAGAATAGAGTAACGAAGCGGATGAACAGAACCTTGTTGGACAGAACAAGAGCTATGTTGAGGACTGCAGGTCTAAAAAAGTCATTTTGGGCAGAAGCAGTCAAAATCGCTTGTTATATTATCAATCGTTCTCCTTCAGTGGCGATTGATCTGAAGACTCGGATAGAGATGTGGACTGGGAAGCCGACAGATTATTCTCATTTGCATACATTTGGAAGTCCGGTGTACGTTCTGTACAATGAGCAAGAAAGATCAAAGTTGGATTCGAAATCCAGAAAATGTATCTTCTTGGGATATGCTGATGGAGTAAAGGGGTTTCGCTTGTGGGATCCTACTGTTCACAAGTTTGTCATCAGCATGGATGTTATCTTCGAGGAAGATAAAGTAAAGGGAGACAAAGGCACACCGAATTCAAAAACTACTATATTTCATGTGGAAAATAAGACGGATGAAGGTCAAGTTTCTTGTGAAGCAGTACCAGAGCACGAAGAACAAGAACATGTTGAGTCTGAAGTTTCCAATGTGAGGCAGTCAACTCGAGACAGAAGACCACCAGGTTGGCTTTCAAATTATGTCACTGAAAGCAACATTGCATATTGTCTATTATCAGAGGATGGTGAGCCATCGAGTTTCCACGAGGCTACTCAAAGCTCGGATGTATCCTTGTGGATGATAGCAATGCAAGAAGAATTGGAGGCATTAGACATGAATAAAACTTGGGATCTTGTTACACTACCACGAGGGAGGAAAGCCATTGGAAACAGATTGATCTATAAGATCAAGCGTGATGGCAATAACCAAGTGGAGCGGTATCGTGCTAGATTGGCGGTAAAAGGGTATGCTCAAAAAGAAGACATTGACTTCAATGATATATTTTCTCCTGTGATTCGGCTTACAACAGTCAGAGTAGTGTTGGCATTGTGTACGATGTTTGACCTATATCTAGAACAGCTAGATGTGAAAATAGCATTTCTTCATGGAGATCTTGAAGAAGAAATCTATATGCTCCAGCCAGAATGTTTTGCGGAAAAAGGCAAAGAGAACTTGGTTTGCAGGTAGAACAAATCTCTGTATGGTCTCAAACAGGCGCCGAGGTGTTGGTACAAGAGATTTGATTCCTATATCATGAGCCTTGGATACAACAGACTGAGTGCAGACCCTTGTACGTATTTCAAGAGGTCTGGTGATGATTATATTATTTTTCTGTTGTATGTGGACGACATGTTGGTAGCAGGCCCCAACAAAGATCAGATCCAAGGATTGAAAGCACAGTTGGCTAGGGAATTTGATATAAAGGACTTGGGACCAGCAAACAAGATTTTAGGGATGCAAGTTCACCAAGAAAGAATTAACAGAAAAATTTGGCTTTCGTAGAAAAATTATTTGAAGAAAGTCTTGCAACGCTTCAACATGCAAGATAGTAAGCCAATTTCGACCCCTCTTCCTGTTAACTTCAAGTTATCCTCCGATATGTGTCCTAGCAGTGAAGCAGAAAGGATGGAGATGTCTCGAGTACCATATGCATCAGCAGTGGGAAGTTTGATGTTCGCCATGATCTGTACAAGACCGGACATTGCCCAAGCAGTGGGAGCAGTTAGTAGGTAGATGGCGAATCCTGGACGAGAGCATTGGAGCACTATTAAAAGATCCTTAGATACATTAAGGGTACCTCGAATGCTGCATTATGTTATGGAGGATCAGATTTTACACTCAGGGGCTATGTCGATTCAGATTATGCAGGTGATCCTGCTAAGAGGAAATCTACTACTGATTATGCGTTTACACTTGTAGGGGGAGCAATAAGCTGGGTTTCAAAACTGCAGACAGTTGTGGCGTTATCTACAACAAATGCAGAATACATGGCAGCTACTTAAGCTTGCAAGGAGGCAATATGGATTAAAAGGTTATTGGGGGAGATCGGGCACAAACAAGAGAATGTTCTTTTATTTTGTGACAGTCAGAGTGCCTTGCACATCGCAAGGAATCCAGCCTTTCATTCCAGGATGAAGCACATTGGAGTTCAATTTCACTTAGTGCGGGAAGTAGTAGAGGAAGGAAGTGTGGATATGCAGAAGATCCATACAAAAGATAACATAGCTGATTTTTTGACCAAGATAGTGAACACTGAAAAGTTTGAGTGGTGTAGATACTCAAGTTGTCTAGCAGAAACGTAAGCAGCAGGGAATGGCAAGATTGAAAGGATGTGTGGAGATGTGTTTGATTCTCAATCAAATCTCCAAGTGGGATCGGAGAAATGTCGGCAAAAGTGAGAGGGGGAACCAGTCAAAGAAAATAAAAAAAACGTGGGTTGGCAATCAGCAGAAGGAAATTTCGCGGAATTTTCAAAAGACGCGTTTTTAACGCGTCTTCACACTGACAGGAAGTTCTATAAATAGAGCTTCATTCCTTCATTCTGAAATTATCCCTTCTTCAAGTTTTCTCTTATTCTATTAGCTCTATAATATTTGTAAGGTGTTTGTTCTCCTGTATTAAGAGAGTGTGTGTTCTCTTTGGAAACACAGTGAGTGAGTTGTACATCATAAAATATTATAGTGGAATTCTTTTCATCTTACCCGTGGTTTTTACCCTAATAATTTTTAGGGGTTTTTCACGTAAATCTTGATGTTCAGTTTATTTTTATTTTCGGATTTTATTATCTCAAATTTCGCACGTGGGAGCAACACAAAAGAGCATGGATCGAAACATCTACATGATTTTACGTATGCTACACACATATTATCAGTGTATATGATGCATTAAAAAAAAGAACAAGCGTGCCTGGGGATGATTTGGTGAACAAAGCAAGAAGAGGGAGACCCGGAAGAAGATTTTCTTTAGCAATCCAAGAGAGAACCGGCTTACTACCACCGATGAACAAACGAGCATGGATCGAAACATCTACATGATTTTACGTATGCTACACACATATTATCATCGTATATGATGCATTAAAAAAAAGAACAAGCGTGCCTGGGGATGATTGGTGAACAAAGCAAGAAGAGGGAGACATGGAAGAAGATTTTCTTTAGCAATCCAAGAGAGAGCCGACGCCTTCAATTGTTGAGCTCTGAAACCGTGGGAAATCTGAAGGGAATGGGACGTATATCGACTGTGGGTTGGGGGTTACGGGTTGTTAAACGTTTACTATATAATAATTACATAGTTAAGCACTAATTAATGGGCTCAAATATGGTAATTAAGGGTTTGAAAAGGGTTCTAAGCCCAACAAGTTTAAAAGTAGGCTCATTAAATCTAAACGCACTCCCGAAAAATATTTCGTGTTGGAAAGGTTTTGAAAATATTAGCCGAACCAATAAAAAGTCCTCTGATTCGATAAAATTCACGTACCGTTAACAATTAAAATCCTACAAATAAAAATACCCAAAAATTCCCATTTTTGAAAAATACGCTTAAAAACGTTTTAAATTAATTTATAAAAATAAATCGTGTATTCAAAATAATTTTCCTGAAAATTCTCCGGTCTCCGTTCTTCGATCGAGCGTGAAATGCATCAATAAACCGTAACGCACGAACTTTTAAAATTTCATGAATTAAATCTCATCATGCATGAATTACGCATAAAATGCATAAAAATAATTAAACATAAATTAATGAAATAAACATGCATTTTAGGCTTTAAAACAATTTAATAAAATACCAAAGAAATTTAATAACTTACATGCACGTGGTTCACGTAGACCTTCAAATTTTTGGGACGTTACAATCCCTTAGTTGGTTCATCTTACTTTAGTTTTTTAATTGTAAATTTTAATCTTGTTATATATTGTGATTATAGTATATTTGTTGTTTTTGTAGGCACGCTCATGTCCACAGCAAAGTAATGCATCTTCTTCAAGTGTAAACTCCAAAGACCCCATGGTAGAAAAATAAATGGTTGACGTGGTGATTTAATGTGACATTGGCTTGATATGTGAACTTTTTATTTTGGATTTGTTTTTATTAACCAAGAATTTATTTAAGCTCCTATGTGAATGTTAGCTTCTTTGTCACTTTGTTTCAATTTAATATCAAATGTCTATTCTGAAATTTCAATTTCAGTGTCATTTTCTCCATTTAAACCGATTTTTCCACCGATGACTATGAAACAAACTTTCTTTATTTTTATTTGATTCATTTTGGTTTGATTAGATACATGTGCAGTAATTGCAACATTCTATTGAATATATTATTGTTCACAATATAATTGTACTCAAGGTTCCCACTAGCAACTATTTGCTAGTACGTACGAGGGAACATGACAGGGCAACCATTCATAAAGCTGTGGAGCAACAAACAATAAGTGTAGCCAAGGTAATTTTTTAAGCAACCATTCAGTAATGACTTTGAAGTCATTATCTCTTAGCTATTCATTTCAGCTCTTGATTGATGAAATAAATATGTTGCCTTGATCAACACAAGTGTACTTGCTATTTTGTTGTGTTGCAGGATTGATTTTCCTATATTTGAGTATTTGACCACTGAATTATAGGTCTCGAGAGATTTCAAAAAAAAAATTCAGGATATCACATCCCTACCCGACGGGATCCCGAATGTTCGGGATCTCGAACATTCGGGTCCCTACACTTGTCGGGTACGAGATCGAGGAAAAAAAGATTCTCAATTTTTATCGGGATGGGGATTGGGTAAGATAGTTATGGGACGGGTCCCTACCCGATCCCACCCTTAGAATGAATCCCTATGGATCCTAATGAACTGAGCCTTTAGCTGCTAGCACGCCACAGCCACCAAGCTGTCCCCTATATGCGCGCGACCACCCTCGAACCCTATGACCATTCCTCCTTCCACCAGCCTCCCTTCCAGCCAACTAGGACCACCATGCGACCCTTAGGACCCCTAAACCTAGCCCTTAACCCTGACTGAGCCACCCCCTTCAAGGAACCTCATGCCAAAACCCTAGGACTCTAGAATTTCATATTTTCGTTCAGCCTTGTTACCCTAATGTCCAGCCCCTTTAACATGCCTCTATGGACCCTTAAACATGTGTAAAAACATCCCTTCAAGTTCCCATAACATGGCAGCCTCTTTGTGCATCAACAAGAAGAGTTTTAAAATATGAAAATATTAGTTTTGTGCATGTATAGCCATAAAAACGAAAATGTTTAAAATTTTCATGTTTTTCATGCAATCATGTATCAAACACATAATATGGTGGGAAAGATGAAAAAATGAGATTAGGGCATGCCTTTGCGTATATTACACACGAAAAATGGCTTACGATGCAAGGACTTCGACGTGGAGGAGACCCTATGCTGAATTTCCTTCAATCTTGCTTGAATTTCCTCCCAAATTTACGTGTGATGAGTGTTGTGTGTGCTGATGAGAGAGTCCTAGGTTTCCTAGGTATTGTGTGCGTGAGTTTCAATGTTTAGTTTTAGGATTTTATGCCTTTTATTTTAATTAAAATTCAAGTGCAAGACTAAGCCCATTAATCAAGGTATATTAGGCAAATTAAGTCTTTTAGTAAATATTTAAAATATTTTGTTTAGGAAAGTTTGTGAAATTAATAGCTGAGTTATCGAAAAGTTCATATTTTCGTCGACAATCGAATACTGTTTAAAAATACGATTCGGCGTATAAAATCACCTCAAAACACCTCATATTCGAAAATTCTATTTAAAATACACCACACACTACAAGATAAATGATTTTCCGCAGCACATCATCAACAGCGTGCATTAAAAGCACGCTGTGAATAGTAATTTTAACGGCGTGCATCAATATGTGCGCTGTTAATATTGTTGCACTTGACAGAAATAACGGCGTGCATTAAAAGCACGTTGCGGAAAGTAATATCCGCAGCGTGTATTTATGTGTGCTGTAAATATTATATATTTTCCGCAGCGTGCTTTTAATGCGCGCCGTTAATAAATATTAACGGCGCGCATTAAAAGCACGCTGCAGAAAGTAATATTATATATTATCCGCAGCATGCAATAATGTGCGCTGTTAATACCCTATCCATTCACGGCGTGCATTAAAAGCACGCTGTAGAAAATAGGTGCGAATTTTTAAATTAACGACGGTTTTAATTTAAATTTGCGACGTTTTGGAGATCAAAGCGACGATTTTTATTAAGCTGTCGCTAATAACCGTAAATCAGCGGCTGTTATATTTAAACCGTCGATAATAGCGACGGTTTAAATCAAAACCGTCGCAAATTGTCTATAAATATCTGATTTTCATTCCAATTTCCTCCACACCACTTCACAACACTTCAAATTTTTCACTTTTATACGATTTTAATTTCGATTTAAATACATTTTTTTGTTTCAAATTTTTTTAATTTTTTAAGTGTTAGTTAAGATCATCAGTCAATTTATCATAGTTGTATTGTAATTTTTTTAAAACTTTATTAAATTATAAAAGTAATTTTTTTTATTTTTACGCAAACTTTAGCGACGGTTTTTAAACTGTCGCGAAATGAAACGACGGTTTTTAAACCGTCGCTAAATTAATATAGCGACGGATTTTAAACCGTCGCTACTTTAGCGACGGTATCTTCTGTTTTTACTTGTTGCTAATTAGCGACGATTTTGTCGAAAACCGTACAAAACCGTCGCTAATATTTAGATTTTTTTGAATATTAACGGCGTACATTGCATGATGCGGATAGTTATATTAACGGCGTACATATGCACGCCGTTGATCATAGTATTAACAGCGTGCACATGCACGTTGCGGATAATCTTGAACTTTCAACAGCTTGCAACTTCGCAGCGTGCAATGTGCGCCGCAGAAAGAGAATTTGCACGCTGCGAAAAGTCATTTTTGTTGTAGTGACACATTAAACAATTAAAAATAATTATTTAATAAAATATTTTCCCTAATATGGCCATCGGTCTCTGTTCCTCGATCGCATCTCGAATTACCTTTAAAACACAGTTTTATGCATTCTAGTTGGAAACTATATTTTAAACAGGTAAACATGCCTACTAAATTTAGTAAATACAATTAAAATAAATTAATTAAAAAATATAAGATATTTGATAACTTTCATACATCGAATTTTTGAGTCATTACACGTTCGTCTCCTCTAAATGCGCCATTGCTGAGATGTTTGTTTGTGAATGAATAAATTAGTAATAGGAGATTGGTCTCGTGGAAGCCATGCAATCAATCATTCCTCTCGTTTGGACTGCCACGTGATTTTAGATTTATTTACATGATTATTATTATTATATTGTATTATCTGTTCTCGTTTTTCTTCGATCTTTGTATAAGATATCATATTGTTCGAAGAACTCTAAATGATGTCGGAGTAAAAGATCGTCAACAAGAACGTCTCTCGTTATCTAAACATAGAAGCAAATGTTAATAAATTTCACGTTTTTAAAATTTTCGAGGACCTGATTAAAAAAAAATGATTTCGAAAAACCAAAGAAAAATTCAAATTAAAATCCAAATTACAAAAGAAACTTGTAATCCCAAATAATGTTTATATCATATGCACTTATAAGGGTTTTTTTTAAAAATATTATAAATTAATAAAATCATTGTAAAAATGTGGCAAGTTGTGAAAGTTTGTAAAAGTAGTATAATTCCGGCTCTCACTGCCCCGGATTCATACTTTTTTTAAAACAAAATTTTCAAAAAAAATAATAATTGGGGTCACGGATTACTAGAATCCGTGACCCACTGCCACAGATTCAGAATCCGTGGCGGTAGGTCACGGATTCTAAGAATCCGTGATCAATTCTCCTTCTATAAATTGCACCGAGTATTGAGCATACTTTTTGCGTAAATCTTCTTCGGCATTCTTCCTTCGCAAATAATATTCGACATTCTTCCACCGTGGTTGTTCTTCTTAGCTTTAATTCTTACAATATGTGACTCTCCTCCCCATATAAATTGTGCCGAGCGTCTGAGTATCATAATTCATAATTTTAATTGAGAGATTTCTGTCGAATATCAAAATTCGAGAGAATTGCGTCGAGTATAGTAATTTAGAATTTGATTTTAGACAATTGTGCTGAGTATCAGAATTTTAGAGAATTGCGCTGAGACTCAGTCGAATCCTTGTTTTTTCTTTCTATATTGAAATTTTTTTGTATAATATTTCTGTTAATTTTTGTAATTTATTGTAGATATTAAACATCGATCGTTGCTGAAACAAATTTAATTTTGTCATTTTTTAAAGGAATACAATTATTATCATTATTATGAAAATTAACACATGGTGCTGAAACGAAGCACACGCCGGTTTACGGCTGAGTAATACAATTATTATCATTACTTAAATTAATACAATTATTATCATTCCTAACACAATTAGTACAATTATTATCATTATTAACTAAATTTAAAAAATAAAAATAAAGTTATTTAAATTACTTAAATTATCTAAATCTTAGCGACCCCGTCAACAATATTATTCCTTATCTGAAGTTTGTAACTGAGTTAAATTGATTTAATCGGGTCGATTTTAGATTCAAATTAGCAGCACTTCTCCATATTTTCCCATTCAAAAAATGAATTCTAAATTTTAAAATATTAATTGTTTCAATAATAAAATTCATTCAAACAAATTCAGTTCAATATTTCAACGAACAAACAAAAATATAATGAACAAAAAAAATAACGGTACCTCTTAAAATTTCCTCTTATGAAATAAATGATACAATCAACAAAGAATATAATAACCGGTTAATGTTAAACATTCTTATAAAAAATAAATTAGGAAAAAACATTAATTCAATAATAATAAAATAAATTAATTCTCGAGAAGAAATTTTGGGCACGGTCAACCGAGAAGAAATTTAACTAACACAAAATGTGGTGGAAAAAACGAAGCGAAACGAGAAAAAAAATTTGGGCGAAAGAATAAATGCGGAAATGTTTCGAAAGGCTCGGAAATTTTGGGAGAAGAAAGGCCGAAATATTTCGAAAGGCTCAGTACATATACACATTTTGAAAGACTCCGAGGCAATTAAATAGACGGATTCTTAGAATCCGTGACCTACTGCCACGGATTCTGAATCCGTCCGTGACCCCAATTAATTTTTTTTAAAAAAAATTTTGTTTTTAAAAAAAATATGAATCCGGGGCAGTGAAAGCCGGATTATACAACTTTTACAAACTTTCTCAACTTGCCACATTTTTACAATGATTTTATTAATTTATAATATTTTTAAAAAAAACCCCACTTACAAAACATGTAATAAGAGCACTAGTACTAATAAATATTGCAAGACGAAATATTTCTTATAAGCTAAAATTAGCTATAATTATGGAAAATTGCAATTTTTTGAAAATAAATTGCTAATTCTCATTAATATTCCGGGATTCTTTCCGATTGTAGCAAACATTTGCCTCAATATTTACCCTTCGGGCCAATCTTTTCATCCATCTATTCAAACTATATGGATATATATAATGCCCGCAAATTGCATAATACCACCAATCTAAAAGCCCCCCAAAACCATAAACTATCTTGTGTTAAATTAAAGGTCTTTTACAATCATATATTTTTTTAAAAAAAATCAAACACATTTTTCTCATTTGCTATATATATATATATTATATATATATATATATATATATATAGCAAATGAATCAGGAATCTATTTAAAATTAAATACAAATAATCACAAAATCTCATCCATCATATTAAGCATTAATTTGGCCCCTTAAATATATGTATAGTCACAATACGTTACCCACATTTTCCCCTTGATTTCTATGTTGGTTGCATAGACTTAATGAGGAAAAAATAAAAAGAAAATTATTGAGAATTCATTCTTACATGGAATTGAGAGTACAATATCATAAAAAATAAATGAAAAAGATATCTAAATTATTAATTAAGTACCATACATTCGGATTAATTCTTTTGAAGATACAAATCAATTGACAAAATGCAAAAAAAAAAAATTTGAAGCATAAAATTTATGTGAACAAATTAAATATTAAATAAAAAAAAGACTATTTTACACAAATATTTATTATATAAGGAAACAAACTATAACTGCACTGAACTTGCACTCCCATTGTACTAATACATATAAGATTGCAAACCCTTGAAATCCAATTTGGTTTTCATTGTAATAAATCAAATTTCATGAAATAACCTTTTTCTTTTCCATCGTCTCTTAAAGATTATTGTTTTTTTTCTAGCATCGATCCCTGATGTCTGCAAACACTGTTTCATCCAATTTACAAGCAGATGCTTCAAATGCAATGATTTTAGCACAAAGTGTCCACCATGATTCACAAGCACAATGGGGGATCATGCCAAATGATCATCTGCGATACTCCGATGTTCAATATTATACTTTCATGAATTTGTTTGATCTTCAAGATCTGATATCTCCTTCGACTGAAGAAGGGAGTGCTCGAAATATATGGAGTCGTCATGGATGTGTAGACATGGAGAAAGATGATCAGATCAAGAACTTGCAGTACTCTATAAGCACTCCTTGGTTTGCTGATGATTATATGGTAATTGATTTGACACATTTTTCTACTTGGATGATGGATATAAATTTAAGGGTATGATGTACTTTTATTATTGAGAATATTATGATTATGTTATTCCCGACTCATCGCGCTATTTTACCACGGATACTTCACACGAATAACTTATTTTCTTCAATAAACATGAAAATCATACGTAACTCATCTACTTCATATTTTACTATGAAATGATTGTTGTAAATTAGTGAATTGAAGCGAATTCGATGTATAGAATGAATACTAGGAGTGAATTGAATTGAAACCCTACTTCATCAACCAGGCCATCACATTATTGATGATGTTTTTCTGTTAATGTTGGTATGTATTAAGGCTTCAAGAATCAATAGTAATTGTGAGGCCAACATCAAGTGTCCATGGTCAGAGAACAATTTCGCTGCTCATGTTCAAGCGAAAACTCGGGAGTCGAACGATGGAAAACTCGCCCTCGTGCCCATTTCGGCCAGGGTTCAAGATAACAAAAATGGTGAGCCGAAACGAGTTCGTATTAGCTCGAAGGACTTCGAACTTCCTCAAGGTTGGATCACTTGGAAACAAGAGAGATTGAATGGTAAAAGTGCAGGAAACAAAGATGCGGTAAATATTCCAATTTTATTGTTTTTTTTCCCGTTACTTTCACTATTGAAAATGTAAATACGGTTTTACTGTATTTTGTTTACACTTTTAAATTTTAGCTGTTTTTATACTAATTCTATGATGATTTTCACATAAGATTATTCAATATTTTAAAAGTTTAATTATATGGTTTCCTCGAATTTAAATAGTGAAAATTTATAATTATTAAAATTATCAAATATCATAAAAATTGAAGTGCATGGGAATACTGTAACTGAACTAGATTAAAATTATTTTACATACTAAATTATATTTTATGCTTTAAAATTTTAAATGTCATATATAATTTGAATCACACTGCAAAATAAGTAAGAAATAATTATATATATGTATGCCTTTATGCAGCATTATATGGAACTAAGCTCAAAGAAAAGATTCAGATCTCGTGTAGAGGTCAAAAGATACTTGCAAAACAAAGAACAGGTATGCTTGATAGTGTAATTAATAGTTAATTTCTCGTTTTAATTAATTATTTAGTTCTTAATTTCTCTTTAATGTAATAAAGATTCAAATTTTTTATTTTTATTTTTACTAGAGGGAGATATATATCGTGGTCGACTAGTCACACTTTTAGAAAATATACTCCAAATCATTTGAATTAATTTTAAAACTAATACAAATGCTTGAAAATACTATAGTCCATACACCAAACTTCATATGATGCAACGCAAAAACATTAATGAGGTGTTTGAGTTGATGAAATAAGTGAGTGTTTGATCCATAGTCAACATTTCCTCGAGTAAGTCTGTCACACAAAGTTTGTCCAGTGCGGTTTACCTGGCTAACGTGGTTTGCAGGTTACTGCGTTAGCCAGAGGATCTTCCATGTACTCAGCGAAGTTCGGGTAGCCGCTACGGGTTCCATACCATGTAGTCACCGAAGTTTTGGTAGTCGTTACGGGTTCCATCATCGTAAAAAAAACAAACAAACAGACAAAGAACATTGATGGTCCATGATAAACTACGATCTCAAGACTTCTATCTTGTATATATTGTATCTCAAGTGGAAGAAAATAAGTCAGAACGATGTGTAGTTGCATAAACCTATCTCGATATGGGAGAGACATGAATTCGCAACTAGCGACGGTTTAGTACGCGACGGTTAGACAAAAACAGTCGCTATTAGCTACGGTTAACAAAAGACCGTCTCTATTGGCGACATTTTTTGTTTAAACTGTTGCTATTTTAAAATTTGCGACTGTTTTATTAAAACCGTCGCAAATTTTAAAATAGCTTGTCGACGATTTTTGTTAAACCGTCGCTAATTTAAAAATTAGCGACGGTTTTTGAAAACCGTCACAATTTAAATTAGCGATGGTTTTTGTTTAAACCGTCGTTATTTTAACAATGGTTCATTAAAACCGTAGTCGTTTCTCCAAAAAAACACGCTAATCCACAACGATTCTCTAAAATCGTTGTCGTTTGTCCAAAAAACCACGCTAATCCACAACGATTTTAGAAAACCATTGTCGTTTGTCCCAAAAAAACACGTTAATAGATAATGGTTTATAAACACGCTCCTTTTTAACAACGGTTTTCACTAAAAAAACACGCTGCTTTTTAACGATCGTTGTCGTTTGTCCCAAAAAACACGCTGCTTTTTAACAACGATTTTCACTAAAACCATTGTTAAAAAGTAAAAGACAACGGTTTTTAAAAAAAAACCGTTGTCTTTTGAGTGTGGTTGAAGGCATATTTTGTTGTAGTAATGTTTTAAGACTAAAAACACCAATTTATTGTTAACATGACCAAAAGTGAAAAAATACAAATTATTGGACAAAAAATGTAAATCTCCCTTCTTTTTAAAAACAATCTAACTTTAGATGAGTCTCCTTGAGCCATATATTAACATAATGCATAAGATATCTCTGCACGTACAAGTTCTCATACATTGGAACTCACGGTTTTGGACTCAAATATGTTAGTATAGAACATTCTTTTTTTCTAAGTGAAATCCGCTTGCATATGAAAGAGTGAAAGAGTGATTTCGTCGTTGTGAAATAAGAAGTGGTGTTCGTATCTTAATGCAAGTATTTAATTTATTAGGAGCTGTTAGGACGAAATCCACTGTCTGGGGAATCTGAGTGAGAGGTGCGGAAAGAACAAACATATAACTTGTGTGGATGCAAGCCATAATTCGAAACTGCTGAGGTTTGACCGCAAATGATTGAAGGAATATTGTATAAAATTGGGGAATGTGTGTGTGATGTGCAAATAAGAGAGATTTTAGAAGAGAAGCAAAAGAAATTTTCTGAACAAGTTTCTTCATTCAATTACAAGAATTACACAAATGATTCATCGGCTTTTCCCCGATCCTCTAACTCCCTAAACTCTGATTGAAGTTTCAATGAATTTCTTATAATTCACACTCTCTCACATACAAACTACAAAGCACAAACTTTTTATAAAACAAAGTTTGAGGAAAAACTACCAAGAAAGTTAAATAACAATTACCCACTACATCAAAAAACTAACTTTGACAGATTCTGACTCTTGAATATTTGGAATTAATCCACATGAAAAACCTTGTAACAAGAAAATAATGGGTGAAAATACAGGATAATCAGATTGTTGTCCAAAGTGAAGTGGATGGTCGGCATTTTCAACCCCTCATAACAGTAGAAGAATCATATGGTTTGCAAGGAACAACAGTGTCAATATCCACCGATCATATTCATCGAAAGAAAACATTGACCAGAGAAAAATTAAAGGTACTATAAAAATAAACACTAAAAATTTATATATATTTGATTCATCGTATGACAGAGTAGTTATTTTAATTTCTCAGGTGAGAAGACCGAAGAAAAGTGTGGCAATAATGAGGAATGCCATATAGAATTGCATCGTTGAAGGTTGTTTTTTTGCATATATTTTAGAACTCTTCTTTTTATAAATTATTTTGCTAATGATGTTTCTTTTGTTGTAGGAAAACTCCTGTAATTGTTAAAGGCAGCACAAACTTTATCATCTTGTCAAGATTGCAACCATCTACCTCAAATTCAACAAAGGTTCAACCTCCTGTTGTAATGATACCAAATGCAAGTCTTAACTTCTAGTGAGACAGATTGTGATATGCTTACGCTGATATCTAGAGGACGCGAGGTTCTTGTCTCGTGATATTTTTGTCGACGTATTGTAGTTGTCATGTTGGAGATGTTATTCTATGTTGGTTGTATTTCGGATTTATTGTTGTATACTTTATAAGTTCAATACATTAGTTTGTGATATGGATTATGGGATCGAATGATCAAGATTACTGTTTGGTTTGCAGTTGTTGGATATACATTAATATTATGTTCGTTTTTTAGCAATTCTTTTGTTTGTATTTTGTTGTCTATAATACTGATACTAAATGGAAGTCAGCATGTTCGTACTCATCCTGTAGAAATCAGTAAGCACATTCCAACATGCTTTCATAGCAGCACAACAAACAACTATTTTAGTGGAGAATGGAAGAAGAATTGTAATTTCATTATACATATATACCATCAACCGCATGTCTTATAGGACGAAGGCTAAAAAAAGGTTATGAATAACAGACATCCTTCAATGTCAAGAAGAAACGTTCAAGTTTCGGGCCATTCCTGAATTCTATTTACATTGCATATACCAAGACATCTAACATGGAATCATAGAATTAAGCTTGCAAAACAAGAACGAACAATGTTCACAATCTCACACGACAAAGAACTAACTAAACAACCAACTAATATCGAAAGGATGAGGAAAAAACGATCGCATGTAACAAAGAAAACAGTAGGAGGTAGGGAATCAGACGTACTTCCAGCATATTCGACGAAGATTGACTATCACCGATCTCCGAAGAATCGACCGCAAGTGGCATGTCATCACTGTTAAGGCTGCAAAAAGTTGGATTCACATCATCCTCAGTGTTCATCATGAGAGCCCTCAAAACGACCGACACCGTATGTATGTATGCAAATCTGTCTTTATGGAGAAGCCAAGTTAAACCCATCAGCTCGCAATCCCGGCTATGCATTTTGCTTGTCCTCTCAGTTTTGTCTGTTCCTTTAGCCTTATCTCCATTAAGCTGCATAGAAGTACAAAAAGTTTGAATCTTGTTTGCCTTTGGCTCCAACACATTAACGGCTTTAGCAACGGTTTTTACAACTTCTACCACTGGGATTAAATTGAAAGTTATAATAATAATACTAATGATGAACAAATAATAGAGTATAATTAATACACGGTAGACAAGTAACATGGAAATAATAGGACAACTCTAGGACCACATCCAGCAAAATTCACACGGCCAGCCTTTAATCAACCCCTTTGTAATATATAATTAATCCATATAATATACACCCACCCATTCAGTAATTAAGAGGGGCACATTAATTATCTTTAATTTTTATTTAATTTTTTCTGGTTACAGTTTTGAAACCCATTTTTTGTTACGGTTTGAACCGATTTGGACCATAACTTATTTTTATATATATAATTTTAAAGGGACTTTAAAAACATAAATTTATGGTTCCGGTTTCCAGTTGACCGAACCGTAAGCCCTCGGTTCCCTTCGGTTTGTATATCAAAAGAGAGTCAGATCTAAACCACATGACCCTCACCATACCCTTGGCAGATCCGCAAGTGTTTGGCCGCCAAACCATTCATAATAACGAATGGGATTTCAGTATTTAATAAGTCCAATCGGAGAATTGACCATTTTTCTAAATAAGATAATGTCCAATCTTATATACCAAATATTATAATAACCAACATAAATGTTATTAATTATAAATTATCCAATTAACGTGATTTGCAAAACTTATCGACTATGGATCCATGATTAAAAAAAAGTACAACAAAGAAGGAAGAATTTTCACGCATTTTAGTGCGTTTTGTGTGTGAAAAAAGCAACAGAGATGGAAGGAAACGTACAGAATAAAGGCTGCTGAGGCACTTTGAGCATCCTCCCAGGCCTGGAAATCCATTATCCACGCAATCTCTTTCCAATCTCTTCACATTCTCGCCGCCCACTAATTTCCCACGAGAATCCACGGAGAATGCCTCCCGGCAGCTGAACGGGTGCAGCCTTATGCCGCAGTAGCAGTAAACCACGTCGCAGGTCTCGTTGGGCCTGCCCAGTTCTATGCCCCTGTTCCCCAACGCCTTCTCCAGGGAGTCCACGCAGGTCTCCGAGTCGTCCGGCAGCACCGGCATCTCGTACGCCGGCGACTGCTGCTGCAGCGGCTTCGCCTTCGCGAGCGAGCTCAATGCGGTCCTGGAATAGGCGGAGTAGAGCCAGGCGGCTAGGACGGGACAGCACCGCGTGCGGTGGAGCTGACCCGAGCGGGATATGGATCCGCACGCGGATTTGATGTCGTGGAAGAGGGCCTCCGGTAGGTCCAAGGGGCAGCCGGCGGCGTCAGATTGTTCCGGGAAGGCGGGAATGGTGGCGGGAGGGGAGGAGGAAACGGGTATCAGGGTCCGGGTAGCCGGGTCCGGGTTGGGTAAAACGGGTAGGGAAGATGTGGCGAAGAGGAAAGTGGAGAAGAGTATGGTGATGATGATGATGTGTGGAGACATGGCTGTATAGGAATGTTTGGGGAAGTGTGTGTGTGTTTTAGTATAGAATGTTTAGGGAAGTGTGTGTGTGTTGATTAATGATGAGGGAATTTTTTTGGAATAATATAATTTTTAATTTATTTATTAGCTTATAAAATTGATAAAATTTTGAAAAATAAATTATTTATTTAACTGAAATTAAATCATTTCTTCCATATAATATAATTAATTATTTACAAAACTTGAGTCAAATATTAAAAAAAAAAAACTGATATGTAATGAGTTCATATTTATATTTTGTTTTCTACTTAATAGAAGAAATATCATGAAATATGTTTTGAATCCACGTAAAAAGAAAATGATTTAAATTTTACGAATCAAATCATTTTCATATAATAAATAGCTTAAACCTTCAAATAGATATCAGTTGTTTTCTTTCCGTGTGTATGAGATAAATTTCAGGACTAAAGCAATAGTCGGTAAATCATATTAATCAAGTAAATCATACTATGCAAACTTTGTACGATAAGCTCATTCAAAAAAGTGCGAAAAATGTTATACATGGAATCAAATTTTTAATTATTCGTCAATAGAGATGGCAATGGGACGAGGCGGGGGCGGGTTTATCATCCTCATCTCCGTCCTCGAATTCTATCCCCATCTCAATACCCGTCCCGATCCTGGCTTTTTCGGGTTCGTGGAATCCCGAAATCCGAAACTTCGGGGATCAAATTCTCATCCTTACCCCCATCCTCGGTTTAAAAATATTAATATGACAAGACGATAAGGGATTCGGAAATTTTCTCAAACCAAAACTTATTATTATATATTATTATTAGTTATAACATATCCGTCCCGAACTATATCAAGTATTTAAAAAATTCTTCGCACCCGAAAAAATCAGAGATCTCTATCCCTGTTTCGGGTTTTCCTCGCGGGACTCCAAATTTATTGGAAAAATTATCATCCCTGTTTATCAAACATTTACATATTTCGGCATCTTAGACATATAAAATACGATAATTTCGATTTTAAGTCCTAGGAAGCGGAGGTTTAGATAGGTTGTAGCTGCTTTACAGTCACATTGTTTGTCTTACTCGGTATAAAAATGTTCATAATAATAATAATAATAATATAATAATCCCCTTTTTTGAAAAAATCTCTCATTTAATGTGGAACAAAGAACATGATATGTTAATATTATCCAATATATATATATATATATATAATTTCTGAGCATTTTTAGTTTGATTTACGTGCAATATAAATAGACATTTACATTGGTCGTGCATTATAAAAATAATTAAATGATAACATTAATTCAATTTAAAGAATGTGAACTTCTGCCACTAATTAATGACTGAATTTCACAACGGTTAACAAATAAATGGTATCACGAGATTTTTTGTTATATTATTATTAACTTCTATTAGAATCCGAAAATAAATTGAAATGAATTGTTATCGATAATTGATTTTTTTTACAAAAAAAATAAAATGTGTGTACATTATAAATTGAAATAAAGTTTAGTTTATGTTGTAGTAGAGTAGTTGGCGTCTTTGTGACACCAAACGAACCTTTGGTAAATAATAATAAAATGAAATGTGGTTGACTAAATTGGAGGAGGAAGATTTATTTTATTTTGTGTTTCCCAAATAATGGATCATTGGATTAAAAAGTGGATTAATACAAGATGGCCCCAACCCACATTTCTTCGACTCTTTATATTTTGGGAAAAATTTGTGTGAGACAGTCTCACGGGTCGTATTTTGTGAGACAGATCTCTTATTTGGATCATCCATGAAAAAGTATTACTTTTTGTACAAGCCCGAGTCCATGGCCTCAAACGAGCAACACGTGAAGACTAAGGCAATTGATCATGGATCCTGTCCACCGATAATCAAGAGGCATGTTCCCCTCCACGTTCTTAGATCATTCTGAAACCAAGACGTGGTCCACGTTCTCACATTGTGGCCACTACCTGACCATGTCGGAGTGGTCACCGACTGTGGTACCATATAAATAACCCCAACATAGATAAAATCGGGGAGTTGATTCTCATTTTCACAAGTACTTACTATATATTTATTTAAAAGCACTTTCTTCCCTCTGCGTGCATAATTGGCTTATTTGAGCGACATGGTGGTTATGCCAGAAATCCTTCCAGTGCCCCACTAATATTTCTTGTTCTCAGATAGACAGACTATCCAGCCCAGGTTTCATCTGGCTCGGTCATCAGCACGTACAGAGAAACATTATATCTCTGCCCAAAAAATTGTCCACCCAGCTCACCCAATTTTCTCAAGCAGTATCATTGGCATCGTCCTGTTGGAAACCAATCTATAGATGTTGATATGTTTTCTATTAGAAATTCATCACAAATGAATCACTCTGAAAGGGAGGCCCCCTAACAACTCGCAGCAAACCAAAACTATTCTTCCCGAAGAGCTAGCCAAGTGGAATACGACGGCTATTCAGTAGGCCATGGTTGGGAAACTAACCCATACAAGAATCTCTTATGAGAGCAGGAGGAGTCCGAGGATGAATTCCATCCTCGGGACCAGTCGGGAAAGGATGATGAAAACTCTCGAGCTGGCTCCAAGGCTCTTACCATGGCCTAAGAATTATAAGAGCCGAGGAAGAAGGTAAAAATACCGGAAGGACTGGCCAAGTCTTCTCATACTGCCCGGGATAGGTCAAGGGGATGTTCCTTCTCCACCCAGATAGAGAATGTGCCCCTGCCCATCCACTACAAGTCAGCTAAGATCATGGACTATGATAGAAATACTGATCCAAAAGAGCACCTGACCCAGTTTGAGAAAATGTTCATGTTGCATTTCTACGAAGAGATAATCAAATGCAAGGATTTTTTGACCAAGCAGCTAGACTTAGCCCAGAGTTGATTCGAGAAGCTTGAACCTCAAAGCATCAATTCTTTCAAAAAAATTAAAAATCTTTTCTTACATCACTTTAGCAGCAGGAAGAAACATAAGAAGACCATTTTCAATCTATTTGAAGTGAAGCGGAGTGGAGAGGAATCCATGCAGGAATACATCTGTCAGGTTAACAAAGATACCTTGGAGGTACCATCATGTTCCTCAGAGACAAATACTACAACCTTCACATGGGGGCTCCGAGAATGTGATTTCTTCCGGTCCTTGGTAAAAACAACTACCCCGTGATTTTGAATATTTGTTATCCTGAGCAAAAGAGTACATAAACATGGAAAAAACCCAAAGAAAAAAAAAGGACCTTGAAAAACAAATATGAGATAGGGTAGGCATGGAAAATGACCTGATACAGAAAAATGCCAACCCTCTAGGGCATTTTTCTCAGTAGACACCTTTGAAGGTTTCTCGAGATCTGGTAGTGCACCTTTATGATGATGACATGGTTGTCCCACGACCCTCAATACCCCCACAGGACCAGAGTATAACCACCAAATTATGCACATACCATCAGGAATGTGCTCATGATACCAGTGAAGGCAAGAAACTAAAGCAAGCTCATTCTCTATTGGATTATACCAAAGCCTGCAAAAAAAGCATGAGGACTCCCGTGGGCGCCAAGGAATTCAAGACCCGTCTTACCCTTAAGCACCCGGGCTTCTAGCCCAGGCAGAGAGGTTAGGACGGCTTCTCCCGAGGAAATAGAGCCCGAGAAGAAAAGGCCCAGGAAGGCTTCCCCAATCTGGACATAACTAAAATGATTTCAGACGGATCTATAGATGGGGATTCTAACGGGGCTCAGAAGGCTTGGAGCTGGAGAGAAAGCTTGGGAGTAGAGAATGCAACCTGGGGAGAGGGGCCAGTGATCAGCTTTGGTCCCCAGGATCTACGGGTCACCAGCTTATCTCACAATGATGTCTTAGTTATCCAAACCAAAATTGCCAACTATGATGTGAGGTGGGTGTTTGGGACTCCAAGAGCTCTCTCAATGTTATATTCTAGGAAGCTCTTGACCAAATAGATTTGAAGATCTATAAGTTGGAATCATTGGAGACTACCCTCTTTGGATTTTTTGGTCGCACCGTGTACCCAAAAAAAAGATAATGCTTTTCTTAACAGTCGGATCTAAGGACTTGAGGAACACGGTAATGATAACATTCACGGTGGTCAATGCACCTTCCTCAAATAACATTATTTTGTGTGAAGGCCAATAATGAATGCCCTCATGTCTGTCGCCTCGATTTACCATTAGAAAATCAAATTTTCTAGGGGAAGCATGGTAGGAGAAGTCTGGGGATCAGTCATTCTCTTGAAAATATTATGCTGAGACAGTTCGGGTGGAAAACAAAAGAACAAGAAGGGAAGGAGATGAAAGAAGGTCACGGAAGGGAGAGGTGCACTCGATTGGGGAAATGCGAGCAGTGATGGACTAAGAACTTGAAGATGTGGATATAGTCCCTAGGCACCCCGGGAAAACAACCAAGGTGACTTGGATCTTGAACCATATACCAAGCCGAGTTGCTGACTTATTTAAAGAATGCTGATATCTTTGCATGGTTCTCTTCAGAGCTGTTCGAGGTCCCAGCTCATATTGTTGAGCATAAAATAAACATCATCTCAGGTTCCCAACCTGTATGGTGCATTCAAGATAGGAGATTTATTGATTTTTAATGATTTTTGTAGATTTTAAAAGTCTAAATGTATTCAATTAAGACTTTTACATATTCTATAAAAGTTTAGTAGTATTCAAAATAGACTTTCATAAAGTTTTAAAAAGTCAAAGTGATATTCAACATTGACTTTTAAAAATTCTATAAAAGTCTATAGGTATTCAAATTTTCAATAGACTTTTAATAACTTCATGGAATTCATTGACATACAAACATTAAAACTTAAGGTACAACTATAAATTATCAAAAATTGTATTTGGGTTAACCCAAATATTTGGATGGATATTTAAAACTTCTAATTCATACACAAGCTATTTATTTATCTATGTCGCTTCACATAATCTCTTTTCTTATCTTCTCTCTTCTCATCTATCTCTATCACTCTCTCAAATTTTCGATGTGTATCTCTATATATATTTTCATCTATCTTTTTCAAATTTTTCATTTTTTAGCTGATTGTTTATTTAATAATTTTTTATTTTAATATCATATGAAATTTTGAATTCTATATCAATTGATTTTGTGATTTTTAATTTATGATTTATACAAATTAATGTAATATTCAATAATAATAAAATATGATCCAAAAATTGTCGTTTAATTCTTAATAATTGAATAGCCTCGCAATAACCATGATTTTTTAATTTTTTTAGCATTTTCAATTAATATGTAAGCTATGATATTTGTATACAAATTATATTCACACAATGTTAAATAATATTCTTTTCAAATGTATATTATCAATTCAAAAACAAGGTTACAGATTAATCAATTGATGTATTTTAAAAATTTTACAAACATGCATACAAACCCAAATATATACACATGTAAGGATTAAATGATCCAACTCTTAAATAAGTAAATTTATTTATTAAAATAAATATTAAAAAACTATTTCAAACTGAATATGTTATATATGTCAATTAATCATTGGTTCAAAGAAATTAATAAAAAATAATATGTTATAATTAAGTACAAAATTTTTAAAATTTTATAATAAAATAAAAAATCACAAAAGTATATAAAAATATCGCAAAAAAGTCTACATGAATCCACGTAAATCTATTTATAAATCTGTGAGATTCTGTAAAAATCAATAAAAATATATGAAATCCATAAAAGTCTATCAATTGAAAAAATCATTAAAAGTCATCAAAAATCTGAATTAATATATTCCACTAAGTATTACATCTATATTATGTTAGTAGAGATTGTTTGAAAAATGTTTTCGATAAAAATATTATTTTTGAATTATAATATTAATTCTGAGTTTTTTTAAATAAAAAAAATAACCTTCAAACATACAGGTCGAGAAAATTATATTTCAAATTCATGCAAAGATACGAGGAAATGGAGCACATTGCGACACCGGGTAAAAATAAATCAAATTTACTACTACAGTTTTTTTTAAAATCATTTTATCTTTGTCCCTATGTTTTCATAATCACGTTCAATTTTGTCCCGTTGTTTTATTGCCACATTTGATTTCATATATAAAATATAAAATCCAACTTTTTTAAAAAAGAAAAATCTTGAACTCTTTTACTCAAAAAATGATGTGCAAGTCCTCAAGTACAAAATATTCCAACCAAAAGAAAAGTCACATGCACCCTCCTAAACAACTGAAATTGGGGATAATTAAAGAAGAAAATTTGGTAATGCAATGTGCAACCATATTCGATGTGCGGCGAACATGGAATAGCCTCGTGAACTCTAATTCATCCATTAGCTTCTGAACTTCAAGGGCATGGATTCAAGTGTAGCTCAAATCCTCTTGGCAAAGAGAGAATCCGTCAAAACTTGCATGTAGTGGGGGAGCCACATGTCTAAATACCTGGGCTTAGCCTCATTTTTTTAAAAAAAAAAATTATATGTAAATTTTGTATAATTTTGGATTAATCATTTCTCATCAGCTTTTGGCCTCACCGTAAGTGGATTTATGGTATGAAGAAGTGCTTCCATAATCCTCCTTTGCTGCTCTTTCCATGTCGCCCCCATATGCATGATACATTTTTCCAACTCAGCTTTTGAAAAGGATCAATCAACCAGCCGCACAGCTCCAAAGTCCAAGCTCCATTTCTGGTTTTCGGCATCTGATGAAATTTTGTATCTTCCCAGAGATGAGCTAAAGCTGAGCAAAAGAATAAAGAATGTGCTGTTGTATCAATCCCACGACCACATAATTGAGAACATCCATCTACCGGAATGTGATGTCTTGATAGATTAATGCACGGCAGTACGATACATGTCAAACCGGCCGAAAAAGATCCTGACTTTAGGTAGCAAGTTCAGAGACCCAAGCCAACTCCACCCTCATCCCATTCTCGGAACAGTTTTCCGGTGGATAGTAAAAACCAGTATCTTTTTTATATCTGATTCTGTCTGAGTATTTACCTCAGTCATCATAAGACCAATACATCAAGTCTGGTTTTGGGGTGCTTGGAATCGGTTTTATGCATTATATATATTCTTGATTTTATTCTAGTTTGTGTTTGAATTAAAAGATATACCAAGCATTTTAATCCATTCAACTTTCGAATAATAGCTTTAGGTTAAGCTTAGTTGATGTGATAGAATACAAAATGATAAACTATACTATAATTATTAAACCTATATGATAATGACAAATAATAATTGATTAATAACATATTTGATGGAATGGTTAGCTTAGAGATAAATTAAGCCTTTCCAAAACTTATTGATTTTACCCTCAAAAATAAATTTATTACTTCTACTTATCTTAATTTAATCAACAACTGACCATATTCTTGCTGTTCTATTTCTTCTCAGAAAAATAGCACCAAACAAAAGAGCGAGTCCAGCCGTTGAACAATTGATCCAAAATGTCGATGACCGGACTGCATTCCCTCCTTCAACAAAGGTTTGAGCTTTGAACTAGAGAATTCCAATTTATTTGGAGTCTCAACTGAATTGGACAATGACTTGTTTTCGTCTAGCCATCTTGAGGCCGCCTATAAATTTCAATTCAATTGTTCAAATAAAATGGAACTGACTCAAGATTTTCTGGCTGTGTTGCAGTAATTTTAGATCAAGGATACAAGGACTTACTTCGATCCTGAAAAGTAACGAAGCCTTTTCTGAAGTTAGTGTCTCAACCTGATAAAGTGTCTCAACCTGATAACAAAAATGAAAATTCTACATTCAGACTACAAAACAAGGGCTAAATAATGCTACCAGCATAAAGTAAAACATGAGTCTCCTTTGGAATAGATACTCTCCCAAACTCGAAAAAACTGCATTTGATTAATCTTATTTGTCTATTATTTACTAGTAGCTGTAATCAAGTTTCTCCTACATGTTTGTCTTAGGTTCTGAGTTACTCAGTGTGAAAGACAGACCTGTTCAGAGCTTGAGCTCAGTTTCTACTTCTGTAGGATATTTCACTTCTTTCCGGGTTGTTTCAATTCTTGATTCTAGAGTCTTGGCCTGCATGTGATAAGAACATTATTTTTAACAAGTAATATATTTAACGTCACCTATCTCATCTGCATAGTGTTCAATTAGAGAGAGAGAGAGAGTATCCACTAATACATAATTTATTTAACCCAGAGCTGTTTGGTGAGAATATAACCTCGATGGATTTTAGATTATTCATGTTGAAATAGTAACGTGATAGTGCACTATGGCAAAGACACCCTCTTTCATCTCACAATCTTCAATCAATAAACCACCACAAATATAATTCACGGCCACGTCAATTAAAAGATCACTTGATGCAGCATCGGCATGTTTCAAATACAAAAACACAATGCAAACATGGCTCAGACATGCCAAGGGTTGTATCCAGAAAATCAATGCCTAGGAGATTGCAGGAATTGTTCTGTTTTCCAACTTTCCGGGGAAGATTCAAATAATTAACATTTAATAACACAATCTGTGATTATTTTTGAATTAATAAATAAAATATATTTAACAGTGAGTTTCTAATTAAATCTAACATATTTAACAAAAAAATAAATAATACTATTTTTCATTCACGTTGTGATCGAGGATTCATTATAGTCGTGTTCACGTCGTCGTGCCTATACCCGTGCATCATTATCTACCACACTACCCTTACTTACCCCACCCCCACCAGTATTCAAGTCCACAGAAAAAAGGCTTCAATTTATATATAGAAAATTTATTTATGAACTAGATAGAAAGAGGAAAAAAAGACACACATTCCTAATGGATCCCCGACAATTGGCGGCTCAACTGGAAAAATATATTTTTGTAAAGAGCTAGCAAGGGAAAGCGCGTCCAGATAGTGGACTGAGCACTCAAACCACCAACTCAAACTGTTTTCTTTAGACACTAAATTAAATATGAATGACAAATGAAGTTGGTCTGAAAAGCAGAAGTCACCTTTTCTTGCATTCTTCCCGATTTATCTGTCATGAAGGAATATTCTGCCTCAAGCATCCCCAGAACGAAACCAACACCTTTAGAAGCTTGCAGATACAGATTGTTTTACTTAAAAATTAAAACTAACAAAGAAGGCAAACAAATGTGTCTTAACTAAATAAGAGAAGCAATGACCACTCACTTTATCTCCATTTTGCTGCGTACTTGGTATCTTCCTCTGCAATACTACCGTGAAGAGAGAGAAAATCAGTACTGAAGCTTTAATACCATCAATGACAAACAACATGTCTTCTTTCCTAAATAAATCAAACAACACAAGCATTTAGATAAATCCTATTAAAGAGACAGTGTGAAAAGTAATCTTTTTATTTTTTTCATATAAGCTTCTTTGACTAAAAAGTAAAAACACATGATGCAACATATTGCACAATGCGATTTTAACAAATGGAGGCTATTTCTTTTTTATTCAAATTTCTGTAGGGTCACTGACCCAACTCTCCCTTGTTTTTGTTGTCAATGAAAATCCTTTGGAAAGTCTCTTTGCAAACACAAAGTGATATGAGTAGATCTCTTGTTCTAATTAACTGACTATGCCGCTGGCATGAAAAGACATAAATATCTTTGCAAATGGTAGGGATGATTAAAGAACTGTTAGCATAGATGCATGAAAAATACCTTCATGAGTTGCTTCTGTCAAAGCAACTTCTTGACGAAGTTCAGCTATTTGATCAACCTAATCCAATAAAATAATATCATGATTCAATCAGAAAAAAGCGTCAAAAAATGAGCGAGACTACCTTTCTGTACGAGCTAAAGACATTATCAATGTGGTTTATCTTTTGTTAGAATATATGAATAAGTTTAACAGGTGATGGCCGAACAACAGTTAGAGTGCCTACTCATTTGCAAAGTGCAACACAGAAAGTTTTGAATCTCAAGGTATTTAAATATCATTCAGTCAGTTCTTGAGGAATGCCATAAGTTGAAGCTATACTTTCAACAATAAAAACCAAAGACGTAAAAGGGTCAGTTATTACCTCTGCTTCAAGACTTTTCTGTACATTAGCAAGAGACTTTGAAAGATCAGCATTTGCACTCTGCCATATACAGCGAGAAAATTATTGGCTAAGTGTATCAGAGATAAAAGAAAGCTCGTCGTGTTCCTCATAATAACACGGCAATGAGTCATTATAACAAATATACATCATGCTAACAGTTCCAAATTATGATGACAATTATATTTTAAGGGTGATTCAAATTGGTAAATGGATGTAAAACAAACAACTATGAGATGGATGTAGCAGTAGCAGTAGCGGTAAAATTTAGGATGATTACAACAAAGACAAGGATAGAACTTTGGGCAAACATATGAATCATGATAAGGTGTATGAATATGGAGACAAAATCAAAACACAAAATCATACAACCACTCGAGGCACCTCAAGTTTGGCTAGTCGTGTCAGGGCCTCCATCCGAGTGTTATTATGTTTCTGCTTCTCTACTTCAACAGCTTCCATGATTTCCATCATTGATGTCTGTAATTCTGAGGCCTGAAGCAAATCAAGCAAACTCTTATCTTAAAAATATCTACTATACACAAAAGCTAGAAAATGAAATAGCAAATTACAAAGTAAAGTTGCACTCATATGTGAGCAGAATTACCACCTAATTATACGAATCCACAACAATTTAGAAAGTTTGTGTTGACAATCAGCTAATAGTTTATTAAAAAAATGATGAAATTGGAACATTGTAGCAATTAAAAATTTAAAAAAAAAAAAAGCACGAGCAAAAGACGTTTAAAATGGCTAGATTTGATCATAAACTTAAAGCTATTAAAGGTTTTTAACAAACACTCGGTCCTCGAGAGAATTTTTTCCGTCTTCATCAATAAGAACATATGAAAGAATTTGTATTTTGCAAATGCAATTATGCAAGAAAAAGAGCAGGTTTCGAATGCACATAGTTTGAATACGTATGCGTGAAAAAAATTCTTAAAAGGAGCAGAACTTATAATCTGATTAGAGTGAATAAGTTGGGGAGATTTAGAGTTGTGAATAACAATGTTAATGATGATCTGATGAGTTACTTGCAAAATAGGTGGGATACACAGTTTGCTCCTCCTAGTTGATCAATGGTCTCACATAAAAAGGAATTATGTCGATCTCAACCTTTTGGGGACCGATTAAAGCTAAAGTAGTCATAAATTTAGATGGATGGAAGAGACCTTTCTATTATTGTTATTTTGTATATAAGAGATCTTTTTATTTCTAAAGCATGGATGGCCATCCGAGTTGGCTTTTGTACATGTTCAATGCACAGAGGTGTGAAATAAAATCAAGACAAGAAGTCTTGATACTTAAAAAAAGTTTACAGTAATCCACAAGAAAAGGACGGGTGGTTATCAGCATTTTGGGGGCTCACAATGAGACCATATATCACAAGTCATAGAGATTTCCTTATAAGATGTTTCATCATGGCATAGGGTGACAATAATGAAATTTTGGTTTCGAGGGATTGGAATTTGAGCCTGCAAAGAAGTATCTTTAATTGATCCTCACGAATTTTTCTCTAAAGGTCCACCAAGAATGTGGAATAAGTTAAGGAATCCTTAATGGAGGTAATGAGTCAGCTTTAATCAACTAGTCTCGTTAACAATAACATACCTTTCAAAAGAAAAATATAATTAGTGATTTACAAAAAAACAAATGTATCTAAGAAATTCTCTTAATACAAAATTAATGATTTCCTTAATTTTGTGACTTAAAATATGGGCTTTGGTAAAAAAATGGAGGAAATGAATGTTAGGATATGAATGATAAGTTTCTTATTCAGAGATTATTAAACCAAAACGAAGGTCGAGATATTTGAGGAAAGGGAGACTATTATCACCATTTTGTTCATTCTTGTTGTGGATTAATTAGCCGGATGATAGGGGGCAGGGTATAACCATGGGAATTCGTTCAAGATCTAAACTGAAAGGCACAAATATCGCACGTGAAATGTTCGAAATGATATGGAGAGTCCATGAAACACTTAGAATTGGAATGAAAGGATGAAAATATTATGAGTAAGTATAAAAATTGGATTGTTAAATTGAAAAACAAACCATAAAAATGAATTTTTTTCTCCACTCCTCACGAATTTATGACTATGTTCCCTATATTCCAGTTTACTTAATATTCCCTGGATCCCATGGCATGTAAATGTCCAAAGGAAGGTAGACTGAGGAACGAACAATACATAGCTCAAATGCATGGATCCAAATACCATCTCCCAAAAAAAAATTAACTCCAAAGAGGAGAAGAAAGAGGGGAAAGTACCTCCTGTACTTGTTGTTTAGCTTGTTCGTCAAGCATTTTCTCCAAACTCTGTTTATCCCCTTCCAATCTGGCAACTAAATTCTCACGCTCCTGAATTGCCTCAATTGCTTTTGCAGCTGCTCTTTCTGCCAGAATCTGTTGCCTCCTCTTTCTCCTTTCTTCCCTTTCTCTTTCTATCTCAGAATCTGATGTTGAAGTTGTATCTGCTTCAGAATCAGACTCCACTCGCTTGGTAGAGAAGGAACCTTCACTGTAGGTCCATTTTTCCCATTCATCCTACCCTTTGATGTTTCACCATCATTTGACAGCAGCTTCAATTTCAATTTCCTTCCACGAGAAACTGGAACCTTGTCAAGATTATTTTTGTCGGTTAAATCAATTGCAGAATGCATCTTTTGTCCATCTACAACAACATTCAACTCCTCAATTGTCATGGCATTGTTACCATCAGCGTCAAGAGTTGACTTTTGATCCGATTCACCTCCACCTCCATTGCTTGGTGATTGATCGTTTAATTTTAGCGGCATCACATCTCTCGCATTGTTTGCCCGATCATTACTATCAGCATTTGAAATATTTTCCAAGCCAACATTCGAATTTCTTGAAGCTGGGACAAAATTCCTCACCTTCTTACCGTCTTTCTTCAAACCCTGAATCCCTAATGCTCCTTTGATATTACGGCTCACATTATCTCCCCCCAAAACCTTTCCTTTTATCAGGAACACTCAACAATTCCGTCCAATCACTCTCAGTAAGTCCACCACTCAAATTCGTTGTGGAATTCAGATTTGGTGATATTCCAGCTTCATGATTTCGGTTAATATCACTATTACTTCTGCTAATAACATTTAAATCAAGTTTATCACTGTTGTTATCTCGGTTTTCTCATGCCAAAATGTAGCGAAAGTTTTAAATTTGTTTAGATGTTGACATTCAAGATATATTTGTTTGAGCAATCGTATGGTTTTAACAATTAAAATATACATATGATGTTTATTAATTTATACCTTCGGTGAAAATATTCACAAGACTCCAACTATTCCGGGATTAGCGGAGATAGGTCTTGATGAATTTCCTGCTAACTTTCTTTAAATCTCCTGTGAGAGCCCAGCCCATTTAAAGATTAAGTTTAATTAAAAAAAAAATTTTGATAATTATCAAATTCCTTTCTCTCTCCCAGAGCCGCATCAGCCGAAGCTTCTTTCTTTTTCTTCAACATATTTCGAAATTTCATTTTTCGATTGTGGCCGCTCCGATCGCCCAAAAATTTAAGTAAATATATATTCGGAATCCACTCGACGATAGCTATCCATTGATACCAAAATTTCGCAGAAAACTCGCGACTCCCGGAAACCCGTCGGAGACCGCCGCCTGTTTTCGCCGGAAAAGTTGGAAGAAAGCTTGGGTTATGTTGTTTGAAGCTTAACTTAGAAGCTTTTAGCAATTTTCGAAATTTCAGAGGTATAATAATGATTTTAGGGTTTCGAATTTTGGGGATTTTAATTCAATTGAGTTCTAATAATTAATATATATTGGATTATTGATTGTATGTGCTATATCGGAGTCGATTGGAGGTATTAAGCTAATTTTCGAAATTTAATTAGATAATATTTCGAATTTAGCCTATTAATTTGGGATTTATGATATTTTGAAGTGTTAAATCGTTATTGGGATGTGTTTATAACATTAGAAATAGGAAATGAAAATTTTGGAAATTCCTAGAAAATATCGAAAATTTTAGATTCAGTACGATTGAATTTTCGAAATTTCAAGTTTTATATTATTGAGGAATTTAGGTTTACTCAGTTAAATAAATCGTTATATTTGACTTTGCAGTGAGTTTAGAAATTGTAAAGCCTAAATTAAGAATTTTTGGAATTTTAGGCTAAATTATCAAATATTGAAAAAATAAATGGAATTTGATATGAAATGTATTATTTGCCACAATATTGGAGTTTTCGAGAAATATTTAAGATATTTTGTGGTAAATTAAAGTCAGTTGAGGTACGCATGAACTGTTTTATTATGACATCTATATGATGTGAAATGACGTTAAGTACTTTGTAATGAGTTGTGGCGTTCCTTATGTGCTTCTATGAATACGTGATTGCATTCATGCATTTATTTAAGTTGATACTATTGGTGCATAGCATTTCGAGCCTTGACTCCTTTGATTGCTATTGATATTGATATTGATCTATCGAGTTGTTGCTTCATCGATGGAGCGGGTGGGTAGGATTAGCACTCCTGATGACTTGCATGAGGGCTGAGCGGGTAGCTCCCGTACCCTCGATGCTACGTGCATGGATGAGTGGCGACTTGATGTTGCGTTGCTACGTTCCTGGCACGGGTGGCCACTGTTACTGTTGTTGATGCGATTCATTTGGACTCCATTATCGGTTGTTACCTTTCACGCATTGCATTACATTGCATTGCATCGGATTTTACTTGATGTTATTTCATGTCAGTTACATTTGTCGTAATATTACTGGTTCGTCGTACTGGGGCCCAACCCCTCGTTTTTTTTATGTTGTGGTTGTTTTTGATGCCATAGCAGGTTATCCAGGAGGATTTGACGCGTCCGGTGGAACGTCAGGTAGCGGTGCCCAGTAGTTGGATTGTGATTGAGAGTTCCTAGATATTATATTATGGAGTCATACTTTTGCCAGGGAATGCCCTGTGTAGCTGTACTGTTATTTTTACGATGTTTTGAATTGATAGTTGTGTGAACGAGCCTTGCCGGCTCTACATATATTTAGTCCTGGCCAGTGCGGCTATAGGTTGTGAATTGATGTTATGACTTTATTTCGGGTTGTTTGTGTTGTTTGAAAATTTTTGGGATGTCCTACTTACGGGGAGGTCATGCCGAAATTTCTATTGGCCCAAAAGTAAAATTTTTAATCGCTTTCGCTGTTTACATTAATAAATCCTGGTTGTTTGGTAATTAAACGTTAATCAGGAGCACGGGCCCCCACAGTTGGTATCAGAGCATAATTGGATATGCTCGAATTAGAGTTTAGGGCATTTGAGTCTAGACACAAATAACATGATTGTGCATGTGTTGGACTATTTGCTCTTATTTGAATTATTTGGTGTGATTTGCTTGAATTTACCTGCGTTAGAATTACTAGCTGATTGGGCATGGTATGTAGTTTAGAAATTGCCTATAATTTTCTTTTACTTGTTATCTGCCTGTTGATTTAATCTTCGTGTCTTGTAGAATGGCACCTGGAGGAAGAGGTAGAAAAAGAAAAGAAATAGCTCAAGAATCTGAGGCACAAAATGTTCGAGGACTTGCAGATATCATTAGAGGTAGACGTGGTCGACCTCGAGGACAAGTCGCTCAAAATGATGAAGAAAAAGTGAACCAAGAACCTCCTCGACCTAAAAGACCTGAAGCTAGACAGGTAGCGATTGAGCAAGAAGTGGAACAGTTGACACAGAAAGTTGGAGGAATGCAGTTAATAATTTCTCATTTCCAAGAATTACGTCCTCCAAAATTCTTTGGCAACGAGAGCGGAGAAAAAGCAGAAGGCTGGCTGAAAAGTATAAATCATCTATTTAATTTGTTGGAGTATTCCAAAGATATTAGATTGAAGCTTGCCATCTACTAACTGAAAGACCGAGCACAACTCTGGTGGGAAGCCACAGAGGAAGCAATGAAGGACTCTGGTGAAATTAGTACTTGGGATGCTTTTCGTGCTCACTTTACCCAAGAATATGCACCACCATCATATTATGCTGCTAAATAAGAAGAGTTCAATCAAATGGTGCAGGGCAATAAATCAGTGGTGGAATATGCTTCACAGTTTTCTGCTCTTTTGCCCTATGTTCCACATGTTGCTAGGAATGATCAGGCTAAACTATCACGTTTTCTGCACGGGTTGCAGCGGACTGTTCATACTTTGGTAATGACTGGATCGCCTAATACGTATATTCAAGCAGTGGAAAAGGCGAAGAAAATTGAAGCAAGTTTGCTCAGAGGAGACCCACAGCCAGGTCCATCATCTGTTTCTCAGGGATCTGGGAGTAGTATTGATAAGTGCAAGATTTGCACTTAATTTATATAAGAATTCATATTGAATTATGTTAGTTTCGAATGAAATTATGCGTTTTTGGCTTGTTTTGATTGTCATTTCAGGTATGGAGAAAAAGTGAAAACGAAGCCAAGTGGACCAAGAAATTCACAGCCACGAGCACGCCATCGGTCAGAGGCGCGTGCGCGGTCGCGCCACTTCACGCGCAGCCGCGCGCGCACAAATGAAGAACAAAGACCAGAGGCGCGCGCGCGGTCGCGCCACTTCACGCGCAGCCAGCGAGCAGAAAGGCGCGCGCGGCCGCGCGAGATCATGCGCCACCACGCGCACCGAGCGTCCATAATCTTATAAAATGCGCGAGCTAGGTCAGAAACGGGAGATCGAGCCGCCGTGGGAGAAAAGAACATGAGAAAAACACCAATTTGGAGAGAAAAGATCACGGGATAGAAACGCGGACACGAGACGAAGATCTAAAGTGCGAAGACGACACTTCGGATTTGTTCTCTTCCCTTCGCTCTTACATTTTTGTTGTCTAAAATGTTTAATATGTCTTGTCTTCGCTTGGATTTCGTGATGAGCTAATTTCCATTCTAGAGAATGATGTAGCTTTGTGGACGCGATGATTTGACGTGGTTATTTTATATGATTGAATTCCATTTCATATTTAATTGTGTTTCTCTATGTTTATTTCACTGCAATTTACTGGCCATAAATTGTTTGTTGTTTGATTAATTCTATAACTCGGGAGAGGGACTAGGATTGTAGATCATTAGAAACACATCGTTGAATGTTTATTTCGTTCGGAAGGCGTATAACTTTAGCGAGGCTTAGATAAGAACATCGTTTGCATTTATCAATTAAATTTAGATTTTATTAGGAATAATTGAATCGAAATTTGATTGATACAATTTATTTGTCACTTGGGAAAGCGAGAATAAAATAATTAAGTGTTCTTGGCCATTAAATAATTGGAATTCAGGAATATAAATTTAACTGGGAATAATTGTCGTGGAAACTTGGTGAAAACATTTCTCTAGATATTTTCTCTAATTGTTACTCTTAATTGTTATTCTTCAATTCGGTGATTAGATTAATCCTTTGTTTTTAATTAATTCGTTCAAACAAACCAATCTGGTTATTGATTTGTCTAGATAAAGTCTTGACTATTTTAATTACAAGCATTGATATATTTTTATAAACACTCCTCGTGGGATCGACACTTGCACTCAAAAGTACATTTTACTATAACTTGACATCGTGCGCTTGCGAGCATTTAAGAAAACACACAACAAGTATGTCGATGCCAGTGGATTTACCTCCATATCAGCCTGTACAATCATACCAACAACCCAAACAGCAGAGGTACAAGGTAAAAGGAAAGAAATTCAAGAAGAAGTCTCAATCCAGCTCTTCCAGTTCAGGCAGTGCACGAGGGGGAGGTTCTGTTGGGTCGTCTAGCACTGTGCATTGTGACCGATGTGGTGGTCGACATTTTAGTTCCCAATGTGTAGGAGTTCATGGGACTTGTCATAATTGTGGTCAGGTTGGACATTACGCCAGGATATGTCCTAATGAAGGGAGACAGCAGTTCCAGCCACAACAGTTTGGTCAAGTTCTCCGTGGACCAGTCTTTAGACCATATGCTCCTACCCAATCATTCCAGCAGTCTAGTTACCCACCTCCCAGAGGTCCTATTCAGCAGCCATTTCCAGGGCCACAGCAAGCCCAAGTCCATGCTTTGACTCAGGACCAGGCTCAGGATGCACCAGGAGGAGTGATTGCAGGTATTTGTTATGTTTTTGACTGTCCTACATGCATATTGATAGACACAGGAGCATCTCATTCATTTTTATCTGCTGCATTTGTTGATGAGCATGAGATTGCTACTATTCCTTTGTTGGATACTGTGTCAGTTGCTACTCCTGCCGGTGTATATTTGATGTCCCGTGAGATAGTTTTGAACTGTGTGATTAGATTTGAGGGTAATATTATGATAAAAAATTTAATCAAATTAGCCATGACTGATTTTGACTGTATTCTGGGTATGGATGTGTTGACGAATTACCGAGCCACTGTGGATTGTTTCCATGGAGTTGTCAGATTTAGACCATATTATGGCAGAAAATGGAATTTTTATGGTTATGATTCACAGTCTCGAATTCCATTAGTATCTGCAATGGAAATGTTCAGGTTGTTGTCAATCGGCAATGAAGGATTTTTTATCTATGCTCTTGATGCAACACGGGAAGAACGATTGAAAGTTTCAGACATTCCCGTTGTCAAGGATTTTCCAGATGTATTTCCTGATGAGATTCCAGGCTTTCCGCCTCAAAGGGAAATAGATCTTAGCATTGAATTGATGCCAGGGACAAATCCTATTTCTAGAGCACCATATCGTTTAGCTCCAACAGAGTTGAAAGAACTCAAAGAAAAACTTCAAGATTTACTGGAAAAAGGCTATATCAGACCCAATATATCATCTTGGGGAGCTCCAATATTGTTTGTAAAGAAGAAAGACGGAACGGTGAGAATGTGCGTCGATTATCGGCAGTTAAACCGGGCTACTGTGAAGAATAAGTATCCTCTGCCGCATATTGACGATCTGTTTGATCAGTTGCAGGGTACTTCTGTGTATTCTAAGATTGATCTTCGTTCCGGATATCATCAGCTTAGAGTCCGAGAGGAAGATGTTCCTAAGACAGCATTTCGGACACGTTATGGACACTATGAATTCCTAGTTGTGCCGTTTGGTTTGACTAATGCTCCAGCGGTTTTTAAGGATCTAATGAATCGTGTATTCCGGGAATTCATAGATAAATTTGTTATCGTTTTCATTGATGACATCTTGATTTATTCTAAGTCAAAAACAGAGCACAAAGAACATTTGACACTAGTCCTTCGGACACTCAGAGAAGCACGATTGTATGCCAAATTTTTGAAGTGTGAGTTCTGGATGGACAGAGTTTTATTTTTAGGCCATGTTATATCAGCATAAGGAGTATCTGTTGATCCTAGTAAAGTTGAAGTTGTTATCAACTGGCCTAAACCAACAAATGTGTCAGAGATTCGAAGCTTTTTGGGATTAGCTGGGTATTATAGGCGTTTCATTGAGGGATTTTCTAGAATAGCTAGGCCTATGACCCAGTTGACACAGAAAGATCGACGTTTTGTGTGGACTGCGGAATGTGAGTCTAGTTTCCGGACTTTAAAAGAAAATTTGACCACAGCTCCAGTGCTAGCCTTGCCTTCAGGCTCAGGTGGATTTGTTGTTTGTACAGATGCTTCTCTAAATGGACTGAGTTGTGTTTTGATGCAAAATGGACGAGTGATTGCGTATGCATCTAGTCAGTTGAAGCCACATGAGACTCGATATCCAGTTCATGATTTGGAGTTAGCTGCCATTGTGTTTGCATTGAAGATATGGCGTCATTATTTGTACGGAGAACAATTTGTGATTTATTCTGATCACAAGAGTCTGAAATATCTTTTCACACAGTCTGACTTGAATATGAGACAGCGCCGATGGTTGGAATTGCTTAAGGACTTTGATTGTGAGATTCAGTACCAACCAGGGCGAATGAATCAAGTTGCAGATGCTCTGAGCAGGAAGGTCAGACTAAAATGTTGGCATCTTTGACTATTTCAAAAGCTCATGAGTATTTGGGAACTTCAGGATGGACTTACCAGTCTAGGGGCGACTACTTTATCGTTTCAGCTATTCAAGTTGAACCACATATTGTCTATAAAATCAAAGCAGCACAGAGAACTGATCCGCATGTTCATAAATTGAAAGAATTGACTTAGACAGGTCAATCAGACAAGTTCAGTGTTGCTTCAGATGGATGTCTGCGCTATAATGGTAGACTCGTGGTTCCGAATTTGATAGACTTAAAAGAAGCTATACTTCGAGAAGCTCATTGTAGTCGACACAGTGTTCATCCTGGAATCAGAAAGATGTATCATATCTTGAAATCCCATTACTGGTGGGAAGGTATGAAGAAAGAGATTTCTGACTTTGTGGCTAGATGTTTGACGTGCCAACAGGTTAAAGCTGAGAGAATGAGACCTGGTGGTATGTTACATAGTCTTGAAGTGCCACAGTGGAATTGAGAGCACATTGCTATGGATTTTGTGACACACCTACCTCGTTCTAATCGTGGTTGTGATGCGATTTGGGTGATTGTGGATAGATTGTCTAAATCAGCCCATTTTATTCCTTATGATCGTACTTGTACTTATAAGAAAATGACAAAAATGTACATTGATCATGTAGTGAGATTGCATGGTGTGCCTGTAACCATAGTATCGGATCGTGAATCGTGATCCCAGGTTTGCTTTGAAGTTTTGGGGCAGTTTGCAATCAACATTGGGTTCAAAATTGGCAATGAGCACTGCATATCACCCACAGACAGATGTTCAGTCTGAGAAGACCATTCAGACACTCGAGGACATGTTGCGAGCAATCGTGATGGATTTTAGTGGTGGTTGGCAGGAATCATTGTCACTTGTTGAATTCTCTTACAATAACAGCTTCCAAGCAACCATCGGAATGGCACCATTTGAAGCCTTGTATGGTAAAAAGTGTAGATCTCCGATATGCTGGGAAGATGTAGGAGAAAGACAGATGTCAATGCCAGAATTTATACAAGAAATGAAAGAAAAGGTTGAAATGGTCAGCAAAAGAATGAAAGCAGCTCAGGATCGTCAAGCCAGTTATGCTAATAAAAGGCGTAGGCCTTTAGAATTTCAGGTTGGCGATCAGGTTTTCTTGAAAGTATCACCGTTTCGTGGTACTATGAGATTCGGGCGCAAAGGGAAGCTAGCTCCTCGTTATATTGGTCCATATGCGATTGTTGAGAGGATTGGTACTTTGGCTTATCGTTTGAACTTGCTGCACAGTTTGTCTGCGATACATGATGTATTCATGTATCTATGTTACGAAAGTACGAGCTGGATCCTTCTCATATATTGAGGATTGATGAGGTGGAGTTAGATAGTTCTCTTAGCTATGTCGAGCATCCAGTGCAAATATTTGATCGTAAAGAAAAGCAACTCAGGAATAAGACGATTCCACTGGTCATGGTGCAGTGGAGTAGATATGGGAGAGAAGAAGCTACATGGGAATTAGAGGCTAAGATGCATCAGAAATGGCCTCATTTGTTTGAAGATGTAATAAATTATTCCATGTATTCTGATTTTCTTATACTATCAGTGGTAAATGTTTGTAAACCACTTTTGTATAAATGTTGTGTATGCTAGATTTCGAGGACGAAATCTTTTATTAGTAGGGCAGAATGTGAGAGCCCAGCCCATTTGAGCCCAAAGCCCAGCCCATTTAAAGATTAAGTTAAATTGAAAAAATTGATAATTATCAAATTCCTTTCTCTCTCCCCGAGCTGCATCGGCCGAAGCTTCTCTCTTTTTCTTCAACATATTTCGAAATTTCATTTTTCGATTGTGGCCGCTCCGATCGCCCAAAAATTTAAGCAAATACATATTCGGAATCCTCTCGACGAGAGCTATCCATTGATACCAAAATTTCGCAGAAAACTCGTGACTCCCGGAAACCCGTCGGAGACCGCTGCCTGTTTTCGCCGGAAAAGTTGGAAGAAAGCTTGGGTTATGTTGTTAGCAATTTTCGAAATTTCAGAGGTATAATTATGATTTTAGGGTTTCGAATTTTGGGGATTTTAATTCAATTGAGTTCCAATAATTAATATATATTGGATTATTGATTGTAGGTGCTATATCGGAGTCGATTGTAGGTATTAAGCTAATTTTCGAAATATAATTAGATAATATTTCGAATTTAGCCTATTAATTTGGGATTTATGATATTTTGAAGTGTTAAATCGTTATTGACATGTGTTTATAACATTAGAAATAGGAAATGAAAATTTTAGAAATTCCTAGAAATATCGAAAATTTCAGATTCGGTACGATTGAATTTTCGAAATTTCAAGTTGTATATTATTGAGGAATTTAGGTTTACTAAGTTAAATAAATCGTTATATTTGACTTTGCAGTGAGTTTAGAAATTGTAAAGCCTAAATTAAGAATTTTTGGAATTTTAGGCTAAATTATCAAATATTGGAAAAATAAATGGAATTTGATATGAAATGTGTTATTTGCCACATGATTGGAGTTTTCGAGAAATATTTAAGATATTTTGTGGTAAATTAAAGTCAGTTGAGGTACGCATGAACTGTTTTATTATGACGTCTATATGATGTGAAATGACGTTAAGTACTTTGTAATGAGTTGTGGCGTGCCTTATATGCTTCTATGAATACGTGATTGCATTCATGCATTTATTTGAGTTGATACTATTGGTGCATAGCATTTCGAGCCTTGACTCCTTTGATTGCTATTGATATTGATCTATCGAGTTGTTGCGTCATCGATGGAGCGGGTGGGTAGGATTAGCACTCCTGATGACTTGCATGAGGGCTAAGCGGGTAGCTCCCATACCCTCGATGCTACGTGCATGGATGAGTGGCGACTTGATGTTGCGTTGCTACGTTCCTGACACGGGTGGCCACTGTTACTGTTGTTGATGCGATTCATTTGGACTCCGTTTGGTATCCGTTATCGGTTGTTACCTTTCACGCATTGCATTGCATCGGATTTTACTTGATGTTATTTCATGTCAGTTATATTTGTCGTAATATTACTGGTTCGTCGTACTGGGGCCCGACCCCTCGTTTTTTTTATGTTGTGGTTGTTTTTGATGCCATAGCAGGTTATCCAGGAGGATTTGACGCGTTCGGTGGAACGTCAGGTAGCGGTGCCCAGTAGTTGGATTGTGATTGAGAGTTCCCAGATATTATATTATGGAGTCATACTTTTGCTAGGGAATGCCCTGTGTAGCTGTACTGTTATTTTTACGATGTGTTGAATTGATAGTTGTGTGAACGAGCCATGCCGGCTCTACATGTGTTTAGTCCTGGCCAGTACGGCTATAGGTTGTGAATTGATGTTATGACTTTATTTCGAGTATATAAATGTTGTTTGTGCTGTTTGGAAATTTTTGGGATGTCCTACTTACGGGGAGGTCATGCCGAAATTTCTATTGGCCCAAAAGGAAAATTTTTAATCGCTTTCGCTGTTTACATTAATAAATCATGGTTGTTTGGTAATTAAACGTTAATCAGGAGCACGGGCCCCCACATCTCCTTTCTTTAATCTTTGAATCAGGTCCACGACCAGATTACTTGTTTCTCTTCTAACTTGCACTAGAAAATTAGAAGAAGTTTTGCGTAGAAATCAAAAATTCGAGAGGCGGCTCAAACCCTAAACTCACTTTAGGAGTGGCCGAATTTTGGAGGAGAAGTGAGGAGTGATTTTCGAAAAATACAAGGTTGAAGGCTAGGGTTATGGCTTGTTTTCTCCATTTTATAAAAAAAGTCATGACCTAATATCCATAATTAACATTAATGGACATGATTAATTAATTGGGCTAGTCCAAATAGTTTAATTAATTAATCAAATTCCGTTAATAACTTTAATTATTTAGTATGTTGGACTTGTACTCCTACAAGCTCATTAAACATACTACCCACTATATTTAATTTAAATTCATTATAAATTCAACATTTGAATTTAATATTTAAATTATAAATTCAACTTTTGAATTTATTAATTTAAATTCCCAAATAATATAAATTTAACTCCTTGAATTTATTCTCATCAAACTTTATAAATTCATAAATTCAACTTCTTGAATTTACTATTTAATAAATTCAACTCTTTGAATTTATTTTCTCAAAATTTAATTATCATAAATTCAACTACTTGAATTTACTATATCATAATATAAAATCAACTTCTTGAATTTAATCTCTGAATGGGAACAAATGATCTAGTGCTTGTGTGACCCTCAATGATTCAGGGATACAGCTAGTCGTGGGTTCACAACTCTTTGTGATTCAGGACATAATCCTCTATTCGGGCTTACCCTAATTTGCCTCATTCCATGCACCAACATTTGATCATGAGAATGTCAGAAACTCTTTTAGATTAAACCCATTGAATCATGGTAAGAACGTCTAGTAGCATCGCCCCATGACTCCCTAGGTATCACTGATAGTGCCTGCAAGAATCAGTCGATTATGATTAACGTACAGTAAGGTCCCTTCATCTCATATATCCCGATCGAATCTGCAACCATTGGTTCATCGAGGGTTGCATAATAATTCGATAACTATATGATACATATAATAGTGGCATCGCATGTACCATTGGAGAACTCCTTCTCCAATGTACATCTCATACTCTGGCCAGAGATTCCACGCACTATTATTTCATCAGATCACATAGGATATCCACAACCGAAGGTGAGCAGTGAATTCCCGACTACAATACACTGTCTCCTACATGTGTCGCAACTGTATCCAACCTCGCCACCTGATGACTCTCCTGGAGCCGGTAAACGAGTCAAAGCACAGCCCTAGCATATAGAGCCTCGGTGTTGTCCCGGGTCGTAAGGACTAATGGTGTACAATCATAACCACGGACTTATCCTCTTGATGAATGATAACCACTTGGAAAGTCTAAGGGAGGGTTGTTCGGTATAATCATCATATGACTACTCATCTGCATGTTTGGACATCTTTATGCCCTTACCAAGAAACGCGGTACAAAACATCACAAATACTAGTCTCGAGCTCAAGCGACCTTTATCCATGTTTTAGGCGGCTGAATCTGTAGTACCCAAATTCAGTGCACGTTTAATCCATGCATTCATTTAATTATTAAATCATTTAATTAATTTTAAAAAAGTTTTAGCCATGCATAATAATGAATATGCATTATTTTAAATTATCCATGTTTATTGGGATGCACGTTAAAATGTTTTCCGAGTTTCATTTTCAGGCGATTATTCGAGGCGGGATTGAGGACAAAAGACCGGGGACGATTCTTGGCAATTTAAAATGTGATACTTTTATTTTAAGTTGAAGATGGGGCATTTTAAAGGGCTTACTAAGTTGTTAGTATTTTAAAGCCTAAAATTTATTTATTTAGTGATTTAAGAGTTTGAAACTTTTAAAATTAGCTTCTTTCTTTTTTGTGCATTATTTTAATTGAGGGATTTTATTTAAAGTTTAAAGAGTGTTAGTATTTTAAATAGTTTTATTTATTATTTAATTAAGTGATTTTCCTAATTTACTAATCACACACACACACTTTTACACACACTAATAACGCCTAAACACACACTCACATTCAGATTTCCACTTCTTTTATTTTTAAAGAGCAAAACCTAGGGTTCTAAGAGGAGAACAGCAGCCGCCCCTTCCCTTGTCAAATTTTCAGCAAGTTTTGATCGATTTTATTGCAAGAAAATCGCGTCACGTTCGTCCTAGATCAACCTCGCTTCTATCTCCGCTTCGGTGTCGCCGTTTCGGTAAAGTTTATCATCAAAAGGCACGTATAATCTGTTCTTGATGCATCGATCATGTCATATTATGCGTGCGTTGTTATTTATGCGTAAAACCATGTGTACGATGTGTAGAAGTTCGAGCAATTGTGTTGGGATCACTTTTGAAACCATTTTAGGGATCAAAAATCACGTTTTTACTGTTCTGGTTGAAACTGCGAGTTTTCAGTCGATATTTTGATAAAACTTTCAACTAGAGAATTGTAGAACTTTTCGATACCTTCGATTTGACAGTAAATTCGAAATATTTGGACAAAAATTGAGTGAGTTATGGCGTTTTTCGTGGGACTGCTCAAACTGCGTTTTTCAGAAATTATGTTTTGATGTGTTCTTGAGATTTTATTGTTGCAGGCTTCGTTGGGGATCGTCGGATGATCGTTGCTGCGTTTAGATATGCTTAGTACGATGTTGGGAGTATTTTTGAGGTTTCGGTTCATGTCAATAGGCGCTCGATTTAATTAAAAGTCGTGGGTAACTTTTGATGTCAATTACAATGTTTTGATTGGTATGTGTCGTAGGGTAAACATAGTCGCCTTGGGGATTTGTACGAATTTGGTTTGAGGTTATGGCGTGCTAGGATGAGCCTTGGAGTGTCGATTCATAGTCCGCGCAATCGAGTCTAGAAAGTTAAGCGAAACATGTACAAAATTTTCGTAAGTTCGCGTTCACAGTAAGTACCCGGACCCTTACCCGGACCCCCACACGGGGTCCGTGCCCTTGTTCCACCGAAGTGCCTTTTTCCAGAGTCTACACGGACCCCCACACGGACCCTGACACGGGGTCCGTGTCCACCTTCCCTTTCGAGCCTTCTCATCCGAGTCTACACGGACCCCTACACGGAGGTAGGCACGGGGTCCGTGTCCTTCACAACTTTGGGGAAAATTTCTATAGTATGCTTTGGGGGGGGGTTGATGGCATGGTTTTAGTTCAGTGATTTACGCAGTCGAGTCATGGGAATTTACAACGTCATAAGGAATTGAATGAGTTCTTATGTAAGCTTGAAATTATGTCTGAGTTACGCAGATAAGCATGCCAATTCATGATTAGTAGGTGCAGCAACGCCCCCGATCGAAGTCCAACGAATCCCTCAACGCCAAGTAAGTATGATGACGTGCAAAGAAAATATTTTAAGTCTTTGGAGGTATGCTAAATGTCTTGTAACCAAATTATGTTAGGATTGGAAAGCGTTAAATTATGAACGGGGACCAATCCGCTCGTTAAATTATGAACGGGTTAGATCGAGGTTGGAAAGCGTTAAATTATGAACGGGGACCAACCAGCCCGTTAAATTATGAACGGGGATCTCATGTATGTGGCAGTGGATACGTCCCTGTCAGCCCAGTACTGTGGTTTGTCTGATCAGGCATTTATTATGTTATGGGTCACTTGCTTTGAAACATGCCTCTATGCAAAATAAAGTCATGTATGTTTAAGTACGTTCAGTTATGCAAGCATGTTTATGAAAGCTTTCAAGTTATGGCACGTCTATGTATGTACGTATGTTCAAGTTACGTTATGCAAGTTCAAGTTTAAGTATGTACGCTCTATTTTGAAATTGCATGTGGTTTTATTACGTATTATTCGTTACTTCCAGTTTATACGTGTTGAGTCTTTAGACTCACTAGACTTGATCGATGCAGGTGAGGATGATCATGTTGAGACGAGGGGTGGGGACCAAAGAGCAGGCTTGGACTGAGCGGGAAGCTAAACCCGAGGACCGCCATGTTTAATTTTATGCAAAAGTTAAATTACTCTGATTTCATATTTTGATGGAAATACTTTGAGCAAACCTTTTGTGAGCAAATTTTATTGTGGTTATTTTGAACAACCATTTCTTATGGGGGACTTGGTTGAGATATTTTATAGCAAATTTTGAAGGTTATTTTATGTTTAAGAAAATTTTAAATTTTTCCGCAAATTTTGAATGGTAAAAGTACGGTACGTTACAGAATCGACTAGGATTGAATTTAGATTATACAGTGTTTACAAATGAGTTTCAACATCGAATTACGATTAATTTGTATTAAAGTATAATCAAAGACTTTATCTATGCTGATTGCATGGGTATACAGATAAAGTAAAACAAGAACATAAAAAGTTAAATTATATTAAAATAAAGATTGTTTATTACACTTGAGTCAATAAATTCCCTAGCCAACCGTTGGTTTGCTGGACATCTACTCTAACAATCTTCCACTTGCCCTAGAGCCAAATATCCATAACTTTAATCACATTGCTTCGCGATGATTCTCAAACAATTGTCCTAGCAAGGGCTTTGTAAGTGGATCAGCAACATTATCTGCAGAGGGGGCTCTTTCGACTGATATGTCTCCTCTTTCCACAATCTCTCGTATGATGTGGAACTTCCTCGGTATATGTTTGGATCGCTGATGAGACCTTGGTTCTTTTGCTTGAGCAAAGGCACCAGTGTTGTCGCAGTACACCGGGACTGGATCAACTCCATTTGGAATAATGCCCAACACTTGGACAAAATTCCTCATCCAAATTGCCTCTTTTGCTGCAGCAGATGCAGCAATGTATTCAGCTTCAGTGGTGGAATCCACAACGGTGTCTTGCTTGGAACTTTTCCAAGAGACAGCCGCACCATTTAGCATGAATACAAAACCAGAGGTCGATTTCAAATCATCTACGTCACATTGGAAGCTTGAATCAGTGTAGTCTTCCAATTTTAATTCTCCACCCTCATAGACCATGAACAAGTTCTTAGTACTTCTTAAGTACTTAAGAATATCTTTCACGAACTTCCAATACATTGGACCAAGGTTCGCCTGATATCTGCTTGTAACACTCAGAGCGTAAGCAACATCAGGACGTTTTGAAATCATACCATACATGATACTACCAATGGTTGACGCATATGGAATACGTGTCATCATCTCTATCTCTTCATCAGTTTTGGGATACATAGCTTTAGATAGAGCAACACCATGACACATTGGTAAGTATCTTTCTTGGACTCTTCCATAGAGAATCGCTTCAAAATGGTATCGATATAAGTGGCTTGAGTGAGCCCCAGCATCCTCTTTGATCTATCTCTATAGATTTGTATTCTCAATACATAGGATGCTTCACCCATGTCTTTCATGGAGAATTTACTTTCTAACCATACTTTAGTTGATTGCACTAATCCTACATCATTCCCAATGAGTAGGATATCATCAACATAAAGTACTAGGAATGTCACTGCACTCCTACTAACTTTCTTGTACACGCATAGTTCCTCAGGATTCTTAGCAAAACCAAACTCTTTGATAGTGCTATAAAATCTGAGGTTCCAACTCCTTGATGCCTGCTTGAGACCATATATTGATCTCTGAAGTTTGCATACCTTATGCTCACTTCCTACTGATGTGTATCCCTCAGGTTGAGACATATAAATTTCTTTTTGATGTCTCCATTGAGGAATGCAGTCTTTACATCCATTTGCCATATCTCATAGTCATACCATGCTGATATGGTTAATATTATTATAATGGACTTAAACATAGCAACTGGTGAAAAATATTCCTCATAGTCAATTCCTTGCCTTTGAATATAACCTTTTGCAACCAGTCTTGCTTTGAAGGTCACTACCTTCCCATCTACCCCAAGCTTTCTTTTGTAGATCCATTTGCATCCTATGTGAACGATTCCCTCAAGTGGATCCACTAATGTCCAGACTTGGTTTGAATACATAGAGTCCATTTCTGACTGCATGGCTTCAAGCCATTTGGTTGAATCAGTGTCAGATATTGCTTCTTTGAAATTCATTGGATCACATCCAACACAAGGCTCATCATGGCCTTGTTCATGAAGAAGCGTATCTCTTGCAGGTGGTCTAATAACCCTATCAGACCTTCTAGGAGCTTGTACTTCAACTACTGGTTGTTGGGGATTAGGTTCAACTTCTACAGTTGAGGGAGTATCTTGAATTTCTTCAAGTTCTATCATCTTGTCTTTTCTATCTAATAGAAATTTCATTTTCAAAAAGGTGGCATTTCTTCATTGGGGTGATATAAATAATATCCAACAGTATTCTTTGGATATTCTACAAAGTAACACAAATTGGATCTACTATCCAATTTGTCTCCCACTGTCTGCTTCACGTAAGCAGGACATCCTCATATTCTCATGTAAGAATATTTGAGAGTTTTTCCCATCCATATCTCATATGGTGTTTTATCCACTCCTTTAGTATGGACATTATTCAACAACATTGCCGCAGTTTCAAGCGCAAAGCCCCAAAACGTTGTAGGCAATTCAGTGAATCTCATCATGGATCGAACCATGTCCATCAAGATTCTATTACGACGTTCAAAAACATCATTCAATTGTGGTGTTGCTGGTGGAGTCTACTGTGAGAGAATCTCATTCTCTTTTAGATAACTCAAAAATTCAGCACTCAAGTATTCTCCATCTCGATCAGATCGAAATGTCTTAATACTTCTTTCTAGCTGTTTTTCTACTTTATATCTGAATTCTTTGAACTTTTCAAATGCTTCAGATTTGTGTTTCATCAAATAAACATACTCATACCTCGAATGATCATCAGTAAATATAATGAAGTAGGATTGCCCATATTTTGTGCTAATACTTAGCGGGCCACAAATGTCTGTGTGGATCAAATCCAGTAGACCATGCGCACGTTCCACATTTCCATTGAATGAAGTCTTGGTCATTTTTCCTTTTAAACAGGACTTACAAGTAGGTAGAGAATTTATCTCTGACAAGTCAAACATGTCTTCTCCCACTATTTTGTGCATCCTTCTTTGGAAATTGGGACCTAGCCTAGCGTGCCATATTTGTGCGGGATTTGGATCATCTAACTTTCTTTTGTTTGTTGTTGAAATCCTGTTTATTTTGGACATTCACTTATAATTTCCAAAACATTTCTAGCCCAGATAATTTCTTATGCTCATTCTTCTTGCAGTGAAACAAATATGTTCTGATTTATCAGGCTTTGTGGGCCCTTAAAGTATCCTTCGAAGTTTGCCTCTTATTGGGTTTATTTTTCTTGTGAGGGGCAGAACATTTCTTTCCCTTACCTTGTGAGCCATTTCTCGTCCTGACGAGAGGCCCATTAGAAAAACAACATTTTCTTGTTTTATGGTGATCTCATAAGTCATAAGCGTATTGACTAGCTCTTCAAGGTTATCATCTATCTTATTCATATTGAATTTCACCATAAACCCGTCAAATGAGGAAGAGAATGACAATAAATTGATGTCATCAATTACCTCATTATGAATCACGTATTCCAGGCCCACCACATTCTCAATAAGCCCATCATATGTACATCACGCTCATGGGCCAAAACCTCATCTTGCATGCGTGTACTCATGAGCTCCTTGGAAGTGGTATGCATCATTTTATGAGTTTCATGTACCATGCAACTCTTGTACGTGCATTCGAATGTCAGCAGCATTCATAATTTCCTCAAACTGTCTCTACAGTTCATTTGACATAAAAGCGAGCATGTTACACTTTTGCTTGCATACTATTGTCCTACCATCTTACATGCTTTGTCAGCTCAGCATGACTGACATTAGTGTGTATGCCATTTTATCCGAATTCAGAACAATTTTCCCAACCAGTCTTGAAATTTAGATTCGGTTAGCTTGTTAATAACAAAAATGGATTACGTGACGAAATCGAAAATATACTATACGGAAACAGAATAATGGTTGCTGATTATTTTAAAATAATTCTAAGATATAAAAATGGATTTCAATTTATAAATTTCTCTCCCGCTATTTTGACATTTCCACCACCCTCTGATGAAAAAGGGAAATCGTATTTCCTTAGTGGGCATGTAAAGTCCAATTAGCCAATTATAATCCCGAATAATATCAGCCAATTATAATTTCTAAAAGGTGGAATCCAATTGCATCCCTATGCAACCTCCGCGTGTTTTGCCTCACGTTTAATAAGGACCCAATAATGTGACGCCGTTTATTTTCGCGTGTCAAACCGACCCATCAATATTGAATTGTAGTGGACGGTCGCCATGATTTTCCCCAATAATATGAGACGAAGTCATGGGAGTTCCACTCAATTCACATCATATATCCGGTGGAAGTCACAGCTTTCTGGCGTCCAGGCCTCCCCAATAATATGAGCCAGACACTGTCCGCGGGTAGCGATCAACATGCAACCACGGTTGGTGGAAGGCAAGAAAAAAATTAAACTCTTTTAATTTTTACTTTTGTGGTTTGATATAAATTTTGAATCTTATTCAAAATGAGGAATTTTAATTTTAAAATTGTCTCATCATTTTAATTTAAAATTGCGTGCCACGAGTTTCTATGTTTGTCGGATTCAAAGCAACTATATTATTTAATAATATACATACATGCATACTATTATATATCACATATATATCATAATATGACATTCAACAATAAATAAGGATGATCGATCGCCAACACTATTAAATCCATATGTGCCAGACATGGATCCAGGACCAAAACCTAGGTGAATGCAGGGATGCAAATGCAACTATTACAAGAGCTTCCAATATTTTACATGTCTTCATCTTGTGCATCGGGCCCACCATCTTCCAGTCTTGATCTCCCACTATTTCTAATATTTAGATTTAAATAGCCATAGGCACATAAAGGATACATCTCATGGGGTGGGAACGGGCCATAAACCAGGCCCACTTTAATAATATCAAATATTAACAAAATGAATAATAACAGTAAAATATCATAACATACACCTAACACATTGGTAAAGGTTCTCGATCATCCTTCATGCTTTTAATATCAAATATTAACAACAATTTAATTAAACAAATTTAATTAATTGATAAATCATGTATCTAATAATTTTATTACTAACCACCACAATTATTAAAGAATTTAATAAATAAATAAACACCTTTATTTAATTTCTAATTAAATCAATGTTAATTGATTTCTTGTAAAACTCATTTTTACCATAAATAATTAAAATCATATTATACATATTTATTTTACAAAAAAATTATTAATTTTCCAAAAATTTATTTTTCAAAAAAAATAAATTGAACTCATTTCAATAAAATATCAATTTAATCGAAAGTTTTGAAAAATTAGAAAATCGCAAGTCTAAGCCCAAACAATTCAAGCCCATTATCCAGAACGGTTCCCGGGACACTCCCACAGCCGCTCGCGCTGCCCGATCGTATCGGGCAGGCTGCGAGCAGCCTGGGCGCACGGGGCGCACAGCGTGCGGACGCTCCGCACGCTGCGCGCCTGTTGTGCGCGCGCGCACCGTGCACTGCCCGGAACAGTTCCTGGCAGCCTCCTTTTTTTAATTTCTGGAAAAAAAAACTTTTTTATGGTTCAACAATTTTCTAAAAATTTTCTTGTGTGGTTAGAAACAAATTATTCAATATGATTTAAAACCATACGATTTAGAAAGACCTGACTCTGATACCACTGTAGGATCTAGGTTTTCTCGTGCGCAAAACGCAGCGGAAGTTTTAAAATTTTTTTAGATCTTGACATTCAAGATATAATTGTTTGAGCAATCGTATGATTTTAACCATTAAAACATACATAGGATGTTTAGTAATTTATACCTTCGGTGAAAAGATTCATAAGGCTCCAACTATTCCGGGGTTAGCGGAGATAGCTCTTGATGAATTCCCTACGAACTTTCTTTAAATCTCCTTTCTTTAATCTTCGAATCAGGTCCATGACCAGATTACTTGTTCTTCTTCTAACTTGCACTAGAAAATTAGAAGAAGTTTTGCGTAGAGATCAAAAATTCGAGAGGCGGCTCAAACCCTAAACTCACTTTAGGGGTGGCCGAATTTTGGAGAAGAAGTCAGGAGTGATTTTCGAAAAATAGAAGGTTTGAGGCTAGAGTTATGGCTTGTTTTCTCCCTTTTATAAACAATTCATGACCTAATATCTATAATTAACATTAAGGGGCTTGATTAATTAATTTGGCTAGTACAACTAGTTTAATTAATTAATCAAATTCCGTTAATAACTTTAATTATTTAGTATGTTGGACTTGTACTCCTACAAGCCCATTAAACATACTTCTCACTATATTTAATTTAAATTCATTATAAATTCAACATTTGAATTTAATATTTAAATTATAAATTCAAATTTTCAATTTATTAATTTAAATTCCCAAATAATATAAATTCAAGGAGCTTGAATTTATTCTCCTCAAACTTTATAAATTCATAAATTCAACTTCTTGAATTTACTATTTAATAAATTCAACTCCTTGAATTTATTTTCTCAAAATTTAATTATCATAAATTCAACTCCTTGAATTACTATATCATAATATAAATTCAACTTCTTGAATTTATTCTCTCAACGGGAACAAATGATCAAGTGCTTGTGTGACCCTCAATGGTTCAGGGATACAGCTAGCCGTGGGTTCACAACTATTTGTGATTCAGGACATAATCCTCTATTCGGGCTTACCCTAATTTGCCACATTCCATGCACCAACATTTGATCATGAGAATGTCAGAAACTATTTTTTTATTAAACCCATCGAATCATGGTAAGAGCGTCTAGTAGCATCGCCCCATGACTCCCTATGTATCACTGATAGTGCCTGCAAGAACCAGTCAGTTATGATTAACATACAGTAAGGTCCCTTCATCTCATATATCTTGATCGAATCTGCAACCATTGGTTCATCGAGGGTTGCATAATAATTCGATAACTATATGATACATATAATAGTGGCATCGTATGTACCATTGGAGAACTCCTTCTCCAATGTACATCTCATACTCTGGTCAGAAATTCCACGCACTATTATTTCATCAGATCACATAGGATATCCACACCCGTAGGTGAGCGGTGAATTCCCAACTACAATGCACTGTCTCCTACATGTATCGCAACTGTACCCAACCTCGCCACCTGATGACTCTCCTGGAGCCGGTAAACGAGTCAAAGCACAGCCCTAGCATATAGAGCCTCAGTGTTGTCCCGGGTCGTAAGGACTAATGGTGTACAATCATAACCACGGACTTATCCTCTTGATGAATGATAACCACTTGGAAAGTCCGATGGAGGATTGTTCGGTATAATCATCATATGACTACACATCTGCATGTTTGGATATCTCTATGTCCTTACCAAGAAACGTGGTACACAACATCATAGATGCTAGTCTCGAGCTCAAGCGACCTTTATCCATGTTTTAGGCGGTTGAATCGACTAGGAACGAATTTAGATTATACTGTGTTTATAAATGAGTTTTAACATCGAATTACGATTCATTTGTATTAAAGTATAATCAAGGACTTTATCTATGCTGATTGAATGGGTATACAGATAAAGTAAAACAAGACCATAAAAAATTAAATTATATTAAAATAAAGATTGTTTATTACACTTGAGTCAATAAATTCCCTAGCCAACCGTTAGCTTGCAGGACATCTACTCTAACAGCTTTCTTCCTCAGCTGATCCTTTTAAGAATCGTTTAGTTTCAGGAGTGTTTCCAGGTGAGCCCTCAAGTCCTAATTCATTGTAGGTCGTGGATTCTCATTATTACCCAGTGATTCTGCTGCTTGTTGATCAATCTGAACCACCCATTCAATTAATCAGACAACGTTTACACTAAAATCCACCATCGTTTACTATCCAACATTTACACTCATGACAAGAATATTGTTACAAACAGAGAGACACGTGCTTTTCATCAATTTTAATCTAATTAGGGTTTTTCATCGATTGAAATTATACGCTTTAAATTCTAAGGAAAATAATAAGACACGAATCATTGGACAAGTTTCTAAACCCATTTAATACAGACAAAAACTTCTTAAATGGAAATCAAAACCAAATGATAGGGGGATTAATTGCCTGTTGAAGAAGAGATTCAGCTGCTTTGAGCTTGGTAGAAATCCAGTGGGCCATTGGTCTCCGTTCGATCAAGGTAGCTGTTTACATCAGTACTGCCACGCCACCGCGCATTTTAGCGGAAGGCTTAGAAGAAATCTCAGTGTCGGTTTTCCAGTTTAAGAGCAGAGGGACGACGAAGAAAGGAAGAAGCGCGAATGCCAAGGCTACAAGTCAGTTGATGGTTTGTTATACGTGTCGGAATCTTATTAGCTTCATGTAAACTTTGTCACAGGCCAAGTATTTTATGTGTTATTATATATGAAAAAGCTAAGATTTTTTTATATCAAAATTATTTTTTATCGTAAATATAGATATGATTGATTATGTCACTTGATAAAGATATGAAGTAGGTATTTTATGAGACGGTCTCACAAATCTTTATCTGTGAGACGGGTCAACCCTACCGATATTCAAAATAAAAAATAATACTCTTAGGATAAAAAGTAATACTTTTTCATGGATGACCCAAATAAGGGATCCGTCTCACAAAATACGATCCGTAAGACCGTCTCACACAAGTTTTTGCCTAAAAATATGAGCATGTATCTTGTGAGACTCTCTTACGAATCTTTATATGTGAGACAGGTCAACCCTACTGTTATTCACAATAAAAAGTAATACTCTTAACATAAAAAGTAATATTTTTTCATGGATGACTCAAATAATATATCTGTCTCACAAAATATGACCCGTAAGACCGTCTCACACAAGTTTTTGTCTAAAAATATATGAGACAATCTCAGGAAAAATCTATTCTAAAAATAAATACGAACACATATGTATTGTGTGTAAATATGCAATTGATATTTAAATTTTTTTTTAAATGATGTGTTCGATAAAATGATATCAAATCAGGTTAGATCGGAAATCTTGTTAACTTATGCCCCTAATATCCATGTACAATATTCGTCTTGCTTGGCCAGTCTCACGTAATTTGCAATTTTTAGATGGTCGAAGTGATTATATTTTTTAAATATAAAGTTAATCTATTATATTAATCATATTTTATCTTTTAAGTAAAAATAATAATTATATTGATAGAATGAATTGCATATAATAATAAATTTCATAGACATAAATTTTACATATTTACGATCAGTTTTTATAATAAACGAATTGTATATAATAATAAATTATAATAAAAGGGAAAGAAATAAATTTGGGTATATAGGTAAAAACCTACCGACACGGAAGCGCGGAGGAAACGAGTTAGCTTCCTGTACTCGACATGTACCAGGGTCCCATACTTGCCACGCATTCTACTCTCCACAAAAATCAATTTATATATATAAATACATATATATAAATAAATATATATATATAAGCTTTAATTAATCATTATGTTGACTTAAGTAAAATTGGATTTGGTTAGTGTCATCTCTTCTAGTGTATCACTGTAACTCAATTTTTAATTACATCTTTAATCTCAAAATTTTGATCAAACATTATTGAAAAAAACTTGTATGAAACGGTCTCACGGGTCGTATTTTGTGAGACGTACATGAAAAAATATTACTTTTTATGCTAAAAATATTATTTTTTATTGTGAATATCGTTAAGGTTGACTCGTCTCACATATAAAGATTCGTGAGATCGTCTCACAAGAGATCTACTCAACATTATTTATTACGAGTGAATTTCAAATTCAATCAATATCAATTTAAACATGTTTTAAAAGATATATTTTAAATATAATCGAAATTCCCAAATAAAAATCATTTATCGAAAGTAATATGCTCGTTTGTAAGTCAAATATAGTCAAACTACCTATTATTATTATTATTAAACAAAAATAAAATAAAATAAAAAGGTCCACACGTGTATGTCCGTGCAAGCCAGCATATCCGCTTCCTATATATCTTCGTTTCCACAAATATAAAAAATCAAACCGAAGCATAAACCCCTAAAAATCAGAGAAAATGGCAGCGAATCAGGCCACGAATTCGACCTCCCTGATGTATCTCCAGAACGTGGACGAGGTTCGGAAGGTGTTCCAGCGCTTCGACTCTAACGGAGACGGCAAGATTTCCACGAAGGAGCTCAGCGGAGTGCTGGAGGCTCTCGGATCCAGCATCTCTGACGAGGAGGTAGCCAAAATGATGGCGGAGATGGACACCGACAAGGACGGGCATATCAATCTCGAGGAGTTCGCCGCCTTCTGCAAGGGCGACGCCGATCCGTACAACTCGGCGGAGAAGGAGGTGAAGGAGGCGTTCGAGCTATACGACCAGGATCACGACGGCAAGATCTCCGCCGCGGAGCTTCACCTGATCCTCACCCGACTCGGCGAAAACTGCTCCGTCGCCGACTGTGCTGGCATGATCAACTCCTTTGATTCCGACGGAGACGGTTTTGTGAGCTTTGACGAGTTCAAAAGGATGATGGCGGCGTCTAGTAACGCCGCTGCATAAACGGCGGCGTTTTAGGCTATCCACGCGTCAGGCTGTCTGTTGTTTGTTTGTTTGAAAAAATGAACCAGGATTTCAGTCTTGTTTGTGGGGCTTATCCTTTTGTTTTAAGAGGAGGAGATTGAATATTTGAATCAGGAAAAAATGAATCATGACTATAAATTATTTGCAATTATAACTCTAAGGCTATGATTGGGTGAAAAATAAATAATAAATAATTAAAATAAAAATGATAAAAAGAATAATTGAATTAGATAAGGATAAAATAATATTATGTGTGGTATGATTTTTAAAAATAGGATAAATAATAATCTTTTAATGAATTGACAAAATTGTCTTTTCAATTTTGTAGCGGTGGTCGACGGCGGCGGTCCGACGATCGGCCGACAGGAGGAGGGGGTGGTCGTCGACGACGGCTGCGATCGGCAACGGCGGTTGTCGGCGTAGGCAGTGGTCGGCGTAGGCGGTGGCCGGTGACGGTCGGTCGTCGACGGCGGCGGCGGTCGCTGGTGGTCGGTGTAAGGAAGTGGTGGTGAGTTTGAATTTAGGAGAAAGGTAAACTTGAAAAAATAATATGGATTAAGGGTGTGATAAATAATCTTAGAGGGTGAGAAGTAATTATTTTATCACACCTAATATAACCTAATCATTCGTATGAGGGATAGACTTGGTTAAATAATCACACCTACCAAACATGTGATTAGGTGGGTTAAAAAAAATAAACCCACCTAATCACCCCTACCAAACGCACCGTAATTCGACTACTTTCGAGGAAAACAAATAAAAAAAGAAATTTTTATACTATGGTCTCGCGAATTTATGAATGTGACATGGATTTATCGATTTATATTTATAATAAAAATAATATTTTTTCCTGAATCTAGTTATTTTTTAGTTTTATATATTGAGATCTATATAACAAAATTGATTGATATCATACTAATTTTGTTATAAATCAAATCAAAGGGAGCACTTGAAATAAATATGTCATTGATAAGATAAGAAAAAGGGAAAACAATCAATTGAATCATTAATTCAAGGACAAAAACTTGTTTTAGACGGTCTCATGGGTTGTATTTTGTGAGATGTATATCTTATTTGAGTCATCCATGAAAAAGTATTATTTTTTATGCTAAGAGTATTTTTTTATTGTAAATATCGATAGAATTGATCCGTGTCACAGATAAAGATTCGTGAGATCGTTTCATAAGATACCTATTCTAATTCAAGAGCGAATTCAATATTTTTTTTCCTCTGGGCCTTTACCTATAATTTATAGAAAGCAAAAAATTTGGGTGTTTACGCACTAATTTTTTTCAAACTTGTTGATATCGATGCAAAATTTTACAGGATTAAATTAATGATTGGGCTACAATCAACTTGAACTAGTGGTTGTAAGCTTCGAGGTTTACTGGGCTTAAGCTTAGTCAAGCCCAGCATATTAGGTCCATACATGAAGTTAGTCATGTTTTTTTCCTTGTAATATAACGTAACATTATATATATCGACAATTTCTCGCTGCTACGTTAACATTTTTCAGTGTTATTTTAATATTTTTCGTTATCACATCAATATGCGGTGTAATAGGATTAAAAGCCAACAAAACGTAAAACTATAAAACTAAAACATAAATTTGACAAGTTAAATGACAAATAAACATGACAACTTGTAGCACTAAATTCATGTAGAAAAAACATAATATGGCACCAACCGGTCATCAAAGTTGTTCACATTTTTAAAAAATATTGAAATACTCGTATTAAAACTTATTTAAAAAATAAGAACACAATAACCTATACAATTTAAGATTTTGATGTCATATGAACTACATGTTACCATTTATGAGTCGTTATAGTTTGACGTCGGTTTCCTCAAGTAGTATATATCCTACATTACCCAAAATGTGATATTTGTATAAAATAAGTAATTGGATTGTCAAATAAAAATAGATGGAATCATACTTCTACCTCACCTTATTTTAAGCATAAGTTTCTTTTACAATTATATCCATGCTTTGAAGCAACAGTTGAAATTAACAAGTAATCGAATGCCACAAAAGTAAGCACGGTTGGTACCAAGATCTGTTTCCATACGTTCTACGACAGTGTGTGGAATGTGACTTCCAACATGCAACTAGGGATGTAAACGAACCAAACCGTTTGTGAGCTATTCGAAGCTCGATTCGATAAAAGCTCGTTTAATTAGGCTCGTTAAGATAAACAAACCAAACTCAAGCTTTACAGTATTCGGCTCGTTAGCTCGTGAACATGTTCGTTGGTAAGTTCATGAGTAATTTTTTAGATGAAAAAATAATAGTTTTGATATTTGATTTATTGATTTTGCATATTATTTATGAAATATATAGAAAAATCTATTAAATTTATTTATTATAATAAATTTACAAATTTTAATAAGAATAATATATTTTTCTTTAAATATATAATTTACTTTTCAATTAATTTAATGAAAATTTAAATGTATAATTCTTATTTATTAAGCTTGTTTAGGCTCGATAAAGGCTTGAATAAGCTCGTGAGCCATGCAGATATTCGTTAAATAAAGCTCGAGCTCGGCTCGATTATAAACGAACCAAGCTCAAACATTCAAGAGTTCGGCTCGACTCGACTCGATTACATACCTACATGCAACACTCCAACCTCTAGAGCCATTTACTAGATTTTCGAGGAATTGGTACAACAGCCCAAGCTCACATTCATCGAATGGCTATAGCCATAACTTGATCTTTTCGAATCGAGTAATGAAATTCATGCACCAACAAATCATTGAACCAGCCCGTCCAACAAGGGCAAAACAAGTAATCAAATTTGATGCTACACCCCCAATGGATGACAAAAAGTACTAGTACTGGTTACTTATGATGAGAATAATAATGTCATTGCAGAATGTATTTATATATGTAGATATATATCTAATGATGGGGACAAAAGGTCAGCAAATAGGTTGAGGCGATGCAAGTGGAAATGCTTGTGGGATCATCATATGCATAAGAGTAAGCTTTGGGGCAGGCAGCTTTGAAAATCTTGGAATAGGCTGTGGGCTTGCATGATTCGGGGTTTCCAAATCTGCCTGTGCAACAGTACCTTGGGGAGTTGAATGCAAAACATGCACTCTTGCATGCCACCACACTCTTCTTGTCGTCTGATCGGACCTGAAGCCCTACCGGGCACATCATGTTGAGGTCGCTCACACACCCTGCATAGCTGCACTTTCCTGCAGTATTTCAATGGCCAAACATATATGCTAATCAATCACTTTGTCATCATACAATATGAGTGTCCCAGATTTGAGGAGTTGTAGCATTAGTACAAGATCCCGTTTCACATATGGTGGAAAATTGTGAATAGATTCATAAGATTATCTCGTTTATTTTTCTAACAACTTTGGTTGATTATTTTCGTACGACGAAGATAGATAGGAAATAAAAGCTAGCAAAGTTTATCTAGGACACACCCCAGCTCACAAGCATGATATCTCTAAGTATTTGTTAATGTAATCAAGACATGCTCGAGCCAACAAATTTGCAGTTAAAGTACAAACATGATTTGGCTAATCCGATATGAACGACTTTCTGTAATATTAGTTTGAATGCACAATGCACATACAAATTTTATAATCTGCACATGAATGTAACACCAACTTTATCAGATGACAAAACAATGGAGGACTTGGTAAGTTAATCCATTGTTCTATTTTGAACTGTTCCAAGATTTTCATCTTTGCCAACCATATTGAAACACAATTCATATTGCTAGAAATGCAAAGATGAAGGAAGTATACGGAAATCTTCAAGGAGATAAAATACAACAACACTTTACAGGATCAACATGAGCTTCCCCATAAATTTCAACTACGTTAATTTCTAAACATAAGAGCTTCCCTACAAAATTCACAAGTGAAGTGGAGGCCAAATGCTCAAAGCTAATAAATTTCTCAATCAACATGTGAACGGCCATACAAACATGACATGATCAAGTAAACCAGACGATTTTTAACTAAAATCCATGTGATAACCACTCGTTTACAAAAGAGACTCGATCGATCCAAAGAAATTTAATGGAGATACAATCTTTCCAAACAATAAATAAGGCTGCAATATCAAAAGAGAACCCAAAACTTTTAGTCAGAGTATCTCTTAATCTTAAAATCACTCCACAGTTTCTTGTTTCGCAATAAGGCAATATAATGGCAGAAAACAAGGATGCTAATCTCATAAGACATCAGAGTACAACTATTTTATGTATGGTTAGTTATAATACCTTAAGAGAAATTGTTCCAATCTACTAATTTCAATCAAAAACAGAATTTTGACCAAGGTTATTCCCGAAAATTCCCCCAAAACCTATCCTCCAAACAATTTTTAAAAAAAATTATGATTTTCCTCGGATAAAATATATAGAGTAGGTCTCTTGTGAGACGATCTCGCGAACCGATATTCACAACAAAAAGTAATATTCTTAGAATAAAAAGTAATATTTTTTCATGGATGACCTAAATAAGAGATCCGTCTCACAAATACGATCCGTGAAACCGTCACATATAAGTTTTTGCCAAATATATATACACACAACAAACAACAAGGTCATTTTTTAAGAAAATTTTTGAATCTTCAGAGAAAGTCAATCTTCAAATTTGACCGAAAAATTAATTGATAATTGTAACACTCTCTCATTTCGAATTGAAGACAAGAAAGTGAAAAAAACAAAGTAACTTTCTTCTTTCATCAATATATATATATATATATATATATATATATATATATATATTGATGAAAGAAGAAAGTTACTTTGTTTTTTTCATATATATATATATATATATATATATCACATATCTTGAGCAAAATAAGCATCGATTTGAACAGCAATTCTAAATCAAACATCAAACGAAAATGAAACAAGAACAATCACGAGTGAATCTAGATATTTGCATAACAGTACAATACTAGCTGGGATCCATACCTGAGCCACGAAAAGGGGTAATGGAAATGGCAAGATTGTAGCCGTCAACGAGGCTAACATCGTAGAAGTCCAGTTCATTACCAAAGGTTATCTCGGCAAGGGTGGCGGGAGGGGCCCCACCCAGCCCATTGCAGAAGAGGGATCCGCCGCAATCTCCGGTTGAGCACCTCCCCCGGCCGGCGGAGTCGAATGAGCAGCCGTGGCGTCCCCACACACGGCCAGACCAGCCCTCAGGGAGTTGCAGCGTGTAGGCCTTGTTCGGCGGAAGCTCGAATCCACCCTTGGCCAAGATGGGCTTCCCGGAATTCGGTTGTATGCCCGGCCAAACAGGGTGGCTGCATCTGTTGTACATTGTCATTGTTCTACCTGCTGACACCTCTTCAACCAGAAAAAGAGAACATGCACAAGAAAAAGGATTGAACAGAAGAAATCGCAATTATTGTCAACATCATAATGCAAAAGAAGATAGCATTGGGTCAAAATTATACCTGCAATGTGGAGAGTAAAAATGGAGAGAAATAGGAAAGAAAACAGAGATCTAAGCAGCATGACTGCCATGGCTGCTGCGAGATGAGAGCAGAGTGCGAGTGTGCAAGTGAGTGAGCTACCCCTTTATAGGAGAAAGTTTGATTGGTCAGGAAAAAGGAAAAAAAAACAAGAAGGATCAATTTTTTGTAATTTTTAACTTTTCTTTTTTGAAGTAATAATATATTCATTTGACGTAATCTTATGAATTTATATTTATAATATAAATTGACTTAAACTTTATCTACAGTAAATAAATATTTCTAACATAAAATAATAATTTTTCGTTAATAAAGTCGTGTCAGATATCTCTCGTATGAGATATTCACATGAATAACTATCAAAATATCACATTAGTCGTTACCTCACATTTTTCTGGATTTCGATAAATGTGCTGTACTAAATACTTCCATGATATTTACGTAAATATCTTGTGACGCACATGAATCGTTCAATATTGGATTCGAAAAGTATAAAATACTTATTTTATACTCTGAGTTCGATTTCAGCTAGAATTTGAATTGAGGTTTTCAATTTTCTAAATAATTTAACTTAATTATATATAATAAAATATAGGAATGAGATTCCCTTTATTATTATTATTACAAATAGAAATGAGATTTTATATAATAAAACATTGTATTTGAGTGCATACTAAAGAAGAAGTCGTTTCATTTTCCGAAAAATATGAAATAATTTCGGAGATAGTGGCAAGTAGGGACGTAAACGAACCAAATCGTTTGTGAGCTATTTGAAGCTCGATTCGATAAAAGCTCGTTTGAGCTCGTTTAATGAGTGAGGCTCGTTAAGATAAACAAACCAAACTCAATCTTTACAGTATTCGGCTCGTTAGCTCGTGAACATGTTCGTTGGCAAGTTCATGAGTAATTTTTTAGATGAAAAAATAATACTTTTGATATTTAATTTATTGATTTTGCATATTATTTATGAAAATATATAGAAAAATCTATTAAATTTATTTATTATAATAAATTTACAAATTTTAATAAGAATAATATATTTTTTTTAATATATAATTTACTTTTTAATTAATTTAATAAAAATTTAAATGTATAATTCATATTTATTAAGCTTGTTTAGGCTCGATAAAGGCTTGAATAAGCTCGTGAGCCATGCATATATTCGTTAAATAAAGCTCGAGCTCAGCTCGATTATAAACGTACCAAGCTCAAATATTCAAGAGTTCGGCTCGGCTCGGCTCGATTACATCCCTAGTTGCAAGATATGAAACAAGGTCGCCATGTGCTTTGGAACCTTTTCTTGCGGGGAAATGATTTCTTCCACTGATGTTTTTATCATAATAACTGTTTTTTATAAAATACAAAAAAATTGAAAAATTACATTTTTATAATTACATTTAAGAATAAGATATAATTTCTCTAATAAAATAATACTCATTTACCTCCATTTGAATATTTCTTCTAACAAAATATATTTCTATTTTAAGAATATGTATGCTATAAGACGCTTTTGTGGATCTTAATATATGAGTAGGGATTTTATATGGTATTGTACCGAAATTATATACCGTAACTAGGGATGTAAACGATCCAAAACAAACCAAACAGTATCAGGCTTGAGCTTGGCTCGTTTAAGATTGTTTGATGCTCGAGCTCGATTCGAGCTTTTATTATCAGGCTCGAGTTTCGTTTGTCTTGAAATTACCAAGCTCGAGAAAAGCTCGAGCTCGGCTCGTTAAAAGCTCGTTTAGCATGTTAATCAAGCCAGGCTCGAGTTTGATTCATTAATAGCTCGTTTAGCATGTTTAACAAGTCTGGCTTGAACTCGGCTCGTTTTCGAGCTTGTAAAGCACAGAATGGAGCTCGAGTTTGAGCTTGATTCGAGCTTGTTGAAAATTAAATATATCTATAAACTAATTTTAAATCAAACATAAAAATGTACATTCTTCATAAATAACCAAAACGACACAAATAAGAGCCAAAAAAATATAAATCAATATCTTATTGAACATTCCAAAATAATACGTCTAGAATATTCATCATACACTGATATCACCATATAAATAATAATGAAATAATTTCACCCCTTTAATATTTCAACTAAGTATGGTGAGAAAGTAAGGAGGACGTCAAAGAATCCATTAAAATCAGGAATTACAAAATCATCTCCAATAACAACTAGTCAAGTATCCTGCAAAGTTCATAATAACATTAATACTAATATTTTTATTTATCTTGTGTTCAATTCCTTCCATTGATATTAGTACTAATATTTTTATTTGTCAACTCAACAAATGAGTCAAACTCAAGCGACGAGCCAACTTGTAATGCCCGAGATTTTGATTCTGTTAATCTGAGATTATTGATTATGAGCTGATGTGAATGTAGCCGGGCCATTACGAGACCAAATTGGGCAAGTATATGAAATGTACCAATTCTTGGACCGAAAGTGTTGCGCCCGGGCGGAAGTTTTTGTCCGCCCGAGCGCCATTGAATAGGGAAGAAAGCCGAGCATCTCGCGCCCGGGCGGAAGTTTTTATCCGCCCGAGCGCCCTTGCCCGGGCGGAAATTCTTGTCCGCTCGAGCGCCAACCGATATCCAAGAAAAGCGACACGTTGCTGAACCATGCAAGTTAGGGTATATATATACGAATTCCTTCATTCAGAAATGGAGAAAACGAACAAAGGAGAACAGAATAGTTTCAGAAAATTCTTACGCTTTTATATTTCGATCCGTCCGTCTGATTTTCAATCCGACTTCAGTACTGAGTTCCTACCGACGCAGGCTACAACTGGACGTAAGTTTCCTTAAGTTTTGATATGTCTTGAAATTATGATATTATCGGAATCGGATATGATTCAGATATGATGTTCTTGACATGTTAGACATCAAAAAAATCGAAATCGGATTAAAGAACAGATACCGTATGGAATTGTTATGATTTTCTGAGTTGATTTGATTGAGATTGATATCAGATTGGTGTTGTTATTGATTATGAGTTGGGATAATTGATATCTGTTGATATTGTATTGACGGGGATATTCAGATTGTTCCGTTATGCCGTTAATTTTGAGTTAGATTCAGATTGATCATATTTGGTATTGATTTGAACAGTATATTGATATAGTACCTCTTGATATTGTCATTGCCAGATTGAGTGTTGACAGACTTTGAATTCCAGACTTGAACGTTGTCAGAACTGCGATTAAAGAAAGGTATAAGTCAATGTGGTACCGGGAGAACGACTCGAGTATGATATACTTGAGTTTCCCTAAATCACATACTTATTGTTATTATGCACATTGATTTGAATTAATATGCTTGTTCTATTGAGTTATAGAAAGCATGTATTAGACGAGTATTAGACGAGTGATCTTGTGACATAAGTGCCGATATTGATGGAATCGTCACTGGCACATTGCACATTGTCACAAGATAGTGAGTTGGCGATAGTGCCAAAGTCTGTGACGGATAGGTCAAGACACCGGATGTTTGGTTATATCGAAGTGGATAGAATTGGAGTTTCTTCTATTACTGATGTTCGATATAGGAATACCAACGTCTGGAAACCGGGATCCCTAGACTAGGATTGAGTCTAGTCATAGACGTGGAATTACGAGTCTGAGTGACGATTTTTTATTGGTTATGTTTCAGATTTTGATACATGTTACTGATATCTGATACATCCTTTTACATTGTTTATATGATTGCATGTTTCGTTGATTTATACTGGGATGTATTTCTCACTGGAGTTATCCGGCTGTTGTCGTGTTTGTATGTGTGCATGACAACAGGTGGGACATGATCTGGGTCGAGGAGATGAAGAGAGAGATCGTGATTAGGGTGGAGACTACGGACTTTAATTTGAGATATGGTTTGGACACTTGATATTTAATTGTTAAACCTTAGTTTAAATGATTGTATATAGTACAAGACTTGTACTTTAATATTGACATGTATATTTAGAATGTATTCCATTACGTTCCGCATTTAATAATGTATTTAAAAAAAATTAGACTCTGTTTATTATAATTGATTAAATTGTCCCAATGATGATTAAGAACATGATTAACGTCCAGGTCCCCACACAACTAAACGAGCCGAGCTCGAGCTCGAGCTCGCGAGCCTATTATCAAACATGTTTGCGAGCTCACGAGCCGAATATCTTTAGGCTTGAGCTTGGTTTGATTAAATTTTCGAGCTCAAAATTGAGCTTCTTGAGCTTGGCTTGATATGATTAACAAACGAACTCAAACGAGCTTTTTATCGAACCGAGCTTTGAATAGCTCGCAAACGGTTTGGTTTATTTACATCCCTAACCGTAACTGAATCGATAATTGCTATATAAGCAAATTTTATACCGATATCGTATCAAAAATTTCGATATATATAATTAGCATATCGATTATACATAAATTGTACAATATACCGAGATTTCGATACCGTATCAATATATATTGTTTTATACTGAAAAAAACCTTACATTTTTAAAATATTTTATAAATTTATTGTTTTAAAATATTATGTATTTTAAAAAATTTATATATTTTTTCGATACTTCAATATTCCGATATATACCAAAATTTTCAAATTTTTTATCGTTAACGTACCGAAAATTTCAGTATCGTTACCGTATCATATATCGATAATTTCGTCGATCTCATGTTTATTTATTTTTTATAGCTCGTACTAATTCATAAAATTCATTCATACGTATTTAATTGAGACTTTAAAACTTGATGATTGTAAATAATTATTTTTTAACTAAGACTTTTTTCAATCGAGAAAGATTACATAAATATCTTTTACTTTTCAAGAAACTGTACATAAAAAAACCTATTTTAAAAAATATATAAAATATGAATAAAAAATCAAATAATTTAAGATATTATTTTACACATTTCATTTGATTTTATCCTTATCCTTATTCATTGAATTATTTTTACTCAATTTATTGATTTTTATTTTTAGAAAATAGCCAATATGTATACCCAATAATTTTGGTTCACTAAATTAATTTACAGAAAAATTAATAATAATTTACATTTTTCAATAAAAAAAATCACAATATCAACTTTAAAAATACAAACTAAAAATAAGATTATTTATCATAGACGGACGAGAAAATTGTAACTCGTAACTTTATCGTATTTCATTTACAAAATCGATTAATCAAAATAAACATGTTATTCTTTATCCATCGTTACTTATAAAATTTGTTTAATAGTCCTACTATGATTTATCCATATATAATCACATCACACACTAAGTAAACGCAGCCTTATGGAAATGAGACTTATCTTATAAATATGTGGATATTATAAAAATCCGATACTAATAATATGTTTGTCGTTTTATCAAATAAGATAATTCTTCTAGCAGGTACGATTACTTCATATTACAATCTCTTTCCCAATGACTAAACACATCACAATTAACGAAAATCAAACACGTGATTTTGATTCTGATATCAATTATAGAATCGAACGATTACCGTTATATCAAAATTTATAACGAATTATAACCATCTAAGAACTCAAACATCACACGTTGACTGTTTACTTCAGAAGTGTTTTGCCCATATGATATTTATTATTCATATAGGCAAAAATTTGTGTGAGACGGTTTCACGGATCGTATTTTGTGAGACGAATATCTTATTTAGGTCATCCATGAAAAAATATTACTTTTTATGCTAAAAATATTACTTTTTTATCGTGAATATGAGTGTGGTTGACCGGTCTCACAGATAAAGATTCGTAAGATCGTCTCACAAGAGACCTACACGTTCATGTAAATTGATTTATAATATTTTTTATATGTCATATATAAAAAAAATGAGTAGGGTTGGATTTAATTATTATTATTTATTATAATATAACAATTCAGTAGAATTAGGTGAGAGGAGTTTGAAAAACAAAAAAAATTTAGAGCATGAACTTTATTGATAGTGCCAACACTACATTTTTTTGGTGGCCCAAGGGAGTGTCAGATTTTGGTAAGCATGTACAATTCAGCTTGCAAATGCACAAAATGAAAAAAGGACAAACATTCACAGTGCTAACTTTATAAAATATTACTATATTATTATTTAAAATAGGCAAACCCCCGTAAAAATATATAATTTTATGTGTATAAAATTAAAAAAATAGAATTAATTGAAATGCATTGATGATGAAAGAGACAAAAGGGGGCAATGGAATTCACATGTCCCAACAAAAGGGCATGCGTCCGTCCACTTGTTAGTTTCATTTCACACATCTTAACACATTATTCTTCCGTTCATTCCGCTCGGAACAATATTTAACATGGTTTGCGATTTTAACGAGGAAATGAGATTGTGTTATCTTTACGCGTATTTTGGTCATCATGAAAAAATATTATTTTTAATTTACACTATTAATTCATCAGATCACATAGGATATATTCATTTATAGGAGAGCGTTGAATCACCAGCTATAATGTATTGACTCCTGCGCATTTCGAAACTACACTCAACCTCTCCACCTGATGTCCTTCAACAGAGTCGGTAAACGGATTAAAGTGTATGCTAGTACGTAGAGCATCCACGTTGTCCCGGGTCAAATGACTAATGATGAAAGACCATAACCATAGACTATTTCACGTGATAAGTGATAACCACGTAAACAGTTCGAGGGAGGATTGTTCACTACATCATCAAATGATTACTCATTTGTATGAATGAACATCTTCGTGTCAATGAAACATGACGTTTACATCACATATGCTAGTCTTAAACTCAAACGACTTTTATCAATTATTTCAGGCGGTTGATTCGACTAAGAACTTGTTTAGAATATACGGTACATTTTCTAACGAGTTTCATGATCTTGCGCTGAGAAACAGATCTCATGTCACTTTTAATATATTCAAGGACTTAATATATGCAGCTTGCATGAGTATACAAATAATGTAAATATCATAATTGGATATAACCATAAAATATTATTAAAATAAAAATTATTTTTACATAAGAGTCAATAAAGCTGAAGCCATATATTGAACACCTACTCTAACACATATAGATTTATTATGTGGTGTCTATGATAATTTAATTATATAAATGCTCGACCATGAATCCACAATTATCAATTAAAGAGAAAATATGTTTAATTCAATTTTTAGTTATTGGGCAAACAAATAAAATTACTTCTAACATTTTTTTAAAAGCTTGGTTATATAAAATATTTAAACCATTTTCATTCCTAAAACCATCTATTGTATAAAACTGGTATATTGAGATTGTTATTTCTTGCCTTTAAGTTATATCCTTTCCCTTTTATCCATATTTTCCGATCTTTAACTTGAACGTCGGAGAAATTTTCTTCGAAAAATCGTCATGCATGCAGCATGCCTTCTAACATTCTTTATATGTGTGTGCGCGCGTGCAAGCAACTATCTGTTGGTTGAATCATTATCGGAGTGAAATCACTTGTGCATGGTTCTAGAACATAGAGCTACCGATCATTTGTATCACGTGCATGATATATTCACCTTATTTTGGGCAAAACCATTAAGCAATCCCTATTTTTTTTAAAATCAAATTATTTGGTTCTTCGAGTAGAATAATACGTATTTGTGATTAATAATAACGAATCGGCCTTAAATTTTGAAAAATATTTCACATCAAGTAACTCTTAACGCTTGACTGATTCATTTTAATAAAGGACTGGTATATTTAAGGGGAAATTTTTAAAATAAGTTTGATAAACTATTTTTTTTAAGAAAATGACTTCCTCGAAGTTATTTTTTTTAAAAAAACCTCTAAAATAAATGGGAAGTGTTATATAATAAGGTAATACATTTCGAATCGTTAGCTTAATATATTTGAAGTGAATACATGAAATGATATAAATTAAGATTCACAAAAATAGAGAGAAATTTTTTAATAACCATTGATATGTTTGATTTCTAAAAAAAATAGTTTGATGATTTTTATTTTTATTTTGAGACGGGAGAGAGAATTTTGTTGTGCAAAAAGCCCAATTCTATTGGGTTAAAGCCTGCTATAAGCCCAACACTCTTACCTTATTATTGGGCCTAAATGGGGGGTGGAAATCTAAGTTTTGTGAATATATCAAGGAAATGAAAATCCTCCAACTTTCAAGTAAAAGAATGCAAATATTGTCTTCCCGAGCACTAATCGGGCAAAACCTTTGTTACCAACGACTAGGTACAACCCAACTATAAGGTATGATAATAGTCGTTACAATAATATGTAAATGAGTTTTCTTTTATAAAACCACTCTATTGTCCACCAATAAACGTAATTGATCTTATTATGAATCATCTTCTGGAATCGCATATAGGGGTGGCGAAAAATACCGAATTTTCGGTCTGCCAAAGTTATTTTACCGAAAAATATCGAATTTTTCGAAATTTTAGTATATTGAAATTTTTGGTATAGTATAGTACCCATACCAAAATATGCAGTACGGTAACGATATGGAATTTGAAATTTTCAGTACGGTAACGGTATAAAATTTGAAAGTTTCGGTATGTACCGAAATACCGAAATAATATATATAAAATAAAAAATATATAATATTTTTAAATAACAAAGCTAATTTTTTTAAAAAAATATAAGGTATTTTTTGGGTATAAAACTATATATATCAATATGTTACCAAAATAAAAAATTTAACTTCTTTTTGGACACATCATGTTGAAATAGTTCAAATCAAAGTGCAGTGAAGCAACTCGACTCATAGTTGAGAATTTACAATGTTGACAAGTCTTATCTCTGTCGCTTAACCTTACAGATAGTTAGAAGACTAAATGATGGGCCTCGATGTGGGAACCCGGACGCTAATTCATGTCTTAATCATTATTAATGTCAAACATAACAATTAAGAAAAGTGAGACTAAATTTTTTTCCTTTTTAAATTATAAATGCGGAAACGTAACAGTAATTTATCTAATATACATGTCAATATAAAAGTACAAATCATGTACTACATATCTTTATATCAACTAGATTCAACAGCTATACATCAAGTGCTGAATCCTATTCTGCTTCTGGGCCCGGATCTCCACGCTACCTATAATCTCTCATCATCTTCCTGATCCTGAATCCTGTCCCACCTGTTGTCATGCACACATACAAACAAGACAACAGCCGGATAACTCCGGTGAGAATTATATTCCCAGTATAAACCATGTATACATGCAATCATATAAACTGATATAGAAGCATGAATTAGATCTCATTACATGTATCATAATCGAACAACATGAATCGTTATCAAACTGTAAATAAAACATGAATCGTAATCTACGAAACATAAATCAATACAGGTCTGCAAATCAAACTCCTGACTCGACATCTCAGACTCGACTCATCTCTCATCTAGGGATCACGGTCTGAATAAGAACGTAACAAGTCTCCCCCTAACTCTCCCATTCGCGGTGGTGGTACGTCCTTATTCCTGGACTTGGTCTACTCTATATCGACCAATCAGCATTAAGGACCTCTTTGTCTCTTAAGCCCATCGATATACCAAACGTCCAGTGTCTTGGCACATCCGCCAAAGACTTGGCACTTAAGCCAATCCTACTCTGACAATGTGCAATGGGCCAGTGACTACTCTGTCACAATTCAGCCCCTATGTCAGTGACTCTCACTCAATAGCTATCTGCTATACACTGCTATCTGATAAAGATAAAAAATTGTATATTAATTAAATGTTTTATAATATAAATATATAGTTTTTGTTTTATTAAATGTTTAAATATTATATGTTTTATAATAAATTGTATAAAATATAAGTTGTTGTGTAATTATAAGTTTTTACTATTTTTTACAGATTCGATAAAACAAAAATAAGCTAGGCGTTGCAAATAGGATTAAGATGATTTTTGGACCTGTAGAAAGTTGATGTTAATATCTACAATATTGGTGACAAGCATGAGATAAAAATCTTCTCACAAGTGGGATCAAAATAAGCAACAATTAATGGAGGATGTAATATTGGGTTAATGGGATCTGGGGGAGGTAATATTGGGATAAAAATTCACTTGGTATATGGGGGAGGTAATATTGGGTTAATGAGATCTGTTTCAACATCTGCTCATCTTGGAGGTAGTCAGGTTTTAGGTATTATTCCTACAGCTTTAGCTGAAGGAAATATTACAGGTGTTACGATTGGTGAGGAATTAAAAGTTTCTTCTATGTATGAGAGAATCATCAAAATGATTGAAAATTCTGATGCTTTTATCGCACTACCAGGTGGTTTTGGTACATTAGAAGAAATTTTTCACACTGTTTCTTGGGCACAACTTAATATCCATAATAAACCTGTGGGCTTGTTGAATATCAATAATTATTATGACAGTTTGTTGACATTTCTTGATAAAGCTGTGGAACAGAATTTTATTTCGAAAATTCACGACGGATTCTCATCTATGCTTCGACTGCCGATCAATTAATTGATGATTTGGAAGCTTTTGTTCATAAGCCTGATCCGATGATAACAAATATCAATTGGTCGCAATCAAGCAGTAAGAAAAGAAAGTTATATCATTGATTCAAAAATCGTGGATTGGTTTGCGTTTGTTTCAGTTTGTTATCTTCAATAAAATTTCAAGTGATATCTCTTTCATTATGTACTCTTTATTAATAATTATTTTGACATTAAGGACAATGTCATATTCTGATTGGAAGGAGAATAAACTTAAAAATTAAAAAAAAAATTATTTTAAAATAAAAACATGTAAAATTATTTTTAAACAAAAACATGTTTATTGTTTGTATCTTAGTAATTTTTGCAAAAATATCATATATTACATGTTTGAAAGGTTTAGATTAGAAATTGTAATAATCTATCTAAGGATGTTTAAATTTTTATTTGAAAAAAAAGTCAATTTTAATATTTTGATCACTATAAAAATATGATTTATGAAATCTTTTTGAATGATTAACCATTGTGATAAAATCAGTTATTAAAGTATATGGCCCAAGATATATCTGATAAGAGTGCCTAAAATTTTTAAACTCACACATATTTTGTGAGTGAGTGGAGAGGATTGAGAAAACAGCTTGCGAGCCTTTATTGATCATCAGAGATGCTATCTATTGTTTAGATCTTATGTTCTTATTTTGAAAAAAAAAATTGATATTTCCTGAAAAAAAAAAGAAAGATGTTGAAGATTTATGTAATTTCTAAGTTTTATGCTGCGACCCATTTATCTCTCATAAAAATACAAATAAAAAAAGGAAAAAAAAAAGAAAGAAAGAGAGAAATACATTGTACAAATTAAATAAATATGTGGTCAAGAAGCATAAACTTAGTCTGATTCCATGATGTAAAAAAAATCAGGAAAAAAATATATAATAAGAACAACTGAATTTTGAATCTATGGATTTTCTATCTTTTGATTAGTTTGGCTCGTTTGTCTATCTGCATTCTGTAAACCATTTTCCTGAGCATTTATCTGTATTCTAACTCCATGAGAGAAATCATTCCCATAAATTGAAACACTTATTAACCTTTGAGGATATGGAGTTGAGACTCTTAGTAGGAATTTCTGAAGGCCATGTACATTTAACTACCTGAAAATAAGCTTTGAATTGATCAGTTCATATTATTTCATAAATTATAATTATAATGATCTTGATATTACTTTGACAGTTTTCAAATTTAATTTAAACATTTGGATATTTCTAATTACATTTCTATTTAAATTAATCAATATGTTTTGTGTTGCTATTAACGCTTAAATTGCTAGGGACTAGCAATAAGCTGGTTGGGGAGTGTGATAAAGATAAAAATTTGTATATTAATTAAATATTTTATAATATAAATATATAGTTTTTGTTTTATTAAATGTTTAAATATTATATGTTTTATAATAAATTGTATAAAATATAAGTTGTTGTGTAATTATAAGTTTTTACTATTTTTTACAGGTTCGATAAAACAAGAATAAACTTGACGTTGCAAATGGGATTAAGATGATTCTTGGACCTGTAGAAAGTTGATGTTAATATCTACAATATTGGTGGCAAGCATGAGATAAAAATCTTCTCACAAGTGTGATCAAATTAAGCAACAATTAAAGTTACCAAAGAAGTGGCAGTTTTACCATGCTCTAGTATTTTGACCATATCTCTCAAATTACTTGGTCAAATGGTTAAAAAAAATACCACAATTCAAACAACTCAGATATCTACATGTTTTATTTTATGTGGAGAAGAAAATTCAGATGGGAAGATTTTCAAAATTGATGTGTATTAAAATATTAATTTCTTGGAACACCAATGAAGACTTATGTGTAAAAAATAATATTTTATTTTTGGTGGTCTCCCCAAATTTGGCTATAAATAGGGGTGCATTGTAATGTATTGAGATATCCGTCATTTTATGAACAAATCTTTGAGTTCATAATATTTCTCTCTTTGTTTTTCCTTTATTTCTTCATTTAAATATAATTAGCATGTTAAATTCATATTCAAAGTTTTACACTTTGAATAATGAGTAGCTAACTTCCCAAAGTTGAGATGAAAAGGTGAAACTCTTGGCATGATAATAAGGTTATTAAAAGGTAAGAATCTATGTTTTATATTATTTAATCATTATTTATTGTTTATGTTATATTTATTTCTTTAAGTATTATTATACCCTACTTATAAGTGAGAGTTTTGATTTATTGTTGCTATATGTTACACTAAATTCTTGGAGCCATTTAAATGTTATTTTGGTGTTACCAACCATTTAAAGTGGATGCTTTGATTTATTATATATGAATATATAATAATATTAATTTCTTGGTACCATTTAAATGTTTGTTTGGTTTTACCAACCATTTAAAGTTGATGCCTTGATTTATTATATGATTATATCATAATATTAATTTCTTGGAACCATTTAAATGTACAACCATTTAAAGTGGATGCCTTGATTTATTATATATTAATATCATAATATTAATTTCTTGGTACCATTTAAATGTTTGTTTGGTTTTACCAACCATTTAAAGTGGGAACCTTGATTTAGTGTTTACAAATATATATATAGCACAATAAATACTTAACAACATTTACAAGTTTTGGTATATATTATATATTTATAAAATAATAATATATAACATAATAAAAATATGATTATTTAATATATATTGGAACCATTTTATTAAGTGGATTTCAATAATATTCATTAATAACTTTATTAAAATACCAAGAGTAGATCCTTTAATCTCAACTACTTAAATTAAAATTTGAACAATTAAAAATTACCAATTAAAGATTCAAACCATTAAAAGAAAAGAAAACAAAAACAAAAAGACATTGTAGTGGGCTTGTAATTACCTTAGCTTCCATGTGGATACGATATTCGGACTCACCGAATTATACTACTTGTTGACAACCTGCTCTTGGGAGTGCAACAATCAAAGTCGCAACACTGTTCTATACGTCAATAGAATAAGCATACTCAGACAGATAATACAAAAGTATGAAAACAATCAACCAAAGACTATATGCTTTGCTATAAATCAATAAACTAAGCATATTAGTCTCAGGAATCACAAATATCAATGCAATAAATAAAGTATGTGGTTTAGGGAAACAAAAGTTAAATCTAACTTAAGTCGATCTCTCGTTTAACATCGATTTATACCTTTATCTTCTCGGTCTGACGAAGTCGAAGTCTCGAATACAGATCTGTCCATATCAATCTAGTAATAACAAAGGTCGAGGAGTGTAATATCAATACACCAATCAAATCAATACTGGATATAATCAGAACTTAATCAAATTCTGTTTCAACGGCATAACTGTACAATCTCGAAATACCGGCAATACAATATCAGTATACACAATCAACAACTCATCTGATCCAAATCTGAATAATATCAATATAAACAGCAATACAGTATCAATCAGATATCAATCCCAACATCTCATAATCGATAACAACACAATTCTGATATCAAATTGGTCTAATCACAATCAAATCAACTCTGAAAATTCGTAACAATTACATACGGTATCTGTTCTTCGATTCAGTTTCGATTATACGATGTCTACTATGTCAATAACAGCATATATCAATCATATATGATTCTGGCAATATCATAATTTCAAATCATATCAGAACATAAGAAAACTTACGTCTAGTTGAAGCTGTCGTCGATAGAAACACGATACCACAGTCGGATTGAAATTCGGACGGATGAATCTTGCGTAAATCAAAATCTAAAAGGTGTAAAGGCGTAAGGATTTTTCATCCGTTTCTTCCCAATTTAAAACAATTCCAGAAGTAATCATGAAATGACATTTTTTCCAATTTAAAATAAGACATTTTTCCTCGCATCTTTTTAAAACATTTTCCAAATTTTCAAGACAATTATCTAATGTATTCCCAAAGACAGTTAAATCATCCATGAAAATTTCCAAATAATTTTCAACCATGTCGCAAAAAATGCTTAGCGTACATCTTTGAAATGTTGCTGGGGCATTGCATAATCCAAATGGCATCCTTCTAAATGCAAATGTTCCAAAAGGACATGTGAATGTAGTTTTATCTTGATCTTCGAGTGCAATGGGAATTTGATAATAACCTGAATATCCATCAAGAAAACAGTAGTATGGATGACCTGCTACTCTTTCTAAAATTTGATCCAAAAATGGTAATGGAAAATGATCTTTTCTAGTGGCGTCATTTAATTTTCTATAATCAATACACATCTGCCAACTAGATGGGACACGACTTGTTAACAATTCACCTTTTTCATTTTTTATCACTGTGATGCCTGATTTTTTTGGAACTACTTGTGTTGGGCTTACCCACTTACTATCAGAAATAGGGTAGATAATCCCAACATCAAGTAGTTTGAGAACTTCAATTTTCACAACATCTTTCATGTGTGGATTTAATCTCCTTTGTGGTTGTTGAGATGTTTTTGCATTTTCTTCTAAGTGAATTTTGTGTGTGCAAATTAGTGGATTAATGCCCTTGAGATCTTTTAGTGTCCAACCAATTGCATTTTTATGTCTTTTAAGCATATCAACTAATTTACCTTCTTGATCACTTTCTAGTTTGGAAGAAATTACCACCGGATATGTTTCATCTTCTCCAAGAAATGCATAATTCAATTCTTCTGGCAAGGGTTTTAACTCCAATATGGGTGGTTCATCTTTGTTCTCATATTTTGCATCAAATTCTTTCTCTGATCCTGGTAACGAGTGATACCTGATAAAATCATCAAGATCAATTTCAATATTTTCTTTAACAGTTTCAATTGAACAAATATCTAATTGATCACGAGTACTCCCTTCTTGAATGTTTTCTTCCACAAGAGTTTCAATAAGATTTTCATCTTCACTTTCATCTCTTTTGTCATGTGGTTGCTTACAAAGATTAAAAACATTGAGCTCCAAGGTCATGTTACCAAATGACAACTTCATTATTCCATTCCTGCAGTTTATAAGAGCATTAGAAGTTGCTAAAAATGGACGACCCAGAATTACAGAAATTGCATTACAAGCTTCGATAGGTTGTGTATCTAAAACTATGAAATCGACAAGATATACAAAGTTATCAACTTGGACCAACACGTCTTCTACCATACCTCTTGGCACTTTAACAGATCTATCGGCAAGTAAAAGTGTTGCCGAAGTAGATTTTAACTCGCCTAGATTGAGTTCTTGATAAACTGAATATGGAAGTAAATTCACACTAGCTCCAAGATCAAGCAAGGATTTTTTAATCTTTCGTTCTCCAATAATACATGAAATAGTAGGACAACCAGAGTCTTTGTATTTCAAAGTATTATTATTTTGAATGATTGCACTTACCTGTTCGGCTAAAAATGCTTTCTTTTTCACATTCAATTTTTCTTTTCACAGTGCACAAGTCTTTCAAAAATTTGGCATATGATGGTACCTGTTTTATTGCATCTAATAAAGGAATATTAACTTTTACTTGTTTAAAAATATCATATATATCAGAATTCAAATTTGATTTTTTTGTATTTTTCAATGCATGAGGGAATGGTGGTGACACTGTCTGTTGAACCTCCTCTTCGCAAGTTATGGGTTCCACATCCTTACCCTTTGGAGTTGATTTATCATCATCTTCACAAGGTTCAGGAATGGATTTTTCCACAACCTTACCACTTCGAAGGGTAATAACAGATTTTACCTGATCCATCGGTTGAGTTCCAGAAGTTCCAGTTTGTGAATGATGATCTTTGGGATTAGGCAGAGGTTGTGAAGGAAATTTACCTTTTTCATGAACATTAAGTGCAGATGCAAATTTAGCAAGAGTATCTTTCAAATCTGTCATGGTTTGAGCAGTTTGAGTATTGATAGACTCTTGCTTTGCAATGAAAGAATTCAATGTATCTTCCAAATTTCTTTTAGGTGGAGGAACATAAGTTGCATAATTTTGAAAATTTTGTTGATTTTGGAAATTTGGTTGTGAAAATTGTGCAGCATTATCATTCCTCCAACTAAAATTTGGATGATTTCGCCAACCTGGATTGTAATTTTGAGAAAATGGTTCAAAATTTGGCATTTTGAAATTGTTCAAAACATTGGCTTGTTCATGGAGACATTCTTTAAAAGAGGGCAAAGTGGGACAATCTTTTGTAGAATGATCACTTGTATCACAGATTTGACACGCAATTTCTTGAATAGCTTTTAATTGATCATTTTTTTCAATTCAAGTGCCTCAACTTTTCTTGCCAAAGAGGTAAATCTAGCTTGGAGATCATGTTCATCTTTGAGGGTGTACATACCTCCACCAGATGTGGGAGATTGAATCTTGTTTGATGGTTCGATTGTACCTAGAGTGTCCCAATTTTGAGCATTTTCAGCTAATGAATCGAGATACTCAATTGCCTCATTTGGATCTTTATCTTCAAATGTTCCATTACACATAAATTCAACCATTTGCCTATCTTTAAGTGTTAAGCCTTCATAAAATTGAGAAACAACTCTCCAAATTTCAAAACCATGATGTGGACAAAGATTAAGCAATTCTTTGTATCTATCCCAACACTGATAAAAGTTTCTCCTTGTTTTTGAGTGAAAGTGATGATTTGCCTTTTGAAAGAATTTGTTCTATAAGATGGAAAAAACTTTTTCAAAAATTGTTGTTGGAATTCATCCCAAGTTCGAATGGATCCCGATCTAAGATTTTGTAGCCAATTTTTAGCTTTATCTTTTAAAGAAAAAGGAAAAAGCTTAAGTCGAATGGTGTTCATGCTACAATTTAGATCATTATATGTGTTGCACACTTCTTCAAACTCTCGTAAATGCATGTATGGATTTTCAGAATCTAAGCCATGAAAAGTGGGTAAAAGTTGGATAATACCAGGCTTAAAATTGAAATGAGATGCATCAGGGGGAAAAACTAGACATGAAGGTGCACTAGTACGTGTAGGATTCATGTGATCTCTAAGTGTTCTTCGTCTATCATGATCATGTTGAGATTGAATTTCATCTTCATTTTCTTAAATGGGTTTTTCCGTCATGTTTTGTAAAAATAAAGGGTTATTTCAAATGAGTCAACCACTAAGTGTACGTGACCAAATTGCTCATGCAAATGCAAATGGAAAAGAATAAAAAACACACAAAAGCAATAAAAATTCAAATAAAGAAAAATAAAATATAAACAAAATTAAATAGACTTGAAATTAAATTATACTTCTCCGGCAACGGCGCCAAAAACTTGTTGCGACTTTGATTGTTGCACTTCTAAGAGCAGGTTGTCCACAAGTAGTAAAATTCGGTGAGTCCGAATATCGTATCCACAGGAAAGCTAAGGTAATTACAAGTCCACTACAATGTCTTTTTATTTTTATTTTTTTTAGTTGTTTGAATCTTTAATTGGTAATTTTTAATTGTTCAAATTTTAATTAAGTAGTTGAGATTAAAGGATCCACTCTTGGTATTTTAATAAAGTTAACATTAACGAACATTATTGAAATCCACTTAATAAAATGGTTCCAATATATTAAATAATCATATTTATATTATGTTATATATTATTATCTTATAAGTATATATAATATATACCAAAACTTATAAATATTGTCAAGTATTTATTGTACTATATATATATTTGTAAACACTAAATCAAGGTTCCCACTTTAAATGGTTGGTAAAACCAAATTAACATTTAAATGGTACCAAGAAATTATTATTATGATATAATCATATATAGTAAATCAAGGTTCCCATTTTAAATGGTTGGTAAAACCAAACAAACATTTAAATGGTTCCAAGAATTTAATATTATAATATATTCATATATAATAAATCAAGGCATCCACTTTAAATGGTTGATAATACCAAAACTAACATTTAAATGGTTCCAAGAATTTAGTGTAACATATAGCAACAATAAATCAAAACTCCCACTTATAAGTCGGGTATAAAAATGCTTAAAGAAATAAATATAATGTGAAAGCCCGAAAATCCTTGCTTGAAAATTTTGAGGAAAATTTAAAAGTTTCTTTTTAAAGAACTTAAATTGGCTCATTCATAAAATCAACTGATGAATCAAGTTCAATGTTTAGAAATATAGCAGCGGAAGAAAATAAAGTTTGCAAAAAAAAAAAAAACAATTTAAGAATATTCAACAACGGATAAAAATGTTTGCATAAAGTGGTAACATGCTGCAAATGAGGTCCTCGGGTGCCACTACTGCCGACCCAAGTTGGCTCACTGGTCCCCGCCCTCGGCCCTATGCTCATCAGTACCTACAACAATCAAGTCTAGTGAGCCTAAAGACTCAGCATGCAAATATCGTAGGTAACGAGTAAATACTAAAGTAAAATTTGCATGGGATAAAATATCATGTCATGAGGCATACTGAAAATGACTTGCACTGAGCAATATAATACGTGCATGACTGAATTAAATATCATAGTAAAAATGTTTGCTCCTTGGAGCCCTGTAATAAAATAGCATGTAATAATTTTCTGTTGAGATTATGGTCTACGCAAGTGGCACCTGAACTGAACTGAATTGACCGGTAACTGGCGACTGGACTGGTAACTGGCGACCGGATTTAGTAATGCTCCCATGACCGGTAACTGGCGATCGGGTGAAGTAATAATCCCATGATAGTAAAGTGGCCACAAGCAATATCGCATAAATCTCAAAAATGAATATTTTCTATGCACGTAATATAATTAACCAACATAATTAAATATGAACAATTTCGATCTTCTTGCATTAAAATCATCTACTTGCGATATTTAAAAATACCTATATGGCTTGATTGAAAAGTGAAAGAAGATATAAACATGCCTTGGTTTGTTTTGACAGAAAACAAAGGAAATAACGACGCGGCGCGGCGGAGACGGAGTGCTCTAACTTTCTCACTTATTTAGGTGAAAAGATAACAATTAAAATACTGCGTAAAATAAATAAATTTTAAAAAAAGAATTTAAATACTCATACAATAAAAATCATTTTAATTTTAAATACTAACATGCAGAATTTCGGCCCCTTTCTTTTCAAGCTTCACGGTTTTCTTTGATGTTGTGGTTTCAGGTATTGGTTCGGTTCCAGGCTCCCAAGGCAACATCTAGACATGTTCTAGGATGGATTAGGATCACTTTAGTCCATTGTTTCAGCCCCCATGCTTGCTGGAAATTCGAAAATGACAGCAACTCCATTTGTGTCCATTTGTGTTCGAAAATCTGATGTTGCGGTCATAAGGGAATAGATCGGATCTTGGCTGTCCTATTGGCCTATAGCCATGATTAGATCACTTCCCTAGCATGTCTAAGACGTGACTAAGTTGCCCTTTTGGTGGCTTGGTCCATGGTTAATCGGTTTTTAAATCAAACGCAAGAACAGCCCCTCCCCTTCTCGGCCCCTTTGATTTTGACAGCATGTGTTGGTTCGAGTATGGTGGAATGGTGTGGATCTTGGTTGGCCTAAAGCCCTTAGCCACGGTTCACACCATGCCCCAAGATGTCTAGGTCGTGCCATGGTCAATCAAATGACCACTGGAACGAGACGAGACAGCAAGCGAAGAACAACACCACACACGCACGCATGAGTGTCCTCGGTAGGAGTTTTTGGTTGGTTGCTGGAATGGTGAGGATTGTGGCTGGCCTAGGACCCCTAGCCATGGTTCAAATTATTCCTTGGGACGTTGGTAAGAGGTGTTGGTTGGAGGTTCAAGCCCCAATGGCCATTAGCCTCGTAAACGACGCAAGCAAACCAATCACAGCTGCTGTATTTTTGGACAGCAACTTGCTGTGACGGTTCAGTGGCTCGTTCGAGTTCTCGGTCGGCTTTTAGCCTAGGGCCTTGGACTGGAAAGTGCCTCATTGAGTTAGGAAGGTCATGTTTTTGACCGTTTGTAATTCGGTTCATTTTTGAGGTCGTACGAGAATTTACGGTGCGATGTGACAAATTGACTCTCGAAAAGGCGTTTCTTGTTTTGGCCTCCATTCACTTAGATTTCGGCCCTCACCATTTTGGGAGCATTATTTTATCATTTTAGGCGTATTTTAATCATGACTACATGATGGTTCAATGTTGGTTCGGGTTGGTTCGGAGTCATGATTAAATACGAAATCGGTAGGCGTAATTGTCACATTTTAGAAAGTTATTGCATAGTTTGGTCCCATAAATCTATTGCATATTTTTCATGACATATTTAGGTTGCAGCGAGCCTGGGAGCGATCCAATCCAAGCAGTAAATTATTACAGGATATTTAATTGTGCCATTTAATTATATTACGTGCATAAATATATAAAATGTTCATTTTTGAGATTATGAGATATTGCTTGTGGCCATTTCACTATCATGGGATTATTGCTAAATCCGGTCGCCAGTTACCGGTCCGATCGCCAGTTACCGGTCAGTTGAGATTGTTTCACACAGTTTACTGTGGCTACAGTCTGATCAGACGTTTACTATTTTATCCGGTCGCTAGTTACCGGTCATGGGAGCATTTTATTACCCGGTCGTTAGTTACCGGTCAGTTTCAGTGCAGGGGCCACTTGCGTATACCATAATCTCACCAGGAAAATTATTACAGGCTATTTCAGTACAGGGCTCCAAGGAGCAAACATTTTTACCATGATATTTTCAGTTCAGTTATGCACGTATTATAATTAATCATGACACGACCCTTTTACGATATGCCTCATGACACGACATTTTTATTCCATGAAATTTTACTATAGTATTTACTCGTTATTTACGATATATGCATGTTGAGTCTTTAGACTCACTAGACTTGATTGTTGTAGGTTCTGATGATGCCAGGGCCGAGGGCGGGGACCAGTGAGCAGGCTCGAGTCGGCAGTAGTAGGACCCGAGGACCTCAGTTCAGCATTTATTTTTAATTGATGGCTCAAAAGTTTTAATTATTGTTGGAAAAACTTTTTACTGTTATTTCAAAAATGTTAATTCTTCCGCTGCCACATTGAACATCAAACTTTATTTATAAGTTCATTTTTTAAGGAGGCTATTTTAATTATTTAAAAAGAAAAATTTTAAATTTTCCGCAAATTTCCAAGTAAGGATCAGAGGCCTTTACAGATGACGACTCTCCTCACTGTACCAAGACGAGTCTTTCCAGCGTGCTTATGTCCTCACTCACACGCACCCTGGGAAACTTCCAAGGAGGTCACCCATCCCAAAATTGCCCCAAGTCAAGCACGCTTAACTTTGGAGTTTTTATGTGATGAGCTACCGAAAAGAAGATGCACCTTCGTGATATGAGTAGTACATATCAAATCTTTTAAGCCCTCTTCAACTGTACAGTCCATTACATTGAACAGTCTCGGAGTCCCTCTCATTCCGGTGTGGGATCGGTTCATTCATGTTCCCTCCACCTAGAAGCCTGCCAGGAGCCGCTCATTGTCCGTGCAACTGATGGCACCGGCGATCACCCCCCGCCCTCTTCGGCCCCGGGCCTTACATGCCCACCAGCTTCCGCTTGGTTCGTCCCCGAACCACACCGTACTAAGAGAGGTCGACTCTGATACCAACTGTAACGCCCCAGATTTGACGACTGTCCTCACTGTACCAAGACGAGTCTTTCCAGCGTGCTTATGTCCTCACTCACACGCACCATGAGAAACTTCCCAGGAGGTCATGAGCGGCTCCTGGCAGGCTTCTAGGTGAAGGGAACATGAATGAACCGATCCCACACGGGAATGAGAGGGATTCCGAGACTGTTCAATGTAATGGACTGTACAGTTGAAGAATGCTTAAAAAGATTTGATTGGTACTACTCATATCACGATGGTGTATCTTCTTTTCGGTAGCTCATCACATAAGAACTCCAAAGTTAAGCGTGCTTGACTTGGGGCAATTTTGGGATGAGTGACCTCCTGAGAAGTTTCCTAGGGTGCGTGTGAGTGAGGACATAAGCACGCTGGAAAGACTCGTCTTGGTACAGTGAGGACAGTCGTCAAATTTGGGGTGTTACAGTTGGCAATTTTTGTTTTTAAAATAATCAAAATTGCCTCATTCACAAAATCAACTGATAAAATCAAGTTTAAATGTTCAAAATAGCAGCGGAAGAAATTATTACTCGCCAAAATAACAAGTTAAAGTATCCAACAACTGATAAAATGTTTGAGCATAAAAAAAATGGCAAATGCTGTAAATGAGGTCCTCGGGTTCCACTACTGCTGACCCAAGCTAGCTCACTGGTCCCCGCCCTCAGCCCCGACCTCATCAGTACCTACAACAATCAAGTCTAGTGAGCCTAAAGACTCAGCATGCATATATCGTAAATAACGAGTAAATAATATAGTAAAATTTGCATGTGATAAAAATATCATGTCATGAGGCATAATGTGAAAATAACTTGTCATGAGCAATTATAATACGTGCATAACTGAATTAAAAATCATAGTGAAAATGTTTGCTCCTTGGAGTCCTGTACTGAAAAAGCATGCAATAATTTTCTGTTGAGATTATGGTCTACGCAAGTGGCCCCTGAACTGACCGGTAACTGGCGACCGGACCGGTAACTGGCGACCGGGTTTAGTAATGTTTGTCTGATCAGACTAATGTCACAGTATACTGGGTGAAACTGAACTGAACTGACCGGTAAATGGCGACCGGACCGGTAACTGGCGACCGGATTTAGCAATAACCCCATGATAGTGAAATGGCCACCAGCAATATCGCATAATCTCAAAAATGAACATTTTATATATTTATGCACGTAATATAATTAACCAACATAATTAAATATGAACAATTTCGATCTTCTTGCATTAAAATCATGTACTTGCGATATTTAAAAATACCTATATGGCTTGATCGAAGAGTGAAATAAGATATAAACATGCCTTGGTTTGTTTTGACAGAAAACAAACGAAATAACGACGCGGCGCGGCGGAGACGGAGTGCTCTTCACTTTCTCACTTTTTCTCTCTTAATTCCTTTAAACCAAGCATGCACCATAATTACTATAATAGCGTGTTTTCATGAAATATTTTTACGTTCAGATTTTAATTGTTCAGTGTTTATATATAAAAAAAAATTATGGAATTATGCATGTTGGGTACGTTTGGAATTGGACATGTCTAAGAATTCGAATATTAGGCTTTAGGAGAGGTTGAAAATGATTTGACTATATTAATTTTTAGGTCAGTAGTGTTGATGTCCTCCTTATGGGTTATAAGTTAATCTTAAACAATTATGAATGCTTTTGAGACTTGTAGAATTTCTATGAAATTATTAATGTTTCTTGGTTGCTAGTCGAGTAAATTTTTGAGGATTTCATATAAGCAATAGCGATTCGAAGACTACGACAATCTTTAGGATTATAAATGTACAATTTGAGGATTTTAAGTATCTATGGAAATTTAAGATTAATTATGAGAATTTATTTAGGATGCATGCTCTACATAGTTGCATTTAAGGATTGAATTCCAGGAATTCAGAATTTTAAGGACCTAATTATAATAACCAATGATTTGAGGACCTAATTTCAAAAAATAAAATTCTAAGGGACTACTTTCGAATTTACCAAATTTTGGGAAGTTTCCTAGGGTGCGTGTGAGTGAGCTCAAACATTTTAATTATCGTTGGATAAACTTTTACTGTTATTTCAAAAACGTTAAATTCTTCCGCTGCAATTTTGAACATCAAACTTTATTTATCAGTTCATTTATGAATGAAGCAATTTTAATTATTTAAAAAGAAAAATTTTAAATTTTCCGCAAATTTTCAAACATGAATTTTCGGGCCGTTATAGTTGGTATCAGAGCCTATGTTCTTGTAAAGGGTTACACTACTACTGACCACGAGAAGCTCACGAAGCCACGTCTTCGGTCTGTAAGTTTTACATTTCAGCATTTTATTTAAAGCATGAATTATTTTGAAAGCATCCTGCCATGAAATAGTTTCGATCAGATTTTCAGTATTTCAGTGTTCATTTAAAATAAATTATGGAATTATGCATGTTAGTTACGTATGGGTTATGTTTGGAACAGTATGCCCCCTAGACATCAAGTCGGACGCCCGAGAGGTGGTGGCGAGCACCGTCGCGAGGACGGTGATGATCAGAGACAAGAGAGGCAGAGGGTGCGTGTGAGTGAGGACATAAGTACGCTGGAAAGACTCGTATTGGTACAGTGAGGACAGTCGTCAAATCTGGGGCGTTGCAAGTGGTATCAGAGCCGACCTCTCTTAGTAAGGTGTGTTTCGAGGACGAACCAAGCGGAAGCTGGTGGGCATGTGAGGGCCGGGGCCGAAAAGAGCGAGGGGTGATCGCCGGTGCCATCAGTTGCACGGACAATGAGCGGCTCCTGGAAGGCTTCTAGGTGGAGGGAACATGAATGAACTGACCCACATGGGAATGAGAGGGATTCCGAGACTGTTCAATGTAATGGACTGTACAGTTGAAGATGACTTAAAAGATTTGATTTGTACTACTCATATCACGAAGGTACATCTTCTTTTCGGTAGCTCGTCACATAAGAACTCCAAAGTTAAGCGTGCTTGACTTGGGACAATTTTGGGATGGGTGACCTTCCTGGAAAGACTCGTCTTGATACAGTGAGGACAGTCGTCGAATCTGGGACGTTACATATAACATAAACAATAAATAATGATTAAATAATATAAAACATAGATTCTTACTTTTTAGTAATTTTATTATCATGCCAAGAGTTTCACCTTTTCATCTCAACTTTAGGAAGTTAGTTATTCATTATTCAAAGTGTAAAACTTTGAATATGAAATTAACATTCTAATTATATTTAAATGAAGAAATAAAAGAAAAATATTGAGAGAAATATTATGAACTCAAAGGTTTGTTCATACAATGAGGGATATCTCAATACATTACAATGCACCCCTATTTATAGCCAAATTTGGGGAAACAACCACAAATAAAATATTATTTTTTTACACATAAGTCTTCATTGGTGTTCCAAGATATTATATTATATTACACATCACTTTTGAAAATCTTCTTCTCCGAATTTGCTTCTTCACATAAAAAGAAACATGTGGATAATTGAGTTGTCTAGTTGTGGTATTTTTTTCAGTCCATTTGACCAAGTAATTTGAGAGATGTGGTCAAAATACCAGAGAATGGTAAAACTGCCACTCCTTTGGTAACTTTATTTGGTGCTTAATTTAATCCCAATTGTGAGAGGATTTTTATCTCATGCTTGCCACTAATATTGTAGATATTAACATCAACTTTCTACAGGTCCAAGAATCATCTTAATCCCATTTGCAACGCAAAGTTTATTCTTGTTTTATCGAACCTGTAAAAAATAGTAAAAACTTGTAATTACACAACAACTTATATTTTATACAATTTATTATAAAACATATAATATTTAAACATTTAATAAAACAAAAACTATATATTTATATTATAAAACATTTAATTTAATGTACAATTTTTATGTTTATCAGGGGGGTTGAATAAACTCAACGGCAAACTTAATCGATTTTCGAGAATGATGTGCTAGAAGGTATCATTAAAAGACTTTGGTGAATACAGTACAGCAGTTGTACACACCCATTTCAACAGGACTTACCATTCGGCTATTGAAACTCTTAGTTTTAAACTCAACTACTTGAATGATCTTAAGTTCTGGAAAGGACTCTTTTCCAGTTACAGATTCTTCTATTAATGAGATAATGAAGTGAATAGCTTAAGAAGAGATAATGAAAATAGCTAGCACAATATGATCTCAAGTGATCAAATGTATGCAATGAAGCGTGTGCTGCTCTTTCGGTGTTGAGCTTTTTTAGATAGCTGAAAGTTCTAGCGATGCTCGAATGATATTTTTCTGATTGAGATTCGTTCACTACTTTTCTTGAAAAGTCCTTCGTCTCCATATATAGACTTCATCCAACGTTCTAAAATCTAAAAGGCTCTTTTGACTTTTCAGTGTTTCAGTTTTATTGCTGAAAATGGACCCTGCAGAATACATTAAAGCAATCAGTCTCAGTTCATACCAAAAATGATAAGCCGTCTTAAATGTTCCCGTACAGCATTTAATGGCATTTAATGAAACAATAAATGCTAGTATCACGTTAATAGATCAACGGTAATATTTAAATACTTGAGATACACAAAATTCTTCTAGTGTTAATTTCGAGTTATGTATTCCTTCTAGTTCTGGTTTTAGCTAAGAAGTCACTTTGTTAAGTAGATTAAGCAGTACTTGATAAGTGCTGCTACTGGTTTTAGCGCGGTACAAGTGCTTCTGGTTTTCTGCTTATTTATATCTACTGGTTTTAGCGCGGTACAAGTGCTTCTGGTTTTCTGCTTATTTATATCTACTGGTTTTATACTTAAGCCAGCATCTACTGGTTTTGTACTAGCATCTCCACAACAAAATTAAGTCTAACAACGTTGATATGGCTCATATGCGAAGAACTAACCAGGAAAATTCCTGGGTTCATGGTGATAATGCGCGTACTTCGGGACAAGGTGGTGGTGCTCCTCCCACAGGACCAAATCTTATTACCACGACCCAGAGGATCTGGCTAGAAAGATCTCTGAAGCGGTGGATAAGGCCATGGCCCGTAGAAATCATTCACGCCAGACCACTCCTCCAAGAGAAGAGCAGGAGAATGAGCAGGAGCAGCAGCAGGAGTTGAGGGAGGAGGAGGAGATGAGGAGGGAGGACAAGGAGTCTAGTGCCGGGTCCAAATCTCCAACTGTAGCGGAAGAATTGTTGGAACTGCAAAAGATGAAGGTCCTGGAAGGGTAGTTGGAGAGCCGGAGAACTTCCCGGGAAATCGCCAAAGGATGCCCATTTGCTGAAGCCATTGTCCGGGAACCTCTTCCCGGGAACTACAAATATGCCAAAATTAAGAATTACGATGGCAATGCAGATCACGAAGAACACCTGGCCAGGTTTGAGAATATGGCCATGTTACACTGATCAAATCAAGTGTAAGGTGTTCTTGACAAAGTTGGTAGATTCTGCTCAGAGATGGTTCGAGGGATTGGCTCCTCAAAGCATTCATTTTTTCAAAGACTTTCAGAAGGTGTTCTCACACCACTTTAGCAGTAGCAAGAAATACAAGAAGATTGCTTTTAGCCTTTTTGAGGTCAAACAGAGCCCGGAGGAGAGTTTAAGGGCTTACATCAGAAGATTCAATAGAGTGGCTTTGGATGTTCCTACTTGTGCCACTGAAACAAAAACGAGTGCATTCACCCAAGGCTTGAGGGAGGGTGAATTTTTCATGTCATTAACCAAGAAAGTGCCCGGGGACTTCGAGGATTTATTATCTCAGGCAGAAAAATATATCAATATGGAGGAAGCCCTGAAGCAGAAGAGGGAGTCCGTAAAGAAGGAGAGAGGGGACCGACTGTCTAAGCCCGAGGAGAAAGGACAGAGGAGGGGTAATCCAGGGCACTTTTCTCACCACGTGCCTCTAAAGATTGCTCGGGAGAGGAGATGCAAGAATGCAGTAGAGATCTGGCCCAGGATTATCAAATATCTCTACCTGAGAAGAGAGGATTTTGCACTCTCCACAAAGTATGTTATCACAACACTGAAGACTGCAAAATGTTGAAAGGAGATTATGTCTTACCTTCTGTCCCGGAGCCTAATCAAGTCAATAAGAGACCGAGATTGCCTCCATGGACATCTTGGTAGCCAGGGTCCAGTACCCGAGGAGGATGTATAAGAAGTAATCTGAGGAGTGAGCCCGGGAGAATGAGAGAGTCCGAGTCCGAGAGAAAGAAGAATTCGAATTCGCCCCCTGCAACGGGTTTGATTAAAATGATATCAGGAGGCTCCACTGATGGAGACTCCAACCGTGCGAGGAAGTCAAGAAGTAGGAGGGATTGTATGGAAGTGGATGGGGTGAGGAGGAGTGAGGCAGTGATCAGTTTCGGCCCGGAAGATTTAAAGGGGGTAAATTTACCCCATAATGACGCCCTGGTTATCCAAGCCCGGGTAGCCAATTATGATATTTTGAGAGTCTTCGTAGACTCGGGTAGCTCTGTTAATGTTATCTTTAAAGATGTCTTTGTATAGATGAATTTGCAGGGTTATCATTTGGAAGCTGTAGAGACTGCCCTTTTTGGTTTTGCTGGCCATGTGGTTTACCCTGAAGGGGAGATTATCCTGCCACTAACTTTGGGCTCCACAAATCTTAAAAAGACGGTGATGACCTCTTTCACTGTGGTGGACTCCCCATCATCATACAACATCATTCTGGGGAGGCTGGCTATGAACGAATTAAAAGCCGTGGCATCCACTCACCACCAGAAGATCAAATTTCCTGTGGGAGCCCGGGTAGGAGAAGTCCGGGGAGATCAAACTTCTTCCCAGAAATGCTATGTGGAAGCAGTTCTGGCTGATCAGAACAAAACCAGGAGGGAAGGGAAGAGAACGAGAGTTGATGAAGTGAGAGGAAGAGTAGTGGAGGAGGGTGAGGTTCATTTTGTGGCTGAGGAAGAGCAGGAGGTGATAGAAGTCGGGCAAGGCCAACAAATCCGGGTGGCTCGGGACCTCAGTACATCCACCCGGGTTAGTTTGATTAAATGTTTAAAAGCTAACATTCATGTATTTGCCTGGTCCCAACAGGAGTTGACGGGGATCTCACGCCTGATGTCGGAGCATCAACTGAATGTTCTCCCGGGATCTCACCCGGTGAAGCAAAAGAAGAGGCACTTTGGTCCTGAAAAGGACAAAGTTATTGATGAACAGGTGAAAGATCTGCTGAAGGCCGGCCACATCTAGAAATTCAATTTTCTACATGGCTTTCAAATGTGGTGTTAGTGCTTAAGTCCACCGGGAAATGGAGAATGTGCGTGGATTTCCGAGATCTCAACAAAGCTTGCCCGAAAGACCATTATCCCCTGCCCCAGATTGATCAACTGGTGGATTCTACCTCGGGCTTTGAACTGCTGAGTTTCATGGATGCTTACCAGGGATATCATCAAATTCCCTTGGCCAAGAGTGATCAAGACAAAACAAGCTTCATCACCTCGGAAGGTACATTTTGTTATGTTGTAATGCCTTTCGGGTTGAAAAATGCAGGGGCCACTTACCAGCGTCTTATGAACAAAGTCTTTGAAAAGCAAATGAGCAGGAATGTGGAGGTATATGTAGACGACATTTTGGGCAAGTCTAAAGAGGTGGCGGATTTCATTGCTGATCTGGAAGAAACTTTTGCCACTCTGATGCATTACGGGATAAAGCTCAACCCTGCTAAACACATTTTTGGTGTAAAGAGTGGCATGTTTTTGGGTTTCATAGTGACCGACCGGGGGATTGAGGTGAATCAGGAAAAAGTCAAGTCCGTGTTATGCATGCCATCTCCCTGATCTGTCAAAGAAGTACAGAAGCTGACCGGAAGGATTGCTTCCGTTTCTCGATTCATATCCCGGTCAGCACATAGAAGTTATCCTTTCTTTCAGGTCCTAAGGAAGGCACAACAATTCGGGTGGGATGAGAAGTGTGAACAGGCCTTCCAGGAGTTGAAGATCCATCTTGCAGAGCTTCCTGTATTGGTGAAGCCGGAACCCGGGGATAAACTATTCGTTTATCTATCTACTACAGAGTATGCTGTCAGCTCAGTTCTGATAAAAGAAGAAGGCTCTGACCAAAAGCATGTCTATTATGTCAGCCATGCTCTAAGAAGCCCCGAGCTCCGGTACAGTGAAGTAGAGAAAATTTCCTTGGCCTTAATCATGACCTCCCGGAAGTTGCGACCTTACTTTCTGTCGCATCAAATTATTGTTCTCACCAATAGTCCTCTCGGGAGGATTATGACTCACTCAGAAGTGTCCGAGCGGATGATCAAGTGGACAGTGGAATTGGACGAGTATGACATTGAATATAAGCCCCGGGTTGCCATCAAAGCACAAGCTCTGTCAGATTTTTTATCCTAGATGGTCCAACCCGATGAAGAGGAAGTATGTAGAGTGTTTGTGGATGGGGCATCTAGCCTTGCTGGGTGTGGAGTAGTGGTTGTAATAATATCTCCCCTGGGAGAAAAGATTAAATTGGCACTAAGGATTGATTCCCGGGTAATCAATAATGAGGCCGAGTATGAAGCTGTCATCGCCGGTATCCGAGTTGCCCGGGAGGTTGGAGCTTCCCGGATTATTCTGTACTCTGATTCATAGCTAATCACTCAACAGATAAAGTGCGTTTATGAAGCTAAGGATGACAGGATGCTCAAATATCTACAGCTCATTCAAGCCCAAGCAGAAACTTTTGTGGATCGGAGTATTGAACAAATACCCCGGGAGGAGAATGGAGAGGCCGATGCTGTGGCAAAAATGGTTGCTTCTTTGACAGAGGTCAGCACCCGAGAAATTTTGCATGTTTTCCAGTTAGTCCTTTCGGCTGAGGCAGAAATAGTACTAGTACCCGAGGACTCCTGGATGACACCATTGATCAAATTCATTAAAAGTAAAGAACTGCCGAGGACAAAGCCCGAGCTAAAAAAATTAAGAGACAAGCTCCCATGTTTGTTCTCTTAAATAATGTATTGTACAAGAAATCATTCTAGGGACCATTATTAAAATGCTTATCTGAGGGAGAAGTGGATTACGTCCTCCGAGAGATCCATAAAGGGTGCTGCGCTGAGCACCTCGGAGGGATATCTCTGGCCCAGAAGACAATGCTTGCCGGGTTTTGGTGGCCAACTCTTAGCCAAGATTCTACCCGAGTGGTCCAGGCTTGTGAAGGGTGTCAACACCACTCAAATTTTCGACATAGCCCGGCCACTCTTATGAAGCCTGTTTGGGCATCTTGCCTCTTTGATCAGTGGGGGATGGATATCGTGGGCCCCTTCCCAATTTCCCGGGCTCAGAAAAAATTATTGCTGGTGGCTGTAGATTATTTCTCTAAGTGAGTGGAAGCTGAGCCCTTGGCAAAGATTAGGGATGGCAACTTTCCCCACGGGTTTGGGGCCCCGCGGGGAACACCCGAAATGGGGATGGGGATCCCCGATTTTTTCGGGTTCGGGGATTTTTTAAAATCCCCGATATAATTCGGGGCTGGTATGGGATTACTATCCCCATCCCCGAAATCCCCGAACCCGTCCCGAAAATAATATCAATAATAAAATAATAGTATTATTAATATTAATAATATAATAATATTATTATTTTTTAAAATATTAATAATCTTATTATTATTAATATTGATAATGATATTAATATTAATATTATCTCTAATAATAATAGATAATAATAAGTTTTGGTTTTAGAAAATCTCCGAATTCGTTATCGTCTTGCAATATTAATATTTTTGAAACGGGGATGGGGACGGGGATGGAAAGTTGATCCCCGAAATTTCGGGTTTAGGGATTCCCTGAACCCAAAAAAACGGGGATTGGGGTGGGGATGGAATTCGGGGATGGGGATGGAGATGGCAAACCCGCCCCGACCCCGGCCCATTGCCATCCCTAGCCAAGATCACTGAGCAGGAAGTTTTGAAATTTCTATGGAAGAACATAGTATGCCAGTTTGAAGTACCCAGAAGACTGATCTCAGATAATGGAAGACAGTTTCAGGGCAAAGATATTACATTATGGTGCCGAGAAATGAAGATCACTCAGTCCTTCACCTCTGTTGCCTATCCTCAGGCTAATGGCCAAACAGAAGTTGTGAATAGAGTCATTGTACAAGCATTAAAAACTAGGCTGCAAGGTAAAGGAAAAGATTGGGTGGAAGAATTACCCAGTGTTCTCTGGGCATACGAAATCACTCCCTGGACACCTACTCAAGAAACTCCTTTCAACTTGGTATATAGTTCTGAAGCAGTCCTTCCAGTTGAGATCGGGCAAACGTCTTCCCGGGTAGAATCTTACCCGGACGACAATGATCAAAGCCGGACCATGGAGTTGGATTTGGTAGAGGAAAAAAGAGATTGAGCATTCATTAGAATGGAAGTATATCGGAGCCGGGTTATGAAATCATATAACAAAAAGGACCGGATCCGAAACTTCCAAGTAGGGGATCAAGTCATGAAGAAAGTCAACCCTGCCGGGGATGTTGGGAAGCTGGAAGCACGGTGGGAAGGACCCAATAAGATTACCCGGAGGGTCAGTACGAGATCTTTTTATCTAGAATATGCCCAGGGCCAACTTCTCAAAAGGCCTTGGAATGTATTTAATTTGAAAAAATATTATGCATGACAGATGTAATTATTTGAGGGAAAAATAAATGAAAGATATATTTTCTCAAAGAAGAGTGTTATATATATTTCTTTTATCTTATCCCGGGAGGTACTAGGCCCCGATTATTTAAAGAAATGACGAGAGAACTACACCCTGGCTCGGGGAACCACACCTCGACCATTCCCAAGTCCCGGGACATGCTCCCCGGCCCTAGGCTCCGCACCTTGGTTCTTAAAAAGCCCAGGGCACTACACCCTGGCTCGAGGAACCACACCTCGACCATTCCCAAGTCCCGGGACATGTTCTCCGGCCCAAGGCTCCGCACCTTGGTTCTTAAAAATCCCAGGGCACTACACCCTGGCTCGGGGAACCACACCTCGACCATTCCCAAGTCCCGGGACATGTTCTCCGGCCCAAGGCTCCGCACCTTGGTTTTTAAAAAGCCCAGGGCACTACACCCTGGCTCGGGGATCCACACCTCGACCATTCCCAAGTCCCGGGACATGTTCTCCGGCCCAAGGCTCCGCACCTTGGTTTTTAAAAAGCCCAGGGCACTACACCCTGGCTCGGGGAACCACACCTCGACCATTCCCAAGTCCCGGGACATGTTCCCCGGCCCAAGACTCCGTACTTTGGTTCTCAAAAAGCCCAGGGCACTACACCCTGGCTCGGAGAACTACACCTCGACCATTCTCAAGTCCCGGGATGTGTTTCCCGGCCCAAGACTCCGTACTTTGGTTCTTAAAAAGCCCAGGGCACTACACCCTTGCTCGGGGAACCACACCTCGACCATTCCCAAGTCCCGGGACATGTTCCCCGGCCCAAGGCTCCGCACCTTGGTTTTTATTCGAGATCATATTTCAGTATCTTGATTATTTATTAAAAATCCCGGTCAGTTCTCAACACTTAGAAGATTTTTAAATTATTATACACAGTTAAATTACCCGGGTTTCATGAAGACTTATCATGATATTATGAAGAAACAATGAAAGGAAAGAAAGATTTTCATTAATAAAAGCTCGAAGGCAAGAATTACATAAATGAATAAAAAGAGAGTACAATCCTAGTCTATATCTACTTGTTCGGGCCCTGGCTGTTCTTCTTAGGTTTCCTCCTTCTCCTCCTCACCATCCTTCGGAAGGGATGCAATAGCCAGACCAAAATCAGGAAAGTTTTCCTTATCTGGAGGCAAGATTCCGGCTTCCTCAAATTGTTCCCGGCATTTATCAAAGATGGTCTTGAAAAAAAGATAGGCCTTATCTACCACGGCCTTCTTGAACTCAGGAGATTGGAGGAGGGAGGCCTGCCAATTGTCTTTGGTATACTCAGCCAGGGCCAAGGCATTCTCTGCCTTCTCCGCCCGGGATCGCTGCACTTCTATCTGCTCGGATAGAGAATTGTTTTTCGACTCCGAGACAGATAAGGCACTTTGAAAGTTTTCCTCCCGAATAGCGGCTTCGGTAAGATCTTCCCGGGCCTTATCCAGCGCCATTTGGGCCGACTCAAGGAAGCATGAAGGATGACCATCTCCTCTTCATGAAGTCTTTTAGCCCGGGCAAGCTCTCCTTGCAGTTTGTCGGGAAGTTCTTGCGCAGCCTGGACTTGTTGACCTTTCTTGGTAGCCACCGCAGCTACTTCCTCAAAAGCCAAGACAATCATTTGGGCAGCCTGCACAGAGAAAGTTTAAAAAAAAAAGAGAAAGGGGGAAAAGAAATTGAAGGGATAAAACTTACGAGTGTGGGGAGGTAAGCAGTGGAAGATTGCTGGAGGTAGATGATTTTGCACAACGGAGCTTCGAGGAAAAAATTTGCAAGAGCTTCCGCGAGTTGTGAATTTGAAAGTGATTTTGGGAAAATAGGAGGGCTAATATATATATAGGCGGTGGGGGGAGATCTCGACCGTTGATCTAAATACACGTGGATGATCAAAATGCATCTCGTAAATTTTACCGGGCATGCGAAAGGACGTGCAAATATATCAAGGTGTCAGACTTATCGGATTCTCAGAATACGGAACGTTTTTCGGTGGGAATTTAATGCTAAAGAATGCATCTTAATGACACCCCTTGGATTGCCCGAGAATAGTAAACGACAAAATACCCGGGAGATATGAGGTCCCTGCATCTTATTCGAGGCCCAAGCCATGGAAGGCCCCGGCATATTATCTTGAACCCGGGCAGTATCAGACCCCGATATCCATCTATAAGATATTTGAAGCCCCCGATGTTCTTACACATTTTGAATTATGTTCTTACAAGAGTATAAGTGTGACTGGTCGGGACAGCGAGTCAAGTTCTAGCCCGACTATTTTAGGGATGGGTGGTGATACCCCCATAAGGATCCGGGTCATCATTTTACCCGTTTTGTTACTTGGATAGTCCGAGTCAAAGTTATTGTTCCGGGTACTCTCCTCAAACACCTGGGAACTACGCCTCTTCCCGGGCAATCATCCTCATAGCCCGGGCTCTCACGCAAATACCCGGGTACCCTACTACCCGGGTCACCTCGAAAATTGCACCACACTTGAGTGTGATTGGTACATGCCGTCTAATTCGTCAGAACCACTTGGATTTGGAGTGTCCTAGAAGTCATCAGAAGCTACAAGTATGGACAACCGACTTGCCATACTTAGTAGATGGCACGAGAATCGAGGTACCTACCTTTTTTTTACTATAAATAGGAGGTATTAATGTCGTTTATAGATTCTGAAATCCTTTAACTCTCAAGCACTTACATATTTTCTCTCAAATATTACTTGTGTTCATCTTCTACCTGCTGACTTAAGCATCGGAGTGGCTACGCCGGACACTTCTCTGGCGCCCATTCACGAGTTCCTTTCTTGTTTGCAGGTGTTGTCACTGCCATTATCTTCACTCAAATTTCTAAACACTAAAAATTATTGGTTTAATCCGTTGGAGCTCCTTACCCGGCTCATCCATTTCAGCAAGATCACATCAGATATAACTAACATTAAATTAAAATTAATTGTTCAAACATTATTCGAACAGCACGAATTCCTTCAAACAGAGTGGAGTCAAAATATTGGATCCATAAGCAAAAAGGATGAAACCCATTAAAAAATATTGTTCAAACATAATTTTGATCTAATTCTGAAAATAGCATAAGCAAAACAACATACTATAACTGACAATAAACAACCTAATTTTTGTTCATTGGTACATGAATCCTACATGTAACTTGCCTCCATAGAGAAACATTCAAGAGCCTTTTTTTAGATCTACATATACATAAAAAATAATATTGCATGAAAGAACGAACGGAGAGGAATTACAACAGAACAAAAAAGAATCCGATGCGAAAACGATTAAAGAATAAATTTGATGCATATGGGAGGGAAAAGCACAAAATTTAGATACCGTAAAGATTAAATATTGAATACCATATTTAGGTGGTGGTAGATGAAGATCAGATGTAACTCGAATCCGCATTTCTTGTAAATTTTTCTTCTCATAAAATTGAGAATTTTTTTAGAGAAAAATATATATTTTTTTCTTCCTCTACATAAATTTCAATGGATATGGGGGGAAGAGGTGATCACTTTCCCTCCAATAAAAGTCAATGTGTATGCTAAATTCCGTATTATACATGATGCGACGAAAGTTACATTTCAAAATTTGCATGTCATCAAGGAAAAATATGATCACTTGGGCAACTGTGGTGGAAATTGGATTAAAAAAATGATCAAATGTCTAAATAACGGAAAAATATCAGACGAAAATCAAAGGTGACAAAGATATCGGACCAAAAACCAAAAAAGACAAAATTATATGACCAATTTATCAATTTTCCCCAAGATAGGTCGAGACTAGCTTCCAAGTGCTCTCTATACTTCTGCTCAAATCAGTTCATTCGAAACACTACAATATAACTAGAGCAAAGAGTTAGTTCCCAAATCAACATCCACAAGTATCATATAGTCTATAATACTACGATGAGAAATATGTACTTTTGTCCTTGTATATTTGTGTAGGACCGAGTGCTTACCACTTTATCAAAAGCTATAGCTAGTGGTAATGGTGCAACTCAAATCTTTTAAACCGCACAGTAACTCAAGCACCATGATTCGATCGCTCTACCAAGCAAGGACAATTATTGCATCCAACAATCTCCCTCCCAATAATTGCACTCCTTACAATCAATGAGAATCGAACCCATGACTTTGGCGCTCTGATACCAATTGTAGGACCGAGTGGTTATCGCTTTACCAAAAGCTATAGCTAGTGGTAATGGTGCAACTCAAATCTTTTAAACCGCACAGCAGCTCAACCACCACGGTTCGATCACTCTACCAAGCAAGGACAATTATTGCATCCAACAATTTGTTTATTTGCAATTTGATCATTTATGTTATCTAATTTCATTCTAAGTCATGTATCTTTCAATTTTTGACAGTTTTAGTCATTTTTCGTTAGAAGTACTAATACGTACACGCAGCGTTATGTTGGAACGTATACATCGCATAAATGGCACATTAGCACTACATCGAAAAAATGATTAAAATTGCTAACATAACAGAGATAACGGACCACGACTGAAATTTGACAACATGGATGACCAAAATCATAGACACACACACACACATATATATAGAGGTTCGATCTGCACCACTGAGGTATCATCTATCTATTGGATGTACAATTTCATTACATCTAATAGATATATGTCACCTCATCAGTATTTACATATGTGTTCACTGTGGATGTTCAATAAATCATAGAAGCTAGATATATATATTCTTGTGATTCCTCTGATATATAGTAGCTAGATATGAGGAATGATGAGGTGATGATTTGAAAAGAGGGGGGAATATCATACGTTAGATTTGTTTTGTAGAAGTGGAAAATTGAGGTACTGCTGCTCCTTTTGCCTGCCTGTATTTTCTTAGCAGTGTTTGGTATTGTCGTTTTCCATGGCAGGCCTCGCTCCCTCATTTATTCCATCTGCAAATACAATGTTGAGTATTTATTTCATTGCCGGTTGCTCTTTCTCAATTTAATTTCAATCTTCTAATTTAATTTATTTTGTTATCTATTGCAACTTTAGGGTTTCTTCAAATATAATCGATTACTGAATTTGATCATACGAAAGTGTGTGTGTATATATATATATATATATATATATATATATGAGTAGGTCTCGTGTGAGACAGTCTCACAAATCTTTATCTATGAGACATGTCAAACCTATTGATATTCAGCATAAAAAATATTATTCTTAGCACAAAAAGAAATATTTTTTCTTGGATAACTCAAATAAGAGATCCGTTTCACAAAATATGATCCGTGAGACCGTCTCACACAATTTTTTGCCTATATGAGTATGTCTATTGTGAGATGGTCTCACGAATTTTTATCTGTGAGACGGGTCAATCCTACCGATATTCACAATAATAAGTAATATTCTTAGCATAAAAAGTGATAATTTTTCATGGATGACCAAATAAAAGATCCGTCTCACAAAATACGACACGTGATACCGTCTCACACAAGTTTTTGTATTTGGTTAGTTGATGAAGGTTGTTTATTATATGTCTCATTTATTTGTCTGAACAAGATTATATTGGTATCAGTTTAAAATTTGAATTTTATGGTAAAAAGATATTATAATTATATACGAGGTAAACACATGTACATTAATCTTTTGTCTCGAAAACAAACAAAAAATGACAGTTTCCCACTTTTCATCAAGAAGCACAAAACCATCGTATCATTCAAATCACCACTACATTTATTATTTGTACATAAATGATCAAAAGCAAGCATTAATTTTAACCCAAAAAAACTAATCATTTCTTCAATGGAAGAAACTCAAAAAATTGATAATGATCAGGAGCAACATTAGTAGCAGTACTGGTGTAGTTTACTACAATGGATCTATCATCCTCCTCGAATGGCCTCCGGCAGCCGCTTCGAGCCGGGAACAACTGCAGAGTGGCCTGCTCCTCCACACAACCACCACCGGCGCCTCCTCCACTGTACTGGTCCAGGCTTTGAAAATGCTGATGCTTTAATGGGTCGGTGTCCACAGTGGCAGATGAAGAGAAAGAATAGTTAATTAGGTTGTTGGGAGATGGAGAAGAAGAGGACAAATGCAACATTTGCCAATTACTGGGATTCCTCCTCTCTTCTTCCAGTTCTGTCTCCTCATTGAACTGTACCCATCCATCTGCTTTACTACCTTCTGCCCCCCGCGTTGGCATACTTTTCTAATAAAAAAACAATCATATTTAAATTCCATGCAATAAATACTGATCATAAATATACATAAACATATATATATATACATATATATATATATATGATTGTATGGACACACTGTAAGCATCTATGTGAATATTACCGAGATGACGTTCTACTACGGATGTACAGTTTCATCATATAGAATAGGTGGAAGTCACCTTAGCGTTATTCACATATTATAATGTAATATATATCTTTTGTTCTTAGGTCATCTGAAATACTAACGCATAAAAATTTAGGCAGAGAAGGTATAATAATTAAGTTGCCAAATCTCACAACTTAGTAGTTTTAGAAAAAGGACATGAATCTTTCTTTTCTAATTAGAAAAAATCCGTCCATTGAAAATAATGCTTTGACACTTATATACCAACAAATTTTCCGGTAAAATAAGCAAATACAGGCTACGGTTTTATTGAATAAAAAATACTTGCAGCTGCGCGCGGAACTTATGTCAATCATTTTGAACATTGAATAGAAGAAAAAATTTATATTTTTGTAGTGTATTTTGCATGTTTTTCGTTTATTTTTTATGCTGTCGGTCTTCTTTTAATCAACACAATTGAATTTTTTTCTGAAATATAATGTTGTGACACCGAAAATTAATTATGACACATTACCGATCGGGTGAAAAATGACTAATTTTGAAAGACAAGTACAAATTAATGGACTAATTAAGACGGTTAATTGCTCGACAACATGACCAAAACATACAAGTTATAGGACCGAAAATATAACTTACCGTCGATAGGACATATCTAACTTCTCCGTTTTTTTTTCCTTTTGACATGTGACTGAGAACATCATCTATATATTTCCATGCAAATGTAGGTGAAAAGAGAGAAAAATTGCAAGACAAAGAGGAATTGAGCAGAACATAACAATAACATGACAAGTGCCCATTAAAGTTTCTTAAACCCTAAAATATTTCCTAGCCAGAAAAACACCCACATATGCAGCTTTCAGGCTATTTTCATCAAACCAAAAGGTTTTGACTTCTCCCCATGTGCATCAAAGATGGTCCCGGAAAACGAAGCGACTTTAATAGACTCAGGGGGACTAAAACTTGAATTGTCAGAAAAACTATACATAAAATTTAATTTTAATTTTTTAATTCAAGCTGGGGAAGATATATTCTTGATGATCTGAACTCTAAAACACATGATTTTTTTACATATATTTTATGTGAGAAGGTATCACGAGGATCTTTGAAATAAGAGTAATCATTGGCTAATCATGAGATAATATATAGTTAAAGTTTGAAAATAGGATATCCAAGAATTTCTAAAATCTACAGTAAACAAAAGGGGATCTTGTGTAGAACAAATTATATGTATATTTCTGAATTAAAAGGACAGTCGGAGGAAAAAAACAAACCTGTGCAATTGTGGTGCTGGATTTTTTGGGAGATGCCAGCTTCTTGTAAGTCTGTTCAACTTCAAATACTGTCCTATTTTCCCCTGTGAGGAAGAGTCGACAGAAAGAAAAACAAAATAGAATATAACTTGTAAATACGAAAACATTATGCATCGCAAGATCAACTATCAATACAGCTTTCCGTGACGAATACTACAATAGAAAGCAAATCTGATAGCGAAAGGAGAATCGTGTGTTGCTATATAGAAACCACACGGTTTTTTCTTTAGTAAATTTCATGCATTTACACGAGTCGAAAGTATACAAAAACATACGGATATATGGAGCTATTAATCTATGCTTTTAAATTATTACATTAGTTATAACCCTTCAATCAGTACCTGATGATGATTGTTTCTTCCTTTCTGACTTGGAGATTTGATTCACGTTATTAGATTCTTGATCGTCGTGTTGGCGTCGTCTTTTTTGGCGTTCTCTGGCCTTGTGATTCTGGAACCAGTAGAACACGTTCTTGCCCTCAATCTTGCCGTATAGACGGAGCTGCGCTGTGATGTGCTGGATTTGCTCGGCGGATGGGGTTCGAACGCCTCGGCTATACAATTCTTCAAGGGCTTGGAGCTGCTCAGGAGTCGGGTTCCAACGGGAGCTGACCACGACTTGTTGTGTACTGAATTCTCTCTTGTTTTGTTCATCCATTGCTGCAGAAACTAATATGCAATAAAATCAAGAAAAGAAGAAAGTCAAATGGGTTATGGGTAACCTAGTCCTTTTTAAAAATCCTGCTCTAAAACTTTAGCCTTTTGTATTCTCTTGGGGGCAAGACTCCCATGAAACCCAGGGTTGATTATATTATATTAGATTCAGACCACATATATATGTGATAAGAACTATAAAGACTTGCCAAAATGATGGTTTAAGGCAAGAAAATGATCGGTCCCATGGTTGGGAGTCGCCGAGGTGGTGGCGGAGGCTGTTATCGGCATGAAAGGTCGGAATTTCTGGCCGTTAAATGAATCTTGAACGCTACGGAGCTGATCTCCGCTGTCGTTGCACCCTATCATCCACATCGGTCTTCTTGTCTTTGAATCTGGCTATTTCTAGCTTTATCCTCTTTATAAGTGTAAGAAATTAAATAACTTAACTTGATAAAATCTTTGTTGATATATTATACTTGTATCAAGAATTAAAGGGCGAGATTAAAATGGGATTTTAAAAAGGAGAGGTACATGGAAGTGAATGATTTATTAATAATTAATATCATAAGGAGGAGGAGGAGAAGCAAATGGCGAATGAGTTTCAGAGAAAGGGACTGAACAATGAAAAACGACGTGACGATGATGAGGGTTATCATAAGCCTCGTCACCTTATTCTTACAACCCCATTTATTGTTCTTCTCCCTCTCTCGTGCCTTTCGCACTTTTTCTCCATCCCAACTGCCAACTCTAAGGATGTTTTTTTTATTACAATATATAAATATATATACATATACATACTAGATATATATGATAATATATAAATATTATAGGTGTATGAAACATACTATTTTAATATTAACATGTGCATCTGTCAGATCCTTTAGTTTTGGTGTGATAACAAACAATAACTTATTATATTATATCAAGCAGCTTTTTTTACAGGTACTCAAACCACGAATTGAAGATTCAAAAAAATTCATTCAACCGATCTAGAGATGCAAAGCGATCCATCTGTTTTATCATCAGCAGCGTACTTGATCTATTCGACCGCTCAAGCGTTCAAGTTTGTAGCATAAAGATACCTGACCATTCACCATACCGAAGTACATCTATAAACGGTTAAGTAAAGTCATTTTCAGATACAAGTCACATGTCTTACAACTATCTTACCTACTTTATCAGAAAAATTGGTAGACTGATCATAAACGACAAACATGATATCATAAGAACATATGGTGTAATATGACGCTTACTTTGAGTGTCAACAACTCTTTGATGAGTTTTTTTGTGTGTCAAGCCGGTGACTAAAAATCAGGCGCTAGTTGGGAGGCAACCCAAAAGTTTTATTTCCGTTTTTATTTATTTTAATTTTAGTTTTTACAATGAGTTCTTGTTTATTTGTGAGTTGGTCTTGCTTAAATTCTTAAAAATTTTCGTGCAAGGTATGCACATCGGATGAAATGGAAGATGTGTGGCCTAAGAAATTCGTACAACATAAGAATATTGATGTTTATATGTAGTACTCAAACCCATTGCTTGAAAATCAATGAGGAGAGTTTTTTTCTTGGTTTTTTTACATTCTGTATTCTTGCATTTAGTTGTTTTTGTTTAATTAGTTTTGTGTCTAGTGTGTCGTCTAGTACATTGAGGACAATGCACGACTTTAACATGGAGAATGGAAGTTCTATTCCTTTATTTATTTATTGTCATAAAAAAACTCCATCCATTTAATTCTGTATGATCATGTAAAGTCTAGTTCAGAAAATGGGACGAGGACATTTTGCCGATGAAAAATACAAATTTATGATAGACATGTCCATTGATCTTGAATACTCCATTAGTTTAGGATACCATGTAAGGTCCAAAATTAAGATGACGTAATCTAACTGCATGCAAATCTAGAGAATATGAAAAATGGTTAATTAATTGATTTTAATTGTTAAATTGATTATGTGATATGTTTATATGATGTTTTAGTAGTTTTTCTACTTATATGCATTAAAATGTATTTTTAAGGGATATTCGAGTTGCGATCGAGGAACGGAGACCGATGGCTGAAAAATAGAAAATGTTTTTATTAAATAATTGTTTTTAATTATTTAAGATATGATTGATGTTTTTTCTTATTTTTGAAAATAAGGAATTTTTAGGTGATTTTATACGCCGAGACGTAACTTTTATCGATGTTGTATTTTCAACAAAAATACGAACATTTTGACAACCCGGCTAATAAATTTACAAACTTTACTAAACAAAAGATTTTAATTAAGTACTAATGTGCCTAATTAATCTTCTTAATGGGCCAAGGCTTGTTTAATGTTTTATTAATATTTAAAGTGCAAAAAACCTACCCCATGCACACAATTCCCACACCCACCTTCCCTACTCACTCCAAACTCTTCTCTCTCAATTTACACGGCACACACAAGCCAAAAATCAAGAGAAAGTTTGGAGTTCTTCAAAGCTTTTCAAGCCAAGGTCCTCCTTCTCGTCGTTCTTCAATAGTCAACGTTAGTTCGTGCGTAAACACGCAAAGGCACGCTATCTTCTTCCCTTCAATCATTTATCACACCATAGTATTTGTATGATCATGAATTGCATGGGAAAAAAAGCCACACTTCTTATATTTTCGTAACTATGCATATGTATTGGTTAAACTCTTGATTATTGATTCAAAAACATGTTTATTATGTTGTTATAGGGGCTGCCATGTATTATGATGTTAAGGGGCATGATTTACAAGAGTTTAAGGATCCTAGACACGCACGAGACACTGCACACGATGATAGAACACAAGCTGGAACCACTTTTCTGTCATGGTGATCAAGGGGGCTCGGGTTTATGGGAGTTGTGGCTTGGCTTGGTCTCGGCGGGGACCAGGGCTAGATAAGGTCCGTGAGGGGTCAAGGAAGGAGTCCTAGCCATGCTAGGTCTCGAGCACCAGGGCTAGGAAGGAGTCTTAGCAAGCTAGGACTCCAACCCGAGAAGCACAAATGCAGCGTGCTGGTATGCAGCCACGTAAGGGTTCAAGGGCTCGGCCATGGGGCTTTGAGCTGGGCTAGGTCGACTCACTAGGGTCCTATGATGGTGCAAAAGGGGCTGGTTTGGTTGGCTAGGTTCTGGGCGCGAGTTCAAGAGTTTTTGTCATAAGGGGTTCTCGATCGTGAGCTTGCAGCTTAGGTTTTTGGCTTAGGGGACTGAGGTCGAGTCCAATGGTTCTAAGGGTCCAGGATGGGTCCTAGAGGGGCCGGTCAGGGTTCGGCTCGGGGTGGTCCGAGCTTGGCTCGAGAAAATCTAAAGATGGCTCAACGGTTTTAAGCTTGGTTCCGTTAGGGTTTACATCTTTGAATGTAATTCGAAACATGGCTCACGGGGGTTGAGTCATGGTTCACGAGGGTTAAAATAATATAAAAAGCCTAAGTTATTAATTTGGAAATTTTATATTAAAGTTTGAAATTATTCGAGATTAAAACATATTAAAAATGAATAATTAAGGATTAATTGAAAAGTCTAGTATTTAAGCTAAATAAAATTTTGGTAACTTTAATTTAAGCTTAAATAATTATTTGGGACATGTTAGAGTCAATGGAATTAAGAAAATGTCAAATTCGATGATTTTACGTCTAGGGTAAAATGACAATTTTACACCTAGAAAATAGTAAACGTCATGACAGTATTTTGATTGCTGTTTTACATGTTAAACTGCTTATTTTAAATGTTTACAGATTTTTATGATTTAATATGAACATTTAAAAGATATGTTGCATGCTTTGTTTAAAAGAAAAACGATATTTATATGCATGCTTTTATAAAGTGATGAGAAAACGAAATGTTGAAGGATGTGAATGGATTGTGACTAATACGAATACATGATACGATGATATGTTAATACATAAGGCCAAAGCTCAGTTGACGGGTGAGAATGTCGATGATGTCCCCGCCGCCCAATACTGTGGTTACATGTAGATGGATCCATCGTCCCAATACGAATACGAATACGAAAGTCACAATCAACAATCTGAATTCAACGAAAAATGAATACGAACACGATTGATATGAATATGAATATCAATATGAAAATGTTTATGTTTAAGTTTATGCATCTTCATGAAAATGTTATTTTACGTAAAAGTATTTTCACTGTTGCATGTAATCTGTATACGTATTATGTTGTTATCAAGATTATGGAGTGTTGAGTCTTTAGACTCACTAGGTGTGATCGATGCAGGTGAGTTTGATGTTGATGGTAGTTGAGGTCTTGATGGATGATCTGACTGGACTGAAGGTGCATATAACCCGAGGACCAGCGCTTCTAGTTTTCCGCTTTTAGGTTTATGATTTATGTTAAAGATATTTTAAGACTTTTTATTTATGCTTTTGAGGGGTTTTTGAGATGTTGTTAGTTTTAGCAAATTTGCTAAGTAGGAGTTGAGAACGATTGACGATTTTATGATTCAAACTATTTCCTTTGATTTTTAAATGTTAGTTGGTTGTTTTATTTTAAAATGGTGTCAAAAATATTTTATAAATTTATATATGTATTTCGGCCGATTAGTAAAAGGATAAAAAAATTCTAGCACTCTTTAGGAAAACGAATAGTCGACGTTTCAGTTGGTATCAGAGCAATGATTCCTGTAAAAGATTGTGCCACAATCAGTGCCGGGAAGCTCAGTCGTCAAGCCTCAAAATTTGTAAGTTTACATGCTTTATATGATTTTTTATGATGATGTCTGCATGATTACATGAATTATATGTTTACGTCACATGTTTAATAGCTTTTTGAAAATGTGCTTTTTATGCTTAAATTGCTAAAATGAATTAGAATATGTTGATTTAAATGCATGTTGATTACGTTAGAATTTGAAAAACGTTCAGATAAAATGTCTCCCACACGTGCCCTTGTTATTGAGAATCAGGCTGAGAATAATGAGAACCGTCAAGAGAATCCACCCCCGCCTCCTAATGGGGATGCTGTCGTTCGCGCACTTGAGGGCATAACCCGTTTCTTTGAGCAGTTTCAGCATGCTCCTAGTCCACAACACAATGTTTATGATCCGTTCTGGAGGCTAGCGCCGAATGAATTTTCTGACACCACCGATCCCTTTGCTGTTGAGGCTTGGATTCGTGCACTCGAGGTGCATTTTCGTTATCTGAATATGAGGGATGCTGTCCGTGTGAGGTGTGCCGTTTACATGTTTAGGGATGATGCTTCTTTATGGTGGGAAGGATCCGAGCATGGTATTGACATCGCTACTCTTATTTGGGCTCGATTCAATGAGAAATTCTATGAGAAGTATTTTACTGCTGATGTGCGAGGGCGATTGAAGATGGAGTTTATGAGCCTCCGGCAGGGAGACTCGGCTGTTGCTGAGTTTGTGAGAAAATTTGATAGGGGTTGTCACTTTGTACCCCTTATTGCGAGGGATCCTACGGAGAGGCTTAGACACTTCAAGGATGGTCTACGACCTACCATACGACATAACGTGATGATGATGCGTCCCTTGGATTATGCTACTGCTACCACTTATGCATTTCAGTCTGAGCAATCTTTGAAGGACATTGACTTTGATATGCAGCGCAAGAGACAGCAACACCAAAATAATTCACAGCCAAATAAGAAGCCGTACATGGGTCCTCCTTGACCTCAAGGGCCAAAAAATCTCCAAGGTCAAGTCAAGAAGCAAGGACCACCAAAGCCACCACTTCCTGGAGCACCAAAGCCTGCTGATAGGCAACCATGCAAGGAGTGAAATCGCTTACACTATGGCAATTGCATGTGAGGATCTTTTAGATGTTTCATATGCAAGGAGGAAGGGCACAAAGCTGCTGATTGCCCGAAGAAGAATGCACCTACTGTAGGGAGAGCATATGTTATGCATGCAGAGGAAGCTGAAGAGGAGCCAGACACTACGCTCATAACGGATAACCTAGTCATTTAACATTTTTATATTGCATATATTGCATGAAATGTTAAATTGGTTATTAGAATTGAATTGGGATCAAGATTTACCTAGTAGAAATTAGGTTTCATGCTCTACCTTAATTGTAAATTAGGATATGATTTTATAAACCATAGAATTGGTATTGATTTTTGAGCCTTATTTTATGCAAATGATAAAATAATTCCAAATGAAAGTTTTATGGCCAAAAAATTAAGAAAAATCATAACTAAGTGTTTGTATAGGGATTTCGAAAATTCTCGAGGGTTTAATGTGCAATTTTTGAAAGTTAAAGGACTAAAATGGAATTTCCAAAAAATGTAAGGACTTAAATGAAATTTTCGAAATAGATAAGGGACTTAAATGCAATTACCGAGAATTTAAGGATCAAAGATGTAATTTTTGAAATTTAAGGGACCAAAATGTAAATTTCCGAAAATTTAAGGGTCAAAATGGCTAATATTCGAAAACTTTGGGGACAAAAATGCAAATTTAGAAAAATTGAAGGACTAAATGCAATTTTTCCAGAAATGCTTAAGTTTAATCTTCACATAACTTTGGGAGAATAATGATAAAAATTCCTTAAGTTTCAACACGAAAAGATTTAAAAGACATTTTCGCCAAAGGGAGGATTATCATTCAAGATGTAGCAACCTATGCACTGCTAGATTCGGGAGCTACACATTCTTTCATATCTAAAACCTTCATCAAGCGAATTAAAATTATTTATGAAGATATGGGTTTGGGTTTCAAAGTTTTTATTACTTCCGATGACCAAATGATCACGTCTAGTATTGTCAAGAATCTGGAGCTTCGTTTATTCAAAGATGTGGTTCGGACAGATCTTATTGTACTCTCTATGCCTGAATTTGACATCATTCTCGGTATGGATTGGTTATCAGTGAATGAAGCTTCAATTGATTGTCGTCAGCGATCAGTGTGTATTCGACCGCCTAGTGGTAAATCTTTCGTCTTTGAGGCGGCGGGGAACAAGCAAATGCCGTACATTATCTCTTGTCTGTGTGCGAGAAAGCTTAATAGACGTGGATGCCAAGCCTTTCTAGCATGTGTCACTACCGCACGTGCTCCTATCAGTCAGAAGTTGGAAGATGTTGATATTGTCAGAATCTTTCCTAGCGTCTTTCCCGAGGACGTTACTGGCATTTCACCCGATCGTGAGGTGGAATTCTCTGTTGAACTAATGTCGGGCACAATACCTATTTCTAAAGCACCTTATCGTCTAGCACCTGCCGAAATGAAAGAATTAAAAGATCAAATTCAAGAATTGTTAGACAAGGGTTTTATTCGCCCTAGTTATTCTCCATGGGGCGCACCGGTATTATTTGTGAAAAAGAAAGATGGTAGTATGCGACTCTGCATTGATTATCGAGAGCTGAATAGAGTCACTATCAAGAATAAATATCATTTGCCAAGAATTGAAGACTTATTTGATCAGTTGCAATGAGCATCGTTATTTTCGAAGATTGATCTTCGTTCTGGATATCATCAGTTGAAAGTAAAAGAGTCGGATGTTCACAAGACAACATTTCGAACTAGATATGGGCACTACGAGTTTATGGTCATGCCATTTGGGTTGACCAATGCACCAGCGATCTTCATGGATCTCATGAATCGCGTATTTCAGTCGTATTTGGATTAATTTGTCATAGTATTCATTGATGATATTTTGATCTCTTTGAAGAATAAAGATGAGCATAGTCGTCATTTGAGGACAGCACTGCAAGTACTGCAAGATAGAAAGTTATATGCAAAATTCAGCAAGTGCGCATTTTGGCTTGATAGAGTGACATTCTTATGCCACATCATTTCTAGTGACGGCGTTGAAGTTGATCCAAGTAAATTTGAGGCAGTGAGAGAGTGGCCAGTATCAAAGAGCGTTACCGAGATTCGCAGTTTCTTGGGACTAGCTGGCTATTATCGCAAGTTTATTCAAGGATTCTCATCTATAGCGGTACCCATGACCGCCTTGACAAAGAAGAATGCAAAGTTTATGTGGGGATCCGAGTGTCAAGAAGTTTTGATAAGTTGAAGCAGGCCTTGATTTCTGGGCCAGTGTTAGCCATGCCATGGGGGAAGGGAGAGTATGTTCTCTATACCTATGCTTCTAAACTTGGTTTGGGCGCAATTCTAATGCAAAATGACCGAGTTATAGCCTATGCATGGAGACAGTTGATAGTTCACGAGAAAAACTACCCTACTCATGATCTTGAGCTTGCAGTGATAGTTTTTGCATTGAAGATTTGGAGACATTACTTGTATGGGGAGAAGTGCAAGATTTTCACCAACCATAAAAGTTTAAAATGCTTCTTCACCCAAAAGAAATTGAATATGAGACAGCGACGATGGCTCGAATTAGTAAAAACTACGACTGTGAGATTAGCTATCATCCGGAAAAAACTAATGTAGTGGCAGACGCATTGAGTCGAAAGGCAGTAGTTATTACTCATATATCACTCCAAAGACCATTGCAGTTCGAGATACAACGGTTTGAGCTTACAGTTTATGATAGGGGCGAGGCCCCTAATCTTGCCACATTGTCAGTACAGTCGACTTTGAGAGATAGAATCCGTGAGGGACAGTATACTGATGAGCAATTGCAAAAGTTCAGATGGAGAGATGAAGCCAAGGGCCAGAAGTTATATTCTGAGATGGATGATATAGTTCGTTATCGAGATCGTTTATGGGTTCCTAGTGACGATTCTTTGAGGGAGATAATTATGAAAGAAGCTCATGACACACCATATTCCATTCATCTGGGAAGCACGAAAATGTACAAAGATTTGCAGTTGTTATATTGGTGGCCAGGCATGAAGAGAGATATCATGCGATTTGTATCCGAGTGTTTGACATGTCAACAAATCAAAGCAGAGCATCAGAGGCTAGCGGGATCCAATTGCATGCAAATCTAGATAATATGAAAAATGGTTAATTAATTGATTTTAATTGCTAAATTGATTATGTGATATTTTTATATGATGTTTTATTAGTTTTTCTACTTATATGCATTAAAATGTATTTTTAAGAGTTATTCGAGTTGAGATCGAGGAACAGAGACCGATGGCTGAAAAATAGAAAATATTTTTATTAAATAATTATTTTAAATTATTTAAAATATGATTGATACTTTTTCTTATTTTTGAAAATAAGTAGTTTTTAGGTGATTTTATACGACGGGACGTAACTTTTATCGATGTTAGATTTTCAACAAAAATACGAACGTTTTGACAATCCGGCTAATAAATTCACAAACTTTACTAAACAAAATATTTTAATTAAGTACTAATAGGCCTAATTAATCTTCTTAATAGGCCAAGTCTTTGTTAGTGTTTTATTAATATTTAAAGTTCTAAAAACCTACCCCATGCACACAATTCCCATGCCCACCACCCCTACTCACTCCAAACTCTATTCTCTCAATTTACACGGCACACACAAGCTAAAAATCAAGAGAAAGTTTGGAGTTCTTCAAAGATTTTCAAGCCAAGGTCATCCTCGTCATCGTTCTTCAACCGTCAACGTTATTTCGTGCGTAAAACACAAAAAGGCATGCCATATTCTTCTCTTCAAAATTTATCACACCATAGTATTTGTATGATCATGAATTGCATGGGAAAACAAGCCACACTTCTTATATTTTCGTAACTATGCATATGCATTGATTAAACTCTTGATTATTGATTCAAAAACATGTTTATTATGTTGTTATAGGGGCTGACATGTATTAGGATGTTAAGGGGCATGATTTACAGATTTTAAAGGTCCTAGACACGCACGAGACACTTCACACGATGATGGAACACAAGCTGGAACCACTTTTCTGTCATGGTGATCAAGGGGCTCGGGTTTATGGGAGTTGTGGCTTGGCTTGGTCTCGACGGGGACCAAGGCTAGCTAGTGTCCGTGAGGGGTCAAAGAAGGAGTCCTAGCCATGCTAGGACTCGAGCACCAGGGCTGGGAAGGAGTCCTAGCAAGCTAGGACTCCAACCAGCGAAGCACAAGTGCAGCGCACTGGTATGCAGCCGCGCAAGGGTTCAAGGGCTCGGCCAGAGGGCTTTGGGATAGGCTAGGTCGACTCACTAGGGTCCTAAGATGGTGCACAAGGGGCTGGTTTAAGGTCTGGTTTGGTTGGCTAGATCCTAGGCGCGAGTTCAAGAGTCCTTGTCATAAGGTGTTCTCGGACGTGAGCTTGTAGCTTAGGTTGTGGCTTCGGTTTAGGGGACTGGGGTCAAGTCCAAAGGTTCTAAGGATCCAGGACGGTCCTATAGGGGCCGATCAGGGTTCGGCTCGGGGTGGTCCGAGCTTGGCTCGAGAAAAAACTAAAGATGGCTCAAGGGTTTTAAGTTTGGTTCGGTTAGGGTTTACATATTTGAATTTAATTCGAAACATGGCTCACGGGGGTCGAGTCATGGTTCACGAGGGCTAAAATAATATAAAAAGTCTAATTTTTTAATTTGGGAATTTTATATTAAAGTTTGAAATTATTCGAGATTAAAACACATTAAAAATGAATAATCAATGATTAATTGAAAAGTCTAGTATTAAGGCTAAATAAATTTTATTTAGGCTTAAATAATTATTTGAGACATGTTAGAGTCAATGGAATTAAGAAAAACTTAAATTTGAGGATTTTACGTTTAGGGGTAAAACGATAATTTTACACATAGAAAATAGTAAACGTCTTGACAGTGCTCTGATTGCTGTTTTATATGTTAAAATTCTTATTTTAAATGTTTACGGATTTTTATGATTTAATATGGACATTTAAAAGATATGTTGCATGCTTGGTTTAAAAGAAAAACGATATTTATATGCATGCTTTTATAAAGGGATGAGAAAACGAAATGTTGAAGGATGTGAAGGGATTGTGACTAATACAAACACGTGATACAATGATATGTTAATACGTAAGGCCAAGGTTCAGTTAACGGATGAGAGTGTCGTTGATGTCCTTGTCGCCCAATACTGTTGTTACATGTAGATGGATCCATCGCCCCAATACGAATACGAATACGAAAGTCACAATCAACGATCTGAATTCAACGAAAAATGAATATGAAAACGATTGATTTGAATATGAATATGTTTATGATGAACATGAATATGAAAATATTTATGAAAATGTTTATTTTTAAGTTTATGCATCTTCATGGAAATGTTATTTTACGTAAAATTATTTTCACTGTTGCATGTGATCTGTATACATATTATGTTGTTATCAAGATTATGGACTGTTGAGTCTTTAAACTCACTAGGTGTGATCGATGCAGGTGAGTTTGATGTTGATGGTAGTTGAGGTCTTGATGGATGATCTGACTGGACTGAAGGTGCATATAACTCGAGGACCAGCGCTTCTAGTTTTCCGCATTTACGTTTATAATTTATGTTAAAGATATTTTAAGACTTTTTATTTATGCTTTTGAGGGGTTTTTGAGAGGTTGTTAGTTTTAGCAATTTTGCTAAGTAGGAGTTGAAAACGATTGACGACTTTATGATTAAAACTATTTCTTTTGATTTTTAAATGTTATTTGGTTGTTTTATTTTAAAATGATGTCAAAAATATTTTATAAATTTATATATGTATTTCGGCCGATTAGTAAAAAGATATAAATAAAAAATAAAAAATTCTAGCACTTTTAGGAAAACAAGTAGTGGACGTTTTACACTCTTGTTGTTGAAGCATGAAATTGTTGTTTGAATGTTGAATATATTAAAGCACATATCTTGTAAATAGTTAATTTTTTGAATAGTAATAAATTTCAAAAACTTTTGTATGGAGTTTGAGAAGCATGAGGTGTTTTTTGAACTTGAATGCATGTCTTTTGAAACGAAGTACTTGCAAACAACATGAAAATTACATAGGAAAATTTTTCGTGGATTTGTATTGAGCCTACCTTGAAACATAGATTCATATGAAAATCATCCTTACATCGAGCCTCATAATTGTATCTTTAGAAAAAGAAATACAACAAAAGCTGAATACTCATATTCTAGGGAATACGCATGTGAATAAAAATTATACTTATGAAAGAAAAGTTTCTCGCAAAAAGGAACTTTTCAAAAAAATGATATGTAAGATGAGGGGGAGCCAAATAAATGAATAAAATCATATTTCTAAGCTAAAAAGGGGAGAATATATGGATTCGAAGGATAGCGGATGCAAATTCTATTAGTGCATGAGTTAAAATGACCTATGTACTCCCTTGACCTATGTACTCCCTTCTTGTTGATCATCTTATATGTTCCTCGGTAGCACTTATTTGAGTCATGATTTAAACCTATGAAGTCCTAATGATTTGTGATTGCTAGCTGGTTAGTAAATAGTGGAGGAAATAAGTGTGTGTGAAAGATATACTTATGCCAATATGTAGATTGAGTTACTAGCAAATTTTTACAATGAATCTACTTGAAATGCATGATACTTGAAACAACATAGCATTCACACACGTTCATGTTCAATGTAAAAATAATGTGCAAACATCAAAGGGTTGTGATAATGTATGTTGTGCTTTGATTGATGAAAAATATGTCAGGGATAATAGTATTAATAGCATGCACATGTACACCGCGGATAATCTTGAACTTTCAATAGCTTGCAACTTTGCAGCGTGCAATGTGCGCTGTGGAAAGAGAATGTATGCGCTGCGAAAAGCCATTTTTGTTGTAGTGGGAAGTCATAAAATCACCATTGAACTAGTTTTTGTTTTGTCTTGTAATTTATTTTGCTCGAGGACGAGCAAAATGTTAGTATGAGGAGGTTGATTACGGTCATTTTTGCATGTTTTATTATATTGTTTTTGGTCCATTATTGCACGTGTTTAGGGTATCGAGTCTGAATTTTATCAATTTACTCATTATTTATTCTTATTTTTCATTCTTCACATGTTTCGGGTTGATTTGTAGGTAGATGAAATCAAAAGGAGAAATTTTTTTTACTAGAAGTGCGAGCAGGTTGTGCTAGGACTAGTTGTTTAGCCCGTCCCAACGCGCTAATGAAGAAACAAAAATATAGATTTGCACAAAGGTTCTGCTAGGACGGGTGATTTCAACCGCTCTAGTGCGCCCAATGTACAAAAGAAAAAAATTGTGTGTAAGCTGCCTAGGGCAGTACATTTTGCCCGTCCTAGCACGATGCGATAAGGAAATAAGTATTTGCTCGATTTGTCTCCGTTTTTCTGAATTCTAGGTTACATCTATATCTTAGAGAATCCCTAATACACGAGAAGGAGATACACTAGACATCAGATTTACACCAGATTCACAAGGGAGAGCCGCGAAGAGGAAGACACAGTTGCACGAGAGCAAGGAAACAATCGAAGAACGAGAACTTAACAACGTTTTTCTCCTTCCCTCTTATTTTAATTAGGACTTGGGGGATCCTACCCTCAAAACAATTACGTGTTGAATTATTTTTGAAGATCGATTTTTGGTTTTTAAGCATTTTTCATTATATTATTGTTTTGATTACATATTTGAAGCATGATCGACTTTGAAGTGATTTTATACGTTATAATTTAGATCGAGAGGGGATTTTATTACATTATATGATAATATAATTCATGGATCTACAACTTGCATAAACATATGAAGTTGGATAAATGTTGGTATTCTTAGACCAAAAAATAAAAAGATAAGTGTTTCCATTATGTATTAATGCGATTGCAATTGTTGAATAACATAAGAATATTTGGTTACTACATTTTATTAATTTAATTAATATAGTTCGACATAGTATATCGATATATTAGATAATCTCGTCAAAATCATGGCTTAATAATTAAAATTCAGTCATTAGAGAAGATTTAGGGGTAGATGAACCGAGACCCTAATAATTGTTTATTGAATATTTTAGTTTATTTTATTTATATTGTGCTTGTTTTATTTTGTTATTTCAATATTAATTTAGTTGATAATTAATTCAATTATCTTTTTAATTAATCAAAGAATTGTACTTAAGGTAAATTTGTCTAATAATTATCTCTGAGAACGATACTCGTACTCTGTAGACTATATTATAATTTGACTTGTGCACTTGCGATTCATTCGAACATAACATTTTATTTTATTTTTATTGAGGATTTACAGTGCAAGAAAAACTCGATCATTAATCTATCAACAAGAAATGATTTTGTAGGTACTACAAAGAATCAATTGGAATTTTGTGGGGATTATGCTTTTGTTCATTGAGGGTATTAAGTTTGCAATGATACTATTTGGTGGTATGAATCCGAAGTTTTATGCATTTGTAATTTGATGATTTTGGCTGCTACAAAGAAACAATTAGAGTTTGATTCTTGTTGTTGGTTTCTGTAATGGTCAATCTTTTTTTTATTCTTGTTGAATTTTGCATTTTGGTTAACTAAAATGCTAAGAAAGTGAATAGATCATTTTGCATTTCTGCAATCGCTTTAGGCAATGTCATTTTATGCAGAGGCATTTATCATGATGTTGCATTAGTCAATTAGTTAACAATCATTTCCAATAATTCAAAATGAAGTACAGACAAGAAAAAGTCAATATTCATTAAGAGATATTAATCATCAACAAAACAAAAGAAAACAATTAAACAATCACTAAATGGTCACTGCAGCCACATTCAATCCAAATCCATCACTAAATTTTCGAGCCTCCATTTGTTGTTTTACCTTCTCCATTTGTTGTTTTATCTAAAGCTATATTGATACATGATTTTATGAATCAAAGAAGAAGAAATTATGAATGAACCAAGAGAGAGGAAGCCGAAATAAATGTTACATATTAGATGAGAAAGAAGCTGCAACAAAATTAGGTCATTGTGATAACCCAAATATTTTGGGAATTGCAAAAAAAATTATTTTTATCACATACATATATACGATATTATTTTCGAATTTTGTAAATAGTAGTAATTTCGAAAATAATGAATAATACGCGGTATTCAAATTTTTTCAGCCAATAAATACCTTAAATTCGAAATCCAGTACATGATATACACCTTAATTTCGGATTTAGGAGGAATATAACCATAAGGAGAAAAAAATATTACATATATGGAAGCTTTCTCAACAAAGAAACTAGCAAATTTGCAATACAGCCCAGATACATTATGAATATGTATGAGAAAAATAGTATACGTTCAGCCAACCAGTCCAGAAGCCAAAATTTCGAAATTTCAGTGTATATACACATTTTTATTAATTATGACACGATTTAAGTATGGAATGTGATAACCGAAAATCTTGCAATAATGTAATTAAAATTTGGAAGGAAATTTTATTAGCATAAGATTCTTTTTATTGTATTAGAATAAGATAGCCATGTTGAAATGTTTATTGCCAAGCAAATTTCGAATTTTGGGGTAGGAAATATTACAAATTAGTATATCATACAAGATGCAAGAAATAAGATAAAGAAAATCTCAAATATTCATATAAATCAAGGATTTATATCTCACGAATTAGGAAGAAAAATCATCAGCAATGGCAAGGATATTTGGAGTCAATATTAGGAGATTTGACATGAATTTTTGGTATGATTTTAGTGCCAAATTTAGCTCCATCCTCCTCCCCTATAAATAGTGCATCAACCCCACTCATTCAACACACATAATTTCGAAATCCTAGAGCTGAAAAACTCGAAAATTCAGCAACTCTCCCTAGCCAAAATACTGCACAAAAATCGTCCCGAAAATCGTCAAAAAAATCAAGCCAGAGCGCTACCCGGACGAGGAGCGCGAAGTGATCCAAACCAAGCCGTTCACTCCACGTTTTTTTAAGTACATCCAAACACTGTAAGTGTGCTGTTTTAAATTTTGTTTTATGCACATGAAAATTTCGGTTTTGTGGTTTAAAAATACGGTCGAGTACCGTCGTTTTGTCTATACGTTTTTACGAAAGTTATTACGTTTATGTTTGACACTGAGGATTCCCTGAAAATGGGTGGAATTCCAACATATGGCCCTTAACAGTGGGATAGAACTATTTTATGGCCTCGCCCCATTAGAGGATTAAAACTTAGGGACTGACGTCAGTAAACCGTTAAAGGTGAAAAATCGCAGTGTTATTATGTTATGAAATTTACGTTACGTTTATGAAAAGCATGATGTACGTTTATGATATGTTTTGAAAATGTTATTAAATTGGTTATGTTGTGTTCAAAGTCCCCCATTTACTGAGTATTCCCAAAATACTCACCCCCCTTACAACCCTTCCTAGATAAGTCCGAAGAACAGGTTGCGGAAGAGGAGTCCGAACAGTTCTGGGGATGGTGATTCACGAGACCAGTAGTAGTTATGTTCGAATTTATGATTTAATAATTGTAAGACGCTTCCGCATTATTTACTATTTCGTTGGATTTCGTTATTGTAAAGACAATGTTTATTTCGTGGAAATTATGATATATAAACTGGTTCGGTTTATACTGTGCTACGAAAGGCTTGTTGTTTCGATTGTGTGATTGTTAAACAACGTCGGTGTCAATCCCGAGTTTCGGGGCGTGACATTTAAGTGGTATCAGAGCCGCCAGGTTCATAATCCGAGTGGGAAAAAAATCGATTTTCAAAAAAACAAAAATTCGGGAATTCCGGCCAAACAAGCCCTTAGCGCGATCCGCCGCATTTTTCGTCGATTCCGGCCCTTTCCGATAGTATTTATTTGATCGGAGACCAGATCTAGGACCGCCTCGACGAGACGAACAAAATCCCTCAAACAATTTCAGATTTCGTGCTCGAGTGCAACCGGAATTTCGGATCTACGGATTTGGCTTACGAACCCTAACGTCGAATCTTATTTCGTCCAATTACCCTATCAATCCTACTCCGATTTTCAATTCCTTGTACCCAAACATTATACTATCCATGGGTAACGTTTCCCAACAATCAATTTTGAGATCGGATCAACTAATCGAAAACGCCCAATTTCAAGTGAGTTAACCGAGTTTGAGCGAGTTCCGGCCAATTAGGTAGTTTTCCGATCGATTCTGGCCGTGCCACCACCGGTTCCGTGATGCTGACCTCTTCGCCGACGCACGCCTTTCCTCCGACCATACTTCGGCGAGTCAACCCGGCGAGTCAACTCGGCCGAGTCAACGAGTCAACCCGCCAGCATGTGTCCTTCGATTTTTCGTAGGAAACTCCGAATTCGGTTCCGTCAACTGATCTGAAATCCTCTCGACATACTCTTCGAATCCATATGCCTATCTCAAAACTTTCCATTTTTCGAAATTTTCAAAAAAATTTTAATTTTCAGTATCTTACTATATCCTGATATTTTATTCTGTCTTAGTGATTTTGTTTTAGGAGTTTTATTTTACCTTTCTTTTTCCGTTGTTGCTATTTTATTCAGTACGACTTTTATTTCCTTTAGATTGGTCATGTTCTTTCTTTTAGAAATCAATAAAAAATTTGTTCTATTTGGTTCATTGATTTCAATTTATTTCAGCACAACCTATTGTATGAACTTTACTCGTACAACAAATTCTTAGAACTTGCAATCTGTAGGAAATGGCCGGCAGACCCCCAAGACAGAACCGCAACCCGCGTTATGCTAATATCAACCGTGAAGGCGGACAGGAGAACGAGCAAGGAAATAGACCCCCGCCGGCAGTCAACTTAAGCCAAGCTGATCTTATGGCCATAGCCACTATTGTGGCGACAACACTGCAAGGGTTGGGAAACCCGAACGCCAATCAGCCACCACCACCTCCACCACCAAATGGAATCAAGTTCCACTATGAGTCACTCCGCAAGAATAGGTGTCCAACCTTCAGTGGAGCCGCTGACCTTGAAGTTAGCCAGAGTTGGATGAAAGCTGTAGAGACTCAACATCGCCTATTGGAAGTTCCTGAGGCACTGAAAGTGGACGTGACTGTGCCGTTCCTGGAAGATAAAGCAGGAAAATGGTGGGAAGCAATCTCGCCAGCCATGACAGCTGCAGGACCAATGACTTGGCAGCGATTTCGAGAAGCCTTTCTGAAACAGTATTATCCAGCCGAGGTCAGACTACAGAAACTGAGTGAGTTTGAAAACTTCACTCAAACTCCGGATATGTCAGTTGTAGAATACACCTCCCAATTCAACGTCTTAGGATCTTATGCTCCGGAAATCATGGCGGACGAAGTTCTAAAATTACACCGCTTCAAAAAGGGTTTGAACAGCAGAATACAGTCGGCTTTGGCAGTCTACCAACCTGCGAACTTCTCAGACTTGATGGACGCAGCCATCCGAGCTGAAACTGATATCCAGTGCAGAGAGAAGGAGATTAGGAACAAAAGGCCTATGAATGATCAGTCCTCTCATGGCAGTCAGTCGTTCAAGAAACCGAACCACTCCGGCGAACCACCTAAGGGGCCTTCACCCGCCACCAACTACCAAGCCATTAAGCCTTGCCCAACTTGCCACTTACGACACCTGGGAGAATGTCGTAGAGCCAGCGGCGTCTGCTTTGGATGCGGAAAACCAGGACACTATATGGCAGATTGTCCAGCCGCCAGCAACAAAACAACTGGACCAGGTGAAGGAGACGGGTCAAGCTCAGGGACGAATACCAATAAACCATAGGAGAACAAACCAAATGCCAGGGTGTTTGCCATGACGCAGGAGGAGGCAGATGATGCAAGCGATGTTGTGTCAGGTACCATATTTCTCAGCAAGTGCCTGCTTATGTGTTATTTGACTGTGGCGCTACGCATTCTTGTATATCTAAGAGATTTGGTAAGAAGTTAGGACGTAAGCCCGATAAGCTAACCGAACCTTTCCAACTAGCCACACCTACTAGTAGAGCCACTGAGACTGACGAAATTTACAGAGATTGAAAAAAAAAAATCAGTATTGGTAATTAGACTTTTAGAGCCGACCTGATACAGTTGATCATGGTCGATTTCGATATCATCTTAGGAATGGATTGGTTAGCAAGAAACAATGCGGTAGTAGATTGTAAGGGAAAGGAATATCCCTACCTATTTGGAGACCAGGCCAACTCCAGTTTCGAGAACGAAACTTCTCATAAGGATGGAGGGATGTGAGAACCGAAAATCTTGCAATAATGTAATTAAAATTTGGAAGGAAATTTTATTAGCATAAGATTCTTTTTATTGTATTAGAATAAGATGGACATGTTGAAATCTTTATTGCCAAGCAAATTTCGAATTTTGGGGTAGGAAATATTACAGATTAGTATATCATACAAGATACAAGGAAACGAGATAAAGAAAATCTCGGATATTCATATAAATCAAGGATTTATATCTCACGAATTAGGAAGAGAAATCATCAGCAATCGCAAGGATATTTGGAGTCAATATTAGGAGATTTGACATGAATTTTTGGTATGATTTTAGTGCCAAATTTAGCTCCACCCTCCTCCCCTATAAATAGTGCATCAACCCCACTCATTCAACACACATAATTTCGAAATCCTAGAGCTGAAAAACTCGAAAATTCAGCAACTCTCCCTAGCCAAAATACTGCACAAAAATCGTCCCGAAAATCATCAAAGAAATCTAGCCGGAGCGCTACCCGGACGAGGAGCGCGAAGTGATCCAAACCAAGCCGTTCACTCCACGTTTTTTTAAGTACATCCAAACACTGTAAGTGTGCTGTTTTAAATTTTGTTTTATGCACATGAAAATTTCGGTTTTGTGGTTTAAAAATATGGTCGAGTACCGTCGTTTTGTCTATACGTTTTTACGAAAGTTATTACGTTTATGTTTGACAGTGTGAGAATTCCCTGAAAATGGGTGGAATTCCAACATATGGCCCTTAACAGTGGGATAGAACTATTTTATGCCTCGCCCCCTTAGAGGATTAAAACTTAGGGACTGACGTCAGTAAACTGTTAAAGGTGAAAAATCCCAGTGTTATTATGTTATGAAATTTACGTTACGTTTATGAAAAGCATGATGTACGTTTATGATATGTTTTGAAAATGTTATTAAATTTGTTATGTTGTGTTCAAAGTCCCCCATTTACTGAGTATTCCCAAAATACTCACCCCCCTTACAACCCTTCCTAGATAAGTCCGAAGAACAGGTTGAGGAAGAGGAGTCCGAACAGTTCTGGGGATGGTGATTCACGAGACCAGTAGTAGTTATGTTCGAATTTATGATTTAATAATTGTAAGACGCTTCCGCATTATTTACTATTTCGTTGGATTTCGTTATTGTAAAGACAATGTTTATTTCGTGGAAATTATGATATATAAACTGGTTCTGTTTATACTGTGCTACGAAAGGCTTGTTGTTTCGATTGTGTGATTGTTAAACAACGCCGGTGTCAATCCCGAGTTTCGGGGCGTGACATGGAATATATATCTCGATAATTAAGGAATAATTATCTCGCAATTTTGGAAGAAAAATCAATCTGTTTATGGTAGGATTCTCACCCACTACCTATAAATACCCTCCTAAGCCATTTCGAAATTCACCCCTCATTCCAGCAAACAATTTCGAAATTTTCTCTCAAAGTGCTTCCAAATTTTCGAAACTTTCATCCCCAAGTTTTGTCGATTAGCGAAACTCTGGAGCAGTCCGAACCCGGAAGGAAATTCGATCACCCAGTGCAACAACCCTCCACGTTTTTAGCATTCAAGAATACTGTAAGTGGGCTTGTTTTAAAGTTTAATTTTCGGTTATACATATGTCGTTTCCGAAAATTTGGTCGAGTACAAATTCTAATTCTACTTCTTTCTTATGTTAGTTGTCATATGGTTTTGGGCATTGTGAGGATTCGATTGTACATGGGTGGGAATCCCAATATGATATGTTTATGGCCTTTACACGGTGAGATTATAACCATTATATCTCGTTCTCTTAGATTAGTAAAAATTAGGGACTGATATCAGTAAACCATAGAAAGTAGAGGAATCTTAGTGTCTGGTCAATGTTATGCATGTGATACAAGTTTTGTTGTATATGAATTGTGTTTCGAAATTTTATGCATGTTGTTATATTGTGCTCAATACGGCCCCCACTTGCTGAGTATATTTTCCAAAATACTCACCCCCTTAATCTACTCTCTAGATAAGTTAGAGAATCATTTCCAAGATATACCCGAGAAACAACTCGAGGAAGAGGAGTCGAACCAATTTTGGGGCTGGTGAAATTTCAAGACTTTAGTTTAAGTTTAAGCTTTTAATTCAGTTGTAACGTTTCCGCATTAATTCTATCGTTTTTCGATTATTGAGTTGTAAAGACATTTCGGTTATTGAGTGATAAAGACATTGCTATCTATTTGAAATTATGATATAAACTGGTTTTAATTTATAACCATTATATCTCGTCCTCTTAGATTAGTAAAAATTAGGGACTGATATCAATAAACCATAGAAAGTAGAGAAATCTCAGTGTCTGGTCAATGTTATGCATGTGATACAAGTTTTGTTGTATATGAATTGTGTTTCGAAATTTTATGCATGTTGTTATATTGTGCTCAATACGGCCCCCACTTGCTGAGTATTTTTCAAAATACTCACCCCCTTAATCTACTCTCTAGATAAGTCAGAGAATCATTTCCTAGATATACCCGAGAAACAACTCGAGGAAGAGGAGTCGGACCAATTTTGGGGCTGGTGAAATTTCAAGACTTTAGTTCAAGTTTAAGCTTTTAATTCAGTTGTAACGTTTCCGCATTAATTCTATCGTTTTTCGATTATTGAGTTGTAAAGACATTTCGGTTATTGAGTTATAAAGACAATGATATCTATTTGAAATTATGATATAAACTGGTTTTAATTTATAACCATTATATCTCGTCCTCTTATATTAGTAAAAATTAGGGACTGATATCAGTAAACCATAGAAACTAGAGAAATCTCAGTGTCTGGTCAATGTTATGCATGTGATACAAGTTTTGTTGTATATGAATTGTGTTTCGAAATTTCATGCATGTTGTTATATTGTGCTCAATACGGCCCCCACTTGCTGAGTATTTTCCAAAATACTCACCCCCTTAATCTACTCTCTAGATAAGTCAGAGAATCATTTCCTAGATATACCCGAGAAACAACTCGAGGAAGAGGAGTCGGACCAATTTTGGGGCTGGTGAAATTTCAAGACTTTAGTTTAAGTTTAAGCTTTTAATTCAGTTGTAACGTTTCCGCATTAATTCTATCGTTTTTCGATTATTGAGTTGTAAAGACATTTCGGTTATTGAGTTATAAAGACATTGATATCTATTTGAAATTGTGATATAAACTGGTTTTAATTTATATTATGCTACGAGGTTGATTGTTTTCAATTGTGTGATTGCTAAACAATGTCAGTGTCAACCAACCCCGGTCTTGGGGCGTGACAATCTGATTTTGGGTGAAACCAAACCTTAAGATATCAAATTTGTGCCTATGAGATATGAAAATGAAATTAAGGCATCTGATTTTGGGTTTTGGGGCTTTTACAGGGCGTGTGAATGGCTCATGATGGATTCCCGTTAGTTTTAACCATGAAATAGATAGAGAGAAGACCAAGATTTTTTCATAACATTTGGGCAACGGGAAATATTGAATAATTTAGGGCTGAACTGGGTGAGGGGCCAAACGTATCGGGATTTTCCACCGGATCTCCTATCATATCCGTCCAATGAAAAAATATTAATTTTTGTACAAAAAGTATTACTTTTCACTTCATTTATGGATCAAGCTGACGCATCCCACGCAAATAAATTCGTGACATCGTCTGATATGAGACATACTCTTAAATGGGTAGGATAGATTTTCCTTAACCTTACGAGTTAATTTTTGTAATCGCATTTATTCTTTATTATTTTGTTACATTACATTTTCATGTCTCAAACGTAACTTTGTGACAACATCTAACTTTATATTTTTGATTGTGTAACTTGTAATTTTTTTGTCATATTTTCTGTCAATTCTTACTCTAACTAGTCTAATAACTTGATTTATTCATTATTAGTTATTTTTCACTAGACTGTTGACGTGATATTGGATACATCATCAATGTTCAAGACCACAAGTCCAATTTTTTGTGACACGTCATCATTTTTGGTGACATGTCATCACTAAGATGAAAAATATTAGAAAAATGTAAATTAATAGACTAAAATTATTAATTGACCTAAACAAGATATAAATGAAAAATATACAGCAAAAATATATTTTTCCCACGTCAAGAGTTTGCAACCTCTTAGCTTAGAAATCTGACGATTAAATACATGCTAATTATATTTTCAAATTAAATATTGTACTTTGACATGAAGTAATCGTCATTCATTGTATTTTGAACAAATAAAATAATTATTTTTAAAAAATATATTAATTATTCAAAAAATTAAACCTTTAGTTTCTGACTCGAATTCTCTTCTTAATTGGAAATTTTGAAAGATTATATATGCTCAAGTGATCAAGTCTTGTCATCAAGCAATACGTCAATGAAAGAAATGCCTTTATGCATGCCGACACCATCGCACGCTTTGTGAAATGGTCTTCGCCGCAATAACACATCACACTATTTTGTGAATTTCGTAGAAAATTTATTTTGTTATTATCATCACCAAATTTCGTAGAATTTGGGGCTCTTGTCCCAGTTTATACTACTTTACCCAGTTTTTCGGAGATTTCAGCATTACCAAAGTGGATTCAAGAAGTGGTGCATGAAACTTGGACAAACAATGATTATTTGTCCAGATGAGATATTCTGGAGTTGTATTTTTTCACTGCAGCACCAGAACCAGCAGGAAAATGGTCACACGAAGCTTTTCATTTCATCAAGCTAAGGAGGCCAGATATGAATGCCCAGAAATTCATCAAAGATCGTCCTACAAACGAAACACCCCTGGTTTCTTCACTAAATGAAGATGACATCTCTAACAGGAGAGCATGGGGATTTTGGGTCTGTCTAACCAAGATGGACAAAGTCAAGTATCCATTTAAATATTTATAAAATTCAGTAAATGGATCTTTTTTGTCAAATACAACGACAGGAAAAACAACAAGTTTTGCATAAGACATATTTGAAAAGAAAATAAATCTTCTATGGAACAGCAAGCTGCCGGCAAGCAAAAAAACTCGCCGGAAATTCTGCAATATGGCACATGTGGGAAGATGGTCGGAGAACATCTGTTCGGAATGTCAGAACCAAAAAGAACCAGAGTTTGGTAAATGATTCAAGCCGAGATCTGATCGAAAATACTTTACCGATACCAGTACAAGTAGGGAAGGACCACAAGCACGGTTTACTCGGGGACACAGAAAGCCAAAGATTCCCTGACAAACCTAAAAGTGGACATGTGACCATCCTACTAACAAAAGAAAGGACCACCATGTGAGTGGAATACAAGGACCACCAATAATCGGTGGTAAAGGACAAAAGACCATTGGATTCTCTATTTTTAAAGATAAAGAAAATCCAATAAACAGACAAGAAACTTTAACCCAAAAATCATCTATAAAAAGAAATTAAAACGGGGTAAAGAAAAACACCCAAGAAAATATACGAAACTTGAAAAATGCCAATGTTCTTTGCATATCTCAAGGCAGTCAAGAGACATATAAAAGAAAAAAGACGAGCTGAGAAATTTCCAAGCCTATCATAAACGACTAAGATGAAGGCAAAGAAATTTGTGCAGACATAGTTCAAATCAATATCGACCGAATATGCCGGAAGATAAAACGAGAAGAAAAAGCTATGTCTAGATTCATACTCTAGACAAAACCAGGGACCACTTTGATGGAGAAGTACTAAAGGAACCACTCAACCACTACAGAAAGTGGTCCACATGCAAGCTGTAAAGGCTCATCAAGAGTTGAAGTCCGAGTTTCAAATCCGGAGAGCCTTCTGTAAATAAGCAAGAAGAATGAAGTTGAGATCATCGAACATTTCCTCAATTTCTTTCAGAAATAAATTGTAATATTTCTCTTTCTAGTTTATGTGTTTTGAAAGTTCGGCTATTATAAGTAGCTAAACAAGTTTCTCATCTTCTACAGGAGGTTACTATGTAATAATAAATTGTTATGTTTGAATAAAGAACCAAGGCTTTTTTCCCTCTCATGTATTATTTTCAAATTGAGCTGTTTATTTACACCCTGAGGTAGGAAACGAAACAGGGTTGTGCTAAGTGTTGCTGAAGGAATCCGTGTCTGAAACCATCAGTTGCGACAGTGTGGTTGGACTGTGAGGAGCAGTCTGTAAAACTCGGTGGATATAACCCGGTGACATTTTGGTCAAAGAGGTAAATAGTTCAATTTATTTTACGGAAACATGATGGGCCATTTATAAAAAAAAATTAAAGAAAAAGGATGTTTTTGAAAATTTTAGAAAAATTGAGGAGTTAAAACAAAGAAATAAAGGGGTGGGGAGTAAGGAGAAAGTTGAGAATGGTAATGGGGAGTAAAATCAAATTTCCCATTATATCAATCCTAATATAAAAAAATTTCCTTATAAGAAAGCTGTAACGTCCCGAAAATTTGAAGGTCCACATGAACCACGTGCATGCAAATTATTAAATTTCTTTGGTATTTTATTAAATTCTTTTAAAGCATAAAATGCATGTCTATTTTATTAATTTGTGTTTAATTATTTTTATTCATTATTATTCCATGATAGAATTTAATTCATGAAATTTTAAAAATTCATGCACTATGATTTTTAAGTTTCATTTCGCGCCTGAACGAAGAACAGAGACCGGAAAATTATAAGAAAAATTATTTTAATTACATTAACCTTTTTATTTAATTTTAGTCTAACACCTAAATTAATTTCTAACCTAACACCCTTCCCCACCAACCGACACTCCCTTTATTCAGAAGCTTCCCCCCTCGGTTTCAGCAAAGTTTCAGCTAGGGAGCCACGGCCAAGCTCCATTCTTGAAGAAAAAAATAGTCTCCAGCACCTATTCTTCGATCCCCTCACTTCTATATCATTTAAGTCACGCATTTGTATCATTCTTTACGCATCATACACGTTTTTATACTGACGTTTGTGTTCATGCATAAAGATTTCCGATCCAAGCATGTCATTGAAAGGAATTCGGTTTCCATGCATTTTCTTGCATCTTATGATCGTTGTTCACGTTTTACTGAAATTTTGGTGCAAGGGGGCTGCGGTTTTGTTTGTTTATGGGCTGCTAGTGGTGGCAAGATGCCGTCATTGGGTTTAGAATGTTGCTGGACGCCTACAGGTGAAGGGACGGGACGAGAGGAAGGTTCATCGGGGGTGGCTCGTTCTTTGGTTCTTCGGCGTGCAGGGTTCGACCAGCACCGCAGGGACCTCGCCAAGGCTTAGAAGCAGACCCTGTTGGGTCTGAGACAAGGCTTGGAAGGGCTTGGCTCGTGCTGGAACCACCCCAAGTGCTGTGGATCGAGAAGGTAGAGGATTTGCTTCGGTTTAGCCGTTTTGGGAGAATAGCGATTTGTAGGGGACTGCGGCTTGCTTGGGATGATTTGCGTGGGTTCAGTAGGTGTAGGGACGTCCTAAGATGGTCTAAAGAGGGTTGAGTCAGGGCTGGATCACTCGAGCATAGGCTAGAGCACATGAATGGACGAGTTGGACAAGGGTTTGTAGTGACGGTAGGTGCTGGATTTTTCAGCAGCGGGGCGGGAGTGGTCCGAAGGTTTAAAAGTTTGGTTTTGGGAGTTTTAGGACCTTTTAGATGTTTTTAAGGTGTATAAAAAGTTGGGAAAGTTTTGGTTAAGTTTCGGTACGATTCGGGTTAAAACCAGGACCCCGGTTCAAGTTTTAAAACGAATCGACTAAGTTGTAAAATAGACTCGAGTTTATGTTTAGGAATGATTTAAAAATGTTGTGGGACATTTTAAGGAGTTTGGTAAGCTTCTGGTCAATTTTAGAGGTCCGAAGGTAAAACGGTAATTTTTAAGTTTCCAGGGACAAAATGGTCATTTTGCACCTGGAGTGAGATTTTGGTCATGCCAGCGCCCTGAGCACATTTTATCATGTTTTAAATGTTCATGCATCACGTTTATGATTTTTATAAAAATTATGGTAAATACGGTGCATGCCAAGGTTTAAGGAAAAAGTTACGTATATGCATTTTTTTAAGTGATGAATATGATGATATTTTTGAAGGATGAGAATTAGTTGTGACTGACGATGTATATGTATACGATGACATGAGATATGATGAGCTGAGGCTCGGGCTCAGTGGACGGGTAATGCTGTCGCTGATGTCCTCCGCCGCCGGGTACTATGGTTTTATATATGGATCCATCGAATAGAGCTGATACGAAAGTCACAACTAATGAACTGAATTCAATCAAAAAGAAAATGTATGCGATTATGATGACATGAGATGACATGATTTGACACGAGAATGAAAATGTATGCGTATATGATGACATGAAATGACATGATTTGACACGAAATGATTTTACACGATACGTTTATGTTATGCTTTTAAGTTCATGAAAGATATGTAGAGTATAATAATTTTTACTGCTGTGTGCCATGTATATGTACTTGTTATTCTTGGTACAGGCGTGTTGAGTCTTTAGACTCACTAGACGTGTGTGATGCAGATGAGCTAAACGATGAGGAGACTGGAGGTGTCGAACCCTAATTAGGCAGACTTGATGCGATGACACGACCCGAAGACTGCATGTTTCCGCACTTTGATTATAAGATTTATGAAGAGATGAATATTTTCATACGTTGATGATTTTTACTATTTTTACTCGTTTATGTTTACGTATGATTTTTGGATAAGTCTGATTAATTTAAACTGCATTGTTTTCACTCTCAAATAATTACGATTATTTTAAATGTTATTTTGAAACGCGAGCTTTAAAAAAAATTCTAATATAACTGTATTTTATTTCGTAATCCAAAAAAAATAGAATAGGTGACCCAAAATATTTTACAATATAACTGTATTTAAATACCAAAATTTTAAAAAATTCTAATATAACTGTATTTTACAATATAATCGTAAAAAATTTTACGATTATCCAATCTTTTGATTTTAAATGATTATATCAATCCCAATATAAAAAAATTTCCTAACAAGAAAGCATTAAACTAAAAATAACAAAATTAATTTACACAAAAAATATCACATACATGCACACCCCGTCTTCCAATGGTCGCTAATATATATATATATATATATATATATATATATATATATATATAGATTTTAATAGAGTCGTCATTATACATTTCACACGAAAAATATTTCTTTCTCGCGACATTACTAAATCAACTAACCTTTTTTTTTCTTTTTCGAATGAAAAATCTAAGCTTCAAAGACCCAATAAAATGTAGTAGACGAGCGTTATAGGTAACGCGATCAGCATTCCGAATATAACCCTACAATTTATTTCCGAAAAGTTAACAAAAAAAAATATTCAAAATATAAATAGAAGGAAGTTATGGGTACTCACCCTGTGCTAAGGATATCAGGGTGTACGTTATACTCCTTTGCAAAAACAAAGGGGACAATTCCTTGAGGAAGTGCAGCCTGCCAATTCATCACAAAACTTAATATTTAATATCACTATTTTATTTTTTATTTAAATTTTTTCCCTTTGGTAGTTGTCCAATTTACGTACCCAATTTACTAGGTAAAATAAATAAATAAATAAATATTTTTTGTTTTATTCTTTCTCGCTGTTGTTTATATAATAAAAAGGCAAGATTCACGTGTCGACTGTCCGAAGGTAATATTTTAGTGAGATTCTATGTGAAAAGTTCATTTACCCTATGAGTCACGAAATAAATAAACACACACATATATATATATATAAAAATATCATTTTGATATTTTCATATTCATCGTGTACACTTATGTGAACAACGATTAAGTGACTTCATCAAGTGTATTCTTTGTCGGGTCAAATTTTTGGTCAAAACTCGTACATTTTGTTGGGTATTTTTTTTAACATTGATAAACTATTTTTTAATAAAATGACCTCGTCAGGTATAATTGAAATTAATGCATTAGGAGGTCATTATTAAAAAAAAAAAACGTTGATTAGGTTTATTTTTCAAATTTCCTCCCTTTGCAAAGGACGGTTTAAGACCCGATTTTCGTTGATTTCATAACAGAAATTTTGACGGGAAGACGAAAACCTGGACAATGGCAACCCGCAAGAGAACACCGCGGAGGCCGATAGCAATGGAAGCAGCAGCCATGACAGCCGGTCCTGTAAGGAATCTCACAGCCATTGTAAATGTTGCAACCGAGTTCCCACATGCGATAATCCGAGGTTGTAATGCCATGAATAGCCCTGCACTCATCCATATCCATCAATTTTTTTCCCATTTTACACAACTGCAATAGACATAATAAATAAGCATCTACTAGTAATACTATGTTCATTTAGTGTGTCTCTACACACACTATATAATTTTGATATATTGTACTTCACCCGTGCTAATAATCAGAGTACGTATTATGTTACTTGTCCTTTTTTCGTCGTTTTTCACTATAATGTTACATGACATTTCAGTATTTTTAGTGTCACATCACACTAATGAAAAATATACTAAGATAAAAAAAATATAAATTAATGGATTAAGATCTTAAATTATCCGACAACAAAACTAAAAATGAAAACCATGCAAGTTATATGAACAAAAAAAAAATGAAATTTTCCTTGATTATATTATACAAATTTCTTCCCACAAAGTCTATGGATAGATTGTTAAAGAGTATGTCTCAATGAAAATCGAACGATCAATTAACTATAATTTTTGACATAATGACATGCAACTGGTATAAAATAAAATATATACACATGAATGAATGTTTATTAATTACCAAAAAGGAAATAAAGAGGCAGACAAATTATCATGACCACACACTACTGTATTCTTGCTCTGCTTTCCCAGCATGCTTGCTTTCACATTCTAAATCAAACCATCTTATTTAAAGTAAAATCTTATTAAGTTATAATACTACTAATTATTACTCACCAAGACTAAACATGGCCATGCCAAGTCCTGCATCAGACAGTATGGAAATGGACTTTGCTATTATTGCAGGCATTTCAACATGCCACCTAAAAAAGAAAAAGTAACCAAGAAAAAAAAATCAATTTGTTAAATTCAAACTTCTTTTTTTACCATTTTTTTTAAAAAATAAATAAATAAATAAACCCATAAGAATTTATTCATTTGTACCTGAAAGAAACTAGAGACCATGTTAGTCCAATTAGGCTTGAATAAGTGTTGGGATTTCTTATGAGCTTTCTCCAAACCATGATCAAAATAAGCCTTGTCATTACACTTGTGGGAGGCATTACTTTCACTTTCTTTTCTCCCAATTTTTCACCTTCATTTGCTTTGTTTCCGAAGCTGAATTCATCCCTCTCCAAGTAGTCTTCTTGGTTGTCCCTATGCCCTTCAACTATACAACAATCAAGAATAATTTATTTACCTAAAAGTTCAAAAGCCAACTGGCCGATGATGTATTAAAACAGCCAATTTATTTTTTCTACATTTTTTAACAAATGGTCAAAAACAGAAGATATTTGGATTTAAAAAAAAAAGGAAGAAGAAAACAAAAGAATTGGGAGTTACCTCTAACAACTTCTTTACCATTATTAACATGTTGTGAATCTAATGCACCATATTCATGTCCACCACCATGCACATTCTCCGAAACTGGGGAAGCACTTGAGCTCCATACAAACATATGGACATCTTTCCCACCATCTTGCTGCTGCTGTTCATTTGTCCTCTTAGCTGTGGGTGAAACTATGCCAGGATTCGGAGCTGGATATTGTGTACCACCAAATCTTGATTTATTAGCATTAATCCCAGTTTCCTCCTCGAAATTTGAAGGCCTAGGGGTAGGCCCTCTTGAACTAGAAAGTCCATAAGCATCATTTGCCCCAAAGTTTGAGTTTCTTGCACCACCCATCATGGAGTAGAAGTCAGTGTGATTGAAGCTAGACCCTCTAGGTGTAGGGTTTCTTGAAGATTGCAGGGAGTATATCTCTGCATTGGTCAGATTTGATGGCCTCGGAGTTGTGGAGGAGAACCCAAAATTTGATTTTCTTGAATAGATATCTGATCTCGAAGCATTGGATTTCCTAACAGTCACATGAAGTCTCCCATTTTCTTGAACCTGTGTCTCGGTTTCCAAAGGAAGCCTGCCATCTAATGACAGGACATCAGAATCAACGTGGATGGAGACTATTGATGCAGCAGTGTGTGGGAACTGCTCAGATATCAGAATCTTTGCGCCTCTGTACTCGAACATGAACAACATCAAAGTATACCAAATAATGCACTGAAGCACAACTATTTGCACCATTAATCCACCAGAAAAATCTCCATACATCCCTTTTAGCAAAGGGATGCCCATGACCAGAGTGTTGGGGAGAGTCGAAAGAGAGAAGAGTGTTATTGTCCATTCCAAACAACCCCTCTTGCTCACATTATTCCACACAGCTAAAACTACGAGAACTATGAGCTTTTGCAGTGTATCAGCGGCAACGAACCTTAGGTTCATAGTGTAGGGATTGTTGGTAGAAATGAAGTGAAAAGAAAGCAAAGGGACTGCAAACAGTGCAACAAAACGGTTGATTCCTGAACACTGGTCTGGCGTGAAAATCTTCCACCACTTCACTGAACCATAGGCTAAAATCATGGCTACATACAGTGGCACCACTGCAGTCATAACATGGTAAAAATCGGATAAAGATATCATTTTTTTCGAAAGCCCAGATCAAGAAACACAAGAAATTAGGGAGATATGAACTGAGTCAGACTATCTTGAAAGCTAAGGGTAAGAATTAATTTTCTTTATCAGACGAGGGAATAGACTGGTATTTGTTTTGTATGATGGGGTTTGTAGTGAACAAAGAATAAAGAAAAGGGAATAGAATATGTATTGTTTTTTTCAGGACGCAGAATGATGCAGCTTTGAGAGTTGCAAAGAAAAGTTGCGCTTACAGTCCCCGAAGCAGGAGGGAGTGGGGTGGGTGGGTGGTTGGTTGGTCGGTCGAGGGGTTTACTGATTATGTTTCCCTTTGTTTTTTTTCCTCTCTTTGTGTTTGAGTTTTGTTTCGGGATTTGCAGAGAGGGAAGAGTTGATGACTGGTTTGTACAAAGGTTTCGAAAAGGTGTTCCCCTTGGGACCGGAAGTTCTATGTTTCATCGGGTGTGTTACGAATCGATCATAGCCGATCATTTAGTGTGGGATACACACATTTTATGGGATTTTATGTCAAATGAAGAGTTGATGTTACACTGGTGGAAACACACCTGGTGAGAACAGAAGCTTAGTTTTGGAGTTGTTGGGATTTCAGACCATCTCCAATGGTGTGGTGCAATAAAAATGCTCCAACCCAACTCCACAATTCACACTACATTGGAGCAAATCTAAAAGTTGCTCCAAATGTAGCGTAGCACTGTGGCTGGTGCGCCATAAATTTTTCCTTTCATTTTTAAATTTTTTTAGTTTAATTTAATTATTTTATATTTTAATTAAATTAGAAATTTATACTTTTAAAATTTGTTTTAATTTTAACTAAATATAAAATTAAATTTTTAAAAAATTTGAAATATTAATTATAAAAATTCAATATTTTAATTTTAAATTAAATTACCACAAAAATAAACATTCAATAAAAAACCAACATAAATTGCTAATGCGTTAAAAAGAGTACAAATTAAGGAAGAAAACAACAACAAAATCACAAAGCATAATAATAGATTTTAGTAATAAGGTAAATCGAACATCGATCCTCCAATATCTTAGAAATAAGATCCAAAATTATCATGGTATTTTTAAACTATAAACAGTTATTAATTAATAGTTATTAGAAAATAAAAATATTAATACTAAATAAAAAAAATATTATGAGAATATTTTATTGTAGTGCGAAATGTAGTGCAATAAGTTGAAATGATTTTGGCGTAATACTAATATAATACAGAATGTGATGTAGAAGGTAGTGTAGTAAGTTAGAGATGTTAATGAAAAAGAACGGGGAGGAAAGGAAATTTCGAAAAGTGGGTTGTTGAGATATTTCAATTAAGAGAAAATTTGTTATAGATTTATAAGAAAATTTTCCATCCAAATGTACGAGGAAATTGAAGGAAAACTAAAAATTTTCATTTATTTTTGGTTTTCTTTTCTCTCTTTCCTTCTTTTCTTATGAAATAATTCTGAAAATAAAATTTTTGTATTTGTAATATATTTTGGTTTTTGTCGAAGATTTTTTTATCACCGAGTGTGGAAATCCGAAATCATACAAATTTGGTTCAATTTAGTGAGATTTGACTCGATTTCTAATTCAGCGTTAGTGTTTTTTGATAACACGTGTCACGTTCCGGGATGGGGGTTGGTTGACACCAGCGTTGCTTTCAAATTTACATTCAAAAACAACAAGCCTCAGAAGTACAAAATTCAGAAACCAGTCTTTTTATTCATAATACGAATATTCAATGTCTGATACAACTCAACTAATAATGTTTTACAGCGGAAATGTAAAACCAGAAATACAATGTCTGAACCTATGCAGCGGAATATAAAATATAAATCAGAGCTGATAAAATATGCTCTTCTTCTTCTAACTTTTCTTCCTCGTTCTTATCTGAGATGGGTTTGGTGGGTGAGTGATATGGTTGTCACTCAGTAAGCAGGGGCGAGAATAATTCTCAATTTCGAAATTGTTTTCAACAGAAACAGTAATACAATAATATACAGAAACTCTTTATTTTAGAACAGAAATCAGTATTCAGAAATCAGTAATCGAAAATCAGTGTTCGGTATTCAGTAATCAGAATTTAACAAGTAAGCACTGAGCACGTTCGTGAATTTCATGGCTAAACTGATATCAGTCCCCTATATGTTCTCTCCTCTAAGGGGTGAGGCCAGTAATCAATAATCAGTAATGTTCAGAATATATATTCCTACCATTAGTTCACTAGGTTTCAGTGCTTCAAAATCAGATATCAGAAATCAAGAATATACTTTGCTTTAAAACAGAAATCATCAAACGGGTTTCAAGATATTTATACATAAGCCCACTTACTGTAATTTGCTAGAGTTTTTTTCGGTTGAAGTCTGGAAATCTGCTTGCCTCGCTACTGGATTTTACAGCTTCGAAAAATGCACTCTCTTAGCTCTAATTTCAAGTGATAACTCAAGATTTTGGTAACATCAATTCAGAGATTGAGGGTGCTATTTATAGGCCAAAATCTGACTGTTAGCCTTCCAATTAATGACCATAATCTGTCATTAACAACCTTTATTCCATGTTAAATGATTCAGTTACAAGTCCTGAGCAGAACCAGTAGCTATCTGCTAGAATCTCGCTATTGAACTCTTCTGCTGCTGGATTTTGTCTGCTGGATTTTTGTCTGCTGGAAAAATATCATCTTCTGAAATCTAAGTTGCTGCTGGAATTGTTAGCTTCTGCTGAAATTTAGCATTGCTGCTGAATATTACTAGCTGCTGCAAATTGCTAAGTAATACTGAAATTTCAGATTCTCACATCCCTCCCTCCTTATGAGAAGTTTCGTCCTCGAAACTTGGCTATACATGATCTTCAAAGAGATAAGGATATTGTGCTCGCATCTTTTCTTCCAACTCCCAAGTAGCTTCTCTTTCGGTATGGTTGGACCATTGTACTTTGACATATGGAATAGTTCGTCGCCTCAGTACTTGGTCTTTGTTATCCACAATTCGGATTGGAATCTCTTCATATTTCAGTCCTTCATCTAAATTTCCCTCAACCAACAGTGGTCCAGCTTCAAGAATATGACTAGGATCGGAAATATATCTCCTCAGCTGCGAAACGTGGAATACATTGTGAATTCTTGACATGTCGGGTAGAAGTGCTAATCTATAAGCAAGTGTTCCCACTTTCTCAAGAATTTCAAATGGTCCGAAGTATCTGGGATTCAGTTTCCCAGCCTTATTGAATCGGATTACACCCTTCATGGGTGACATTTTCACATATGCCTTTTCTCCAACTTCAAATTCCACGGGTCGTCTTTTCTGATCAGCCCAGCTTTTCTGTCGATCTTGTGCAGCTTTTAATCTCTCCTTGATCACAAAGCGACTTTATCCACTGTGTCTTGGATCATTTCGGGTCCAACAATGGCTTTTTCCCCTACCTCATCCCAATACAGTGGCGATCGACACTTTCGTCCATACAGAGCTTCGTATGGTGCCATTTCAATACTGCTGTGGTAACTATTATTGTACGCGAAATCAATTAAGGGCAGATGTTCGCTCCAATTACCACTGAAATCTAGAGCACATGCTCTCAGCATATCTTCTAGAGTTTGGATTGTCATCTCTGTTTGGCCATCGGTCTGAGGGTGATATGCCGTACTAAGAGTAACCTTAGTCCCCATAGCTTGTTGAAAGCTCTTCCAAAATCGAGATGTAAATCTAGGATCTCTGTCTGATAGTATGTTAGCTGGTACTCCATGTAATCGCACGATCTCGTTCATGTACAAGGTGGCTAGCTTGTCCAAATTATAATTCAGGCGGACAGGTAAGAAATGCGCAGATTTTGTGAGTCTATCTACGATTACCCATATTTCGTCATGACCTTGTCTCGTCTTTGGTAAACCCACTACGAAATCCATAGAAATATACTCCCATTTTCATTCTGGAATTTCTAGAGGTTGCAAAAGTCCTCCGGGTCTTTGGTTCTCTGCCTTGACTTGCTGGCACACGTGACACTTGGAAACAATTATTGCCACGTCTTTCTTCATTCCACTCCACCAAAAATTTTTCTTCAAATCTCTGTACATCTTGGTACTGCCAGGATGGACTGAAAATTTCGACTTATGTGCCTCAGACATTACTTCTTGTCGAAGGTTATCGATGTCTGGTACGCACAATCGTCCTTTCATCCACAAGATTCCTTTGTTATCCGTCTCGAAATCTGGTGATTTCCCTTCTTTAACTTGCTCTTTTAGTTTCACCAAAGCGGAATCTTTATCCTGACTTATCTTGATTGTCTCTCGAAGACATGGTTGTGCTGAAAGTGAGGTCAGGATTGTCTTACTCATATTCTTTCGACTTAAAGCATCTGCTACCTTGTTGGCTTTGCCTGGATGGTAGCTTATTGTCACGTCATAATCCTTCAGGAGTTCAATCCACCGTCTTTGTCTCATATTTAGTTCTTTTTGAGTGAACAAATACTTGAGACCTTGATGATCGGTGAAAATCTCGCACTTGGCTCCATAAAGATAATGTCTCCATATTTTTAGTGCGAATACCACTGCAGCTAGTTCGAGGTCGTGTGTTTGGTAATTCTGTTCATACGGCTTCAACTGCCTTGATGCGTATGCAATCATCCTTCCCTCTTGCATGAGTACACATCCTAAACCTTCTTTAGATGCATCACTGTAGATGGTGAAGTCTTTGCCTTCAGTTGGCAATACCAACACTGGCGTGGATGTAAGCTTCTTCTTCAAAGTCTCGAAGCTTTGCTCACATTTTTCATTCCATTGAAACTTAGAGTTCTTCTGTGTGAGCTTGGTGAGGGGTATGGCTATTGCAGAGAATCCTTCAACAAATTTTCGATAATAGCCTGCTAGTCCCAAGAAGCTTCGAATTTCTGTCACATTCTTTGGTCTAGGCCAATCTGAGATTGCCTCTACTTTCTTAGGGTCCACAGATACTCCTGCTACTGATATTATGTGTCCCAAGAATGTGACGCTCTCTAGCCAAAATTTGCATTTCTTGAACTTGGCGTACAGTTCATTTTCTCTCAGCTTCTGGAGGGTGAGGCGAAGATGTTCTTTGTGGTCTTCTTCACTTGACGAATATACAAGAATATCGTCGATGAATACCACAACAAACTTGTCAAGAAATGGCTTGAACACCCTGTTCATGAGATCCATGAACACTGCTGGAGTGTTGGTTAATCCGAATGGCATTACCATGAACTCATAGTGTCCATATCTTGTTCTGAAGGCTGTCTTCGGAATATCGTCTGTCTTGACCTTCAATTGGTGGTAGCCTGACCTTAATTCGAGCTTGGAAAAGACTGAAGCTCCTTTGAGTTGGTCAAACAGGTCATCTATCCTTGGAAGCAGATACTTGTTTTTTATTGTGATCTTATTCAGCTCTCTGTAATCAATACACATCCTCATGCTTCCGTATTTCTTCTTTACAAATAGGACAAGAGCTCCCCACGGGGATGCGCTTGGTCGGATTTGCTTCTTATCCAACAATTCTTGAAGTTGCTCTTTGAGTTCTTTCAACTCTGTCGGAGCCATTCGGTATGGTGCTTTTGAGATTGGTGCAGCATTGGGCACTAATTTAATCTCAAATTCCACTTCGCGGTCGGGAAGTTCGCCAGGGAGTTCTTCGGGAAATACATCCGGAAATTCTTGTACTACCGGAATCTCTTCTAAGGTAAGTGTGGTTTCTTTCTTTACCTCGCTTGAAATAGCTAGGTAAACTTCTTATCCACTTTTCATGGCTTTCCACGTTTGAGACGCAGAAAGAAGAGTCTTTCGTTCTTTTGTCTTACCATGAAATAAAAGTTTCTCTTTGTGTGAAGCTTGGATGGTTACCGTCTTTCTATGACAGTCTACTAAAGCATGATTCTTGGCTTACCAATCCATTCCAAGAATTACATCAAATTCCACCATGTTTAGTTGAATCAGGTTTGCCTTGAAGTTCTGATCCTCTATGAGAACACTAATATCCCGATATAGAGTGCGAGTTTCTAAAATTCGATTTGCAGGAGTTGCTACTCTATATGGTTCTTCTAAGTTATCAGGCTTAGCTCCTAACTTCTTGGCAAATCTCTTAGACATGAATGAATGCGTAGCACGACAATCAAATAACACATAAGCAGGTATATTATTGATTAGAATGGTACCAGCTACGACATCATTCTAGTTGTCAGCCTATTCTTGAATGATAGCGTAAACTCGAGCATTTGGCTTGTTCTCCTTAGTCTTGTTTGGAGTTGTTCCGCCTGCTGGACCATCTCTTGGATCTGGAAAAGGATATTGAGCGATGCGGTGGCCCATCTTTCCGCAACGGAAACAAGCTCCAGAATTCTTACGGCATTCACCAGTGTGATTGAATCCACAATTTTGGCACTTGACTCCTTCTTTGCTTGATGGAGAAGAAGTGGTTTCTTCAGATGGAGCACTGGTAAATTGGTTGCTTGAAAACCTAGACCTCTTGAATTGCTGGCCCGGTTGGTACTGGCTTGGCTGAGGACGCTTGAGTTTGTTCTCACCTTCACGCCTCTTAATGTCATTCTCAGCTCTGATGGCGGCTCCCATCAATTCATCAAAACTATCGGGTTCGATAACGGCAAGGACAGATTGAATACGGCTGTTCAATCCCTTCTTGAAGCGATGCATCTTCAAGGCCTCGTCTCCCATGATGGTTGGGGAGTAAGTTCCCAATGAGTGAAACTTGGATGAATACCCCACCACTGTCATGTTTGGTTCTTGAACCAAGCTTTCAAATTCTGACAGCTTCTGCACTCGAACTGCTGTCAGAAAGTACTGCCTCAGGAATGCCTCTCGGAACCTTTGCCAGGTAATAGGTCCCGTTCCTCGCATAGCTGGTGAGACTCCTTCCCACCATTTGGCTGCTCTATCCGCAAGAAAAGGTGTAATCACATCTACCTTTATCGCTTGTGGAACTTCAAGTAGTCGAAGATGATTCTCCACCTCCTTCATCCAATTCTGTCCGATCTCATGATCGGAGCTTCCATCGAAGTTTGGAACTATTGCTCTTCGGAGAGACTCGTAGTGCTGCTTGGTCCCATTCTGAGCTGGAGGTGGTGGTGGTGGCTGGTTAGCATTAGGGTTCACTAACCCTCGTAGCGTGCTAGCCACAATCGTGGCTATAGCCATCAAATCCACTTGACTGAGGCCAACTGCTGGTGGTTGCTGTGGGGGTTGTTGTGCATCTTCGTCATTACGGTTGTTGTAACGAGGGTTGCGGTTGTTTCTCACTGGTCTTCCGTCCATTTCCTACAATTATGAAAGTTCTAAGGTTGATGACATAATAGAAACTAAACAAAGGAAGCACGATGATAGAGTAATTGCTCAAAATTTAAATATGAAACCAATGGATAGAATAAATTTTATTGATTTCCACAAAAGTGCAATTACAACTGAACTTCGAAAATTAGAACAGAAATGCAAATGGAACAAGTGTCATTACAAAAAAAACTACTACTGATGTTCTAATCTATCACTTCTCCTAATCCCAAATCCATAGGATCCTCTTCGATTTCTTCATCTTCTTCGGGATCCTCCTCAGGTTCATCTTGGTTGGCTATTACTGCTTGTAGGTGTTCAATATGACCATACAGAACTGTATTCTGGTCACTAAGAACTTCAACAGTACTCTGCAACTCATGAATCTGTGCATCAGTCTGTTCACTATACTGATTATGCTGGTGCACGAGTTGGTGATTTTGATCCTTAAGTATTTGGATCTTCTCAACTAGTGTATCACGTAACTCGATGAATTCTGCCACAGTCTCTTGGGAGTTTCAAACTCTTCTTGAGCCTTCCTACTCCTCTCTTCTGCTTCATGCAGATAATGAGCATAACGTTGAACATCACTTCTCAAGTGTTCTGCTCGACGCTCTAATTCGTCTTTGTCCAGCTCTAGACAATAGTTATGTTCCTTGAGTTTCTCTAGCTTCCTTTCTAAGCTCTTAATGTAGCTACTCTGGTCAGCCATATCCTGCATCCAAAACATGAGAGTGAAGGTTCAGAAATGATATCAAGAATACAAGTCGAACTATAGACAATTACTGGAATGAACAGAATCAGTATGCCTATAACATTTAGTAGAAGAAAATGGCTCAAAAAATTTTCGGTCTTAGAATAGCGTGAAAATTTTACTAAAAATTCTTCACATCAAGAACATGAATGGTACCAAGTTTGGTGTAAAAATGCTAAGCCGTTTGGAAATGAAAATTCCTCAGAGTTTCGAAAAATTGGAAAATTTTACGAAAATGATGATATCACTATCTTAACGAAGGATTTTGAGGTTCGTCGGCGTCGTTCTAGTTAGAACAATTGAATCATTCTAGGTTAGGTTCTCCTCGTCGAAAGCTTTCCAACGCCTACTTTAATAGTAAAAATTCCTCCTGGATCAAAAGTTATGGCCGTTTGAAGTTTGCGCGAAAAACACCTCAACTTCCATGCCATTTGCAAGGTCTACTACATGCGCCTGCTGGAATATACTATCTACTGCAATTCTGATGCTTCTGCAATCAGTCTGCTGCTTTTCAAGCAAGTGCTGCTTTCCAGTACTGTTAGAACCAGTCTGCTTCATTCCGAGTCTACTGACCCAGTCTTCTGCATTCAGATCTACTGGTTGCCATCTACTTGTTCTGGTTTCGGGCTACTAGTTTTGGGTCTACTGAATTTTTTTTTTATACATACTGCTGAAACACTCAGAGCTCTACTGTATTCTGATTTGTTTCCCTACTGATTTTCCTAACTGTACGTAGTCAGTCTATCATTTCAGTAGTCTATTACAATAGTTTATTTTCAGTAGTCTATTACAATAGTTTATTTTCAGTAGTCTATTACAGTAGTTTTCAGAACTTATTTTCAGAAGTCTATTAGAACTTATTATTTCTAGTTCCTCCTCCCCAGATTATGAAACCTGGTTTGCTCTGATACCACTTCAATGTCACGCCCCGGGAAGGGGGTTGGTTGACACCGGCGTTGCTTTCAAATTTACATTCAAAAACAACAAGCCTCAGAAGTACAAAATTCAGAAACCAGTCTTTTATGCATAATACGAATATTCAATGTCTGATACAACTCAACTAATAATGTTTTACAGCGGAAATGTAAAACCAGACATACAATGTCTGAACCTATGCAGCGGAATATAAAATATAAATCAGAGCTGATAAACATTGATCTTCTTCACCAGCCCCAGAATTGAATCTGCTCTTATTCTTCTAACTTTTCTTTCTCGTTCTTATCTGAGATGGGTTTGGTGGGTGAGTGATATGGTTGTCACTCAGTAAGCAGGGGCGAGAATAACTCCCAATTTCGAAATCGTTTTCAACAGAAACAGTAATACAATAATATACAGAAACTATTTATTTCAGAACAGAAATCAGTATTCAGAAATCAGTAATCGAAAATCAGTGTTCGGTATTTAGTAATCAGAATTTAACAAGTAAGCACTGAGCACGTTCGTGAATTTCATGGCTAAACTGATATCAGTCCCCTATATGTTCTCTCCTCTAAGGGCTGAGGCCAGTAATCAGTAATCAGTAATGTTCAGAATATATATTCCTACCATTAGTTCACTAGGTTTCAGTGCTTCAAAATCAGATATCAGAAATCAAGAATATACTTTGCTTTAAAACAGAAATCATCAAACGGGTTTCAAGATATTTATACATAAGCCCACTTACTATAATTTGCTAGAGTTTTTTTCGGTTGAAGTTTGGAAATCTGCTTGCCTCGCTACTGGATTTTACAGCTTCGAAAAATGCACTCTCTTAGCTCTAATTTCAAGTGATAACTCAAGATTTTTGTAACATCAATTCAGAGATTGAGGGTGCTATTTATAGGCCAAAATCTGACTGTTAACCTTCCAATTAATGACCATAATCTGCCATTAACAACCTTTATTCTATGTTAAATGATTCAGTTACAAGTCCTGAGTAGAACCAATAGCTATCTGCTAGAATCTCGCTATTGAACTCTTCTGCTGCTGGATTTTGTCTGCTGGATTTTTGTCTGCTGGAAAAATATCATCTTCTGAAATCTAAGTTGCTGCTGAAATTGTTAGTTTCTGCTGAAATTTAGCATTGCTGCTGAATATTACTAGCTGCTGCAAATTGCTAAGTAATACTGAAATTTCAGGTTCTCACAACACGAACATTTTTTTTTTGAAATTTTTTAACTTTATTTATAATTTATACATTTGAAAAAAAATGAAGGAACTGATGTTTGTTCTTAAAATTAATTGTATTTATTTATGATATATAAAATAAAGAATATGTCTCTTGTGAGACGGTCTCACGAATCTTTATCTGAGAGACGAGTCAATCATACCGATATTCACAACAAAAAATAATACTCTTAACATAAAAAGTAATACTTTTTCATGGATGACCCAAATAAAAGATCTGTCTCACAAAATACGATCCGTGAGATCGTTTTAAACAAGTTTTTGTCAAAATAAAAATAACTTAGTAGCCTATATTTTTAATACTTTATTTATTTTTTACTTCATACCCATACAACCCCATTCAATTATGAGAAAATTATTTTTATTGACTTTATTTGACTTGTCAATTCGTGACCTTCTTACTAGGAAAATATATATAGTATTAAGTGTAGAATAATATATACGTCTAAGAAAGTTATATAAACACGTGGTACCAAATACATTAACATTGTTTGAATAATTTTTTTCAATCGCGAAGATGATTGTTATAATTAAATCTCAAATCTAAAATTTTGTTTCCAACTTGAAATTTAAGTGTCAAATTGACAACTAGTCATAGCCAATCTTCGAATATTTTCACATATTATGGAAATGGTCCATTTTTGCTAGAAAATACAAAGAAATGAATGTCGGAGATGGACAGTACTGATACATGGAAAATAGAGAAAGATATGAAAAAGTTATTAACAAGTTGTATTTGATTTATTATGGTCAAATTAATCAATCTTAATTTGGATTTCTTATTTTAATTATAATTATAATTATTACTTTTGATAATAATTAAATTAATGAAAAAATTTTCGTTGAACTAGTGCAATGGTTTGAATGAATAAATGTATATTCATGAAATTGTATCTATTCTGAAAGTCTTTTTGAAGTCCATGATCTTTCTCAAAGGTTATCTTTAATTATTACTAGTGAATCGATGTACGCGTTGCGTGCTTGTATAATATTTTTAATACTTTTTTATTTATATTTAAATGATGATCAAAATATAATTATAAAAAATAGTGAGGGACTACACTGTAATTTTAATATATAAATTGAAAAATAAAAGAATAAAAAAATAACATCAACGAGAACTGAACCTAATAAAATATAAACCACAAAAAACAATGACTCTATCCACCGAATTACTTATAACTTACATTAAAATTTTAACACTTTATAAATATATATAATTTTTAAATCAGACCATGACACCAAAGTTAGTTACTTTAAGTGTCTCAAACTTAATAAAATAGTATAGATAGTATAGAAGTATAGATATATACGTCTCTATAGATGAATTAATATATACCAATTTTAGTTTTCTTCATTTCATTTTATTGAAGCAATCAAAATTGGTCTCTAGTAACAACATAATGAGAACAATATTATCTTGAAAACAGTGAAATCACTCGATGAGGTCTTGGCCCGACTATTAAGGTTGAGCCTCTTAGATTTATTGGTCTCAAATTCACTCTCGTTGACTACATGTAGTTTTTCTAATTTATTTAAGTAAATTTAGTTGTTTATTTGTATTTTAATTCCCGAGATAATCAAGTCTCAGGTGAATGTCCAAGTCTCGTCAGCAGTGCAGACAATTATATTTTATCTTTCTAGTCTGGAATAATATCATATTTGTACTAAAAAACACCCGAAACAAAATCGCATTTTGGAACATACTTTCTAACATTGACCAATTTGACATGTGGTGGATCAGAGTTTGTAGAAAAAATAAAAGGAAAGAGATTTTATCTCGGACTTAGTTCTATTAGTGAATTAATTAAGCTCATAAGCATGGCTACAAAGTAGCATACCTATATTTGGGGGCAAGATTATCTTGGTTTACAAGATTTGGCCTTGAAGTGATCAAAATTTTACCCCATTCCAAAACGCATGCTTGGGAATTAATGATGAAATTTACTGCAAATACAATTACGACAAAAGAGAACCAAATATTGGCGTGTCTTGTAGATCAAAATATCAAATATGTTTGGATTTTCGGATTATCGAATGATTATGAAAATAGTGATAAAAAAATTATAGATTAAGAAATATAATATGACATGCATGACAAATTAATATTATGTTTGATACGATTTTTATATGTATATGATAATTAAATATTATTCTGATTTATACTGAGAATATCTATGTAATGGAGGGTGAAAGAGAATGTTGACTTGTTTTATATTAGAATAAACCAGAATTGTGGAATAAAAATAATAGATTTGAAATATGAATTGTTAATAAAGGGTGACATGTGTTTATTTTTCCAAGTTTAGTAAAACATAACTATATATATATAATATATATATATGGATGATCGTGGATTTGTTTAAAAACGTATCAAAGAAGAGATTAATCCCAAAATCAATTCACTATCTCACAGTTATATACTGGACATCTCAAAAAGATAGAACAACTCAAATATCAAACAAATAAGCAATTAACGAAAACGAAATTATAGATACATTAATTGAGCTAAGAAAACAACGTAAAATGAATATCTGGATCTTCTTAATTGTTGCGTGAGAGAATTTGCGCCTTATCAATCTTCACGAAAATTTTCATTCAGAAAACAAGACAAAAGGCTTGTCACGGGAATGAGGAAATGGTTGATGCATGGTAAAATTGAAGGTACTGTTATCTCTACTGTTTGAATCATTTACTGTTCTTTTTCAGTGTTGGATAAGTATATGAAAAAGTTTTAACCATTTTTATGTCTGTTTCTCTCACGTCGTGAAACAAACATGTCTCGCCATCGGTCATGAGTTTGAGTTGCTTTCTAATTGAGTAATCAGAGTGACTTTGTCTGTCCTATACATTCTAACACCTTTAAAATGTTGTGCTTCGTGAAACATTTGGAAATTGGAATTAAACTTAGCCATGAAAGTTCTAGCTCTTAAAAGTGGAATGATGCAATGAATGAGGAGATAAAGTCCATGAAAGACAATGACATACGATATTTTGTCATATTGTTTAGAGGTACAAAGCTCATTGTTGCAAATGAATATTTAAAAAACAAGAGGGATTCGAAAGACAATGTGGAAAAATATGAGGTTCGTCTTGTTGCTAAATGCTTTACACATATATAATGCATTGATTATAAAGAGATTTTCTCTCTGGTTTCTTCGAAAGACTCTTTAAGGATTATAATGACTTTAGTAGCGCATTTAGATCTTGAGCTTCATCAGATGGATGTAAGACTGTGTTTCTAAATGGTGACATTGATGAAACGATTTATATCCAGAAAATTTTGTGTCCAAAGACACAAAAGATTACATGTTCTTTATATAAGATGTTGGATCAGCTTGAAATCATTAGGTATACTGACTCTGATTTTGCTGGATATCAAGATAGTATGAAATTTATGTCAGGCGTCATCTATCTCATTGCTAGAGGTGTCATTTCCTAGAAGAGTGATAAACATACTCTAATAGCCTATTCCACCATCACAGCTGAGTTTGTAGCTTGTTATGAAGCATCCAATCATGCAATATGGCTTGTCACAGGACTGCGCATTATTGAAGACATTAAAAGGCTATAATAATACATTATGACAATAAATCAACAATTATGTATTTCAATAACAACAGAAGGTCGAAGAAGTCAAAAAATATTGACATCAAGTTCCTAGTTATTAAAGAAAAAATTCAGAGTGGAAATTTGTCTATTGAGCATATCGGTACAAACTTCATGGTTGTGGATCTGCTTACTAAAGGATTACCACCCAAACAGATTCATGAGCACACTGCTCGTATGAGTATTATATCAATTGAGGAAATTCAGTTTTAGTGGGAGTGTTAAATGATTTTCAGTTGTAGACATTTTCACTTATAGATATGTATTTTTCATAAATAAATTCAAGTAAATCACACTCTGATTATGGTTTAAAGTTTGATCTCAATAAGGAGAAGAGAGGCCAGTGGAGATATGAATGTTATGATCATATTTCATGAAATTTCCATGCTACACATCCACTAATGATCCATGTCATTCAGTTGTTTTCGCACATGTGACCATGGATAGGTCTAGTTACTTTGAGTGTAGCGAAGACATCTTTGATCCTACGTTGATGTGTTTGATGGACCAGATTTGTTATAGATATAATTCGGAATGACAACATTTTTGAGTTTATAAGGTTATTTTCACAAACACAACTATAAGGTTACACATATAACCCAAGTAAGAGATTGTTAGATCAATTTTATTTATATAGGCTTATTTGTGAATAATTATGCGAAGTATATTGTCTATTAACTTAACCTCAAAATTAAAGTGATCAATTAAAGTTTTTTTGGCTATTGAGTTTTAATGTATCTAATTGGTTGTGAGCTTTTAATATGCAGTAAAAAAAATATAAATTCTGATTTTATGATGAGTTAAAACAGAAATATCAGAAGATAATGATAGACATTATATATATATGAGTCATGTTCCCTCGATCACGCATCATCACGTTTCTCTATTCTCTCCCCCATTAAGAAAATAGTTCAAAAGTGAAAACTAAAGGATTCTCTCAAAAAGACTGTGTAGATCTGAAAAATCAAAACACGTTCTAAATAGTTCAGGATTATAGTTTTAAGTTCACTTCTACTTAAATTTTCAGTCAAATTTTTAAAAATTTAATATGATTGATTGTGTGTTTTATGAGTTTTTCTCAACGGTCATGACTTTTAAATTTTCAATTCATGTGTACATAAATTTGGTTTGCTCTGCTCAATCTTTACATGTTGGAACATGTGAGGAATGTTGAAGCATAACGGTATTGTTGACTACCTCACGAGATCGAAAAAAATAAATAAATAAACTTCGTATTTTAGGCGTGTTGTTTTTCTTCGAGTAAGAAACTTGAAGCGTATGCGACTTATATCTATATATATATATATATAAAAGCAAAGTTTTTACCAAAAATAGTAATTTTCCGCCAAAATGTCATTTCTAAAAAAGGAAAGATTTATCATGATTATGGACATATGTGTACTGCAATAAATGATCACTTCAATTATTGTTTGCATTGATTATATCAATTCATTTAATTCAATTTTGAATTTAATTAATTTTTATATTTCAAATGTAATTTATGTATTATATGTCTTTTATTATTTTTTATTCAAAATAAAACTAAACTCTATTAAAAACATAAACTACATTAAAACTTTTGCATGTATTATATCAATCAATTTAATTTGTGATATGATTTGAAAAAAGTAATTTTCATTAGTTTTATTCAATTTGATTTAAAAATATTTATTTATCACATGTTAAAAAATAATAATATATATAGTTTCTAAGAAATTAAAGAATTAAATATGTATTTAGGTTGGTGGTCGACATTAATATTTTAAATACGATAAGAACCATGTCATTGCCTTATGGTTACACAATTAATCGACATAATTTAAGAATTTTTTTCCAAAATTAGAGAAAAAATAGTTTCTTATTTTATTTTTTTATAATTATATTATTTTTTTACAATTTAAAAATCTTTTATTTTTTATAATAATTAATTTTTAATAATACCATCTCGTGCATCGTACGGGTTAAATATTAGTATATATAAAAGCAGAGTTGTTGCTAAATTTAGTAAGTTCCCGCCTAAATGACATTCTAAAAAAGAAAATAAATGAAAAATGTGGTAATATATATTATAATAAATGTCTAAATATATTTAATTCATTATTAAAACTTTATATTAATGTCTGTGAATATATGTGGGGACCCGGACGCTAATAATTCTCTTAATCATCATTTGAGACTATTTAATCAATTATAATAAACAGGGTCTCAATTTTTTTCTTTATAAAATACAGTATTAAATGCAGAACGTAATGAAATACATTCTAATATACATGTCAGTATTAAAGTACAAGTCTTGTACTATATACAATCATTCAAACTAAGGTTTAACAACTAAATATCAAGTGTCCAAACCCTATCTCTAATCAAGGTCCGAAGTCTCCACTCAAATCCCGATATCTCTTTATCTCCTCGACCCCGATCCTGTCCCACCTGTTGCCATGCACACATACAAACACGACAACAGCCGGATAACTCCGGTGAGAATAAAATCCCAGTATAAATCAATGAAATATGCAATCATATAACAAATGTAAAAGCATGTAACAACTATCAGTAATATGTATCAAATCTGAAAAAAACGTCATGCCCTTTTTATTGCTTTAAAAGTACTAGAATTTTTTTTTTTTTTTAAACCTCACATAGCATTGGCCGAACCATAAAATTTCATAAAATACTTTTGATATCATTTTAAAATAAACAACCAACTAACATTTTTCTAAATCTAAAAATAACATTTGAAAAGTATAGCTCATACTATAACCTCTCAAAAACCACTCATACTCATGATAAAAGTCATAAAATCTTTTAACATAAATCATAACATATATGCGGAAACTAGCGTCGGTCATCGGGTCATGTGCACCTTCAGTCCAGTCGGATCAACCATCAAGACCTCCATTAGCATTATCATGATAACCTGCATCCATCACACCTAGTGAGTCTAAAGACTCAACACACCATAATCTTTATAACGAGTAATACGTAATACAGTCAACATATAACGGTGAAAAATACTTGTATTTAAAATATCGTTTTCATGAAGATGCATAAACATAAACATTTTCGTAAACATTTTCATGATGCATAAAACTTTAAACATAAACATTTTCATAAAATACTTTTTCATGACATGCAATCATAAACCTTAACTTTTTCCTTTTTCCTCAACATGACATGACATAAAACATTTAACATGATCATGAACATTTTCCTTTTTTTTTTCTCTTTTCTTTTGTTGAATTCCGATCGTTAATTGTGACTTTCTTGACATGACATGACATGACGATGGATCCATCTACATAAAACCACAGTACTGGGCGGCGGGGACATCAGCGACACTCTCACCGGTCAACTGAGCCTTGGCCTAACATGATCGAATAGAAATACGATCGTCGGGGCTCTCTCTGGGGCCTTCTCCCATAAATGGGCTCCCTCTGGGGCCTTCTCCCCTCACGATATTCCCATTCTTACCTCAAACCTCATAACCTCATAACCTCATATTCGTAATAATGGAAACACGATCGTCGGGCTCCCACTGGGACCATAACCCTCACGACGTCGCCATCATTAACGAATTAGTCACAATCACTTCACTTCCTTCAACATTTATATTCTCACCACTTTATAAAAATCATGCATAACATAACATTTTATTTTTGAAACCAAGCATGCAACATGTCTTTTAAATGTCAACCTTAAATCATAAAAATCCCATAGACATCTAAAAATCATAATTTAATCATGAACTTTCCATAAACATTTAAAATGACATTTTAACCTCAAAACATTTACAATAACATTTTGACATATTAAATCATAAGCATATAAAATTCCCTAAACATTTAAAATATCATTTTAACATAAAAAAATTTCCATAAACATCCATAACTATAGAAATTAATCATATTAGCACATAAAACAGCAAATAGGGCACTGCCATGACGTTTACTAATTTCTAGGTGTAAAATGACCGTTTTACCCCTAGACGTAAAATTTCTCGTTTTTGACATTTTCTTAATTTTATTGATTCTAACATGGCCCAAATAATTATTTAAGCCTACATGAATTTTCTCATATTTTTATTTAGCATAAAACGAGGACTTTTAAATAAATCTTTAAATGTGACGTATTAATGCATTTTAATCTCGAATTAAACCAAACCTTAATATAAAATTCCCAAATTAAAAAATTAGGCTTCTAATAATTATTTAAGTTTAAACCTAATTTTTCATAATTTTATAAAGCTTAAAACTTGGTGTTTCAATTAGTTATTTAATTAGCGTTTCATGTGGCGATTAAATCCCGAATAAATCCAAAACTCGTTATTTTGATCCCAAATTTTAAACATAACATTTTTAAGATTTATTCTACCCTTCCAAGTCATGAACCACCCCCGTGGACCCTTGGATCAATTTTGGCTTAATTAATCTCGTTTTTGACCCTTCGACGAACATACCGAGCCATCTCCTAATTTACTCGAGCCACGTCCGAGCCACCTTGAGCCAAAACCTAGCCAACCCATCTAAGAACCCTACTGTGCAAGCCCAGACCAAACAACCAGCCCTAGCCCGACCAAAAACGTCCTGGAAGTGGACCTAAAATTCTGCACGTGTGTGTGTTTGTAGTGTCCTTGTTGCATTGGGACTCCTAGCCGCCTAGGACTCTACCAGCCCTTAACCACCGACCACCCATGACCCTAACCTTCCCTGGACCATGCCCAGACCATACCCAGACCCTCGAGCCCACCTGCAGCGAGCCACTGAACAATACAGCAGCTGCGCACACCCTTGCTGCCATGCACCTACCTCACGATTCTCGCCCAAGCAGCCAGCCCAGCCGTCCCAGACCCTGGCCCGACCCTTGTGCACCCTCCTAGGACCCTAAGGACTTAGCCTAGCCCAGCCCAAAGCCCCTGGCCGAGCCTCTTTCTTCCCTGCATCAGCAATAACCTGCGCCACTCTTTACTTGCTCTCGGGTGGAGTCCTAGCTTGCTAGGACTCCTCCCCAGCCCATGGTCTTGAGTCCTAGCGTGGCTAGGACTCTTCCCTTGAACCAACCACCACCCTGCTAGCCCTGGTCCCAAGCCAATAGCAAGCCAAGCCCCCCGTGATCTAAACCGTACCCTTCAACCCCATGACAGCAACCTGGCCCCTGCTTGTTTTCTTTCTCGTTTGCAGCGTTTTCAGTGTGTTCTAAGTCCCCTAAACTTGTGTAAAACTTGCCCCTTAACATCCTAATTCATGGCAGCCCCTTTGACAACATAACAAAGATGTTTTTGGGTGAAAAATCAAAAGTTTAGAACACATAAATGCATAGTTACGAAAATTGTGAATTGTGACCTGTTTTCATGCAAAAATTCATTAAATAAAATACTATGGTGTGATAGATGTTTGAAAGAAATAATATGGCGTGCCTTTGCGTATTTTACGCATGATTTTACGTTGACGACGTTGAAGAACGGGCAAGACCTTTGGCTTGAAGCTTCCTTGGCAATTTTCGAAAATTGCCTCAATCTTTATGCATGTGTGTGCCGTGTAGTTTAGGTGGAGATTTTTTCAGAATTGTGGCCGTTTGTTTGTGTAGGAGTCCTAGGGTTTTAGGAGATTTAAACATATATTATATAGTTAATTAAGTCCTAACAAGGCTTTAGGCCTAATAAGCAAACAATTAGGCCCATTAGTCTTAATTAGGATTTAATTAAAATATTAAAATAATTTTGGTAAAAATAAGTTTGTGAATTAAATAGCCGGGTTGCCAAAAAGTTCGTATTTTTGTTGAAAAACCAACAGCGATAAAATTTACGTCCCGGCGTATAAAATCATTTCAAAACCCCTTATTTTCAAAAATAAGAAAAAGCATCACCCTTATTTTAAATAATTAAAAACAATTAACCAATAAAAATATTTTCTATTTTTTTCAGCCTCGGTCTCCGTTCCTCGATCGCAACTCGAATAACCTTTAAAAATACATTTTAATGCAACCATGTATAAAATATAATTAATTCATGCAATTAAAATATTTAATTAAAATAAAAAGAATTTAATAATTCGTGCATGTGGTTCGCGTGGACCTTCAAATTTTTCGGGGCGTTACAGAAAACATAATCAATATAAAACTGTCAATCAGACTCGTGACTCCACGTCTCAGACTAGACTCAATCCTAGTCTAGGGATCCCGGTTTCCAGACGTTGGCATTCCTATATCGAATTCAGTAATAAAAGTAACTCCAATTCTATTCTATCGATATAACCAAACATCCGGTGTCTTGATCTATCCGTCACAGACTGTGGCACTATCGCCAATTCACTATCTTGTGACAAGGTGCAATGTGCCAGTGACGATTCCATCACCATCGGCACTTATGTCACAAGATTACTCGTCTAATACTCATCTAATACATGCTTCTATAAATCAATAGAACAAGCATATCAATTCAAATCATTGTAAATAATAACAATAAGTATGTGATTTAGGGAAACTCGAGTATATCCTACTCGAGTCGTTCTCCCAGTACCACATTGACTTATACATTTCTTTCGTAATCTCGGTCCGACGAATTGGAAGTTCTGAATTCAAGACTGTCTCTATCAATCTGAAATGACATATCGAGAATAATAATATCAATACTCCATTCCCAATTCAACACTGAATCTGATCAATCTGAATCTAACTCAAAATCAACGGCATAACGGAACAATCTCGATATCCCCATCAATACCACATCAACAGATATCAATTACAAATCAAAACAAATATATAATACAATCCATAATCAATCAATATTCCAAATCTGTCCAATTTCAATCGATATAATCGAAAAATCATAACAATTCCATAATCAATCTGTTCTTCGATCTTACTTCGATTCTACGATGTCTAGTATTCTCAGAACACATAATAATAATCAAATAACGATCCTCCAATATCATAATTTCAAATGATAACAGAACTCAATAAAACTTACATCCTGTAGTAGCTATCGACGAGATGATCATAAAACTGTGCTCGGATCGAAATTCTGATAACCGGATTTGGCACAATCAAATTTCTAAGTTAAAATGAAGTTTGAGAATTTCACGAAGCTCTTCCCTCTATTCTTTCTCTGGAAGTTAAGAAGGAAATGAAGATTGTTTACATATCAAGTGCATGGTGGTGACAAGTGTCCCACTCAAATCATTAATTGCACTTTAGCCCCTGAAATCTTCATTATTTGCGATTTGGTCCTCACAACTCTTTTTAATTCAATTTCAATCTAACTAATTACAAAAACCGTGGAATCTAATTCATTATTCCAAAATTCGTAAATTAAATAATCTCGGATTAAAATGATAAAATCTCGGGCCTTACAATTCTCCCCCTCTGAGACATGATTTCGTCCTCGAAATCGCAGGCAATCAAATCATATCAATAAGAAGGTATAACAGAAGCTAAATAGAAAGCTCACATCAATGAAATAACTCTGGGAACTCTTGTCTCATGTTTGATTCAGTCTCCCAAGTAGCTTCTTCAATGCCATGACGAGTCCATTGCACTTTCACAAGTGGCATGGTCTTTGTTCTGAGTTTCTTTTCTTTACGATCAATAATCTGAATCGGTTTCTCGATATAACTCAGACTTTCATCAATCTCGGCCTCATCTGGCTGAATAATGTGAGAATCATCAGGGAGATACTTCCGCAGCATAGATACATGAAAGACATCATGTATTCCAGATAGAGAAGGCGGTAATGCGATTCGATAGGCACGATCTCCTATCTTCTCGAGAATCTCGTACGGCCCAATATATCGTGGAGACAGCTTCCCTTTCTTGCCAAATCTGACAACTCCTCTGAAAGGTGAAATCTTTAAAAATACCCGGTCTCCTGCCTCAAATACCAACGGTCTACGTCGAACATTGGCATATTTGGCTTGTCTGTCTTGAGCTGTCTTCATTCTCTTCTGAATCAGCTTTACTTTTTCTGTCATATCCCTAATCATATCAGGTCCAAATTCAGGTACCTCGGAGATATCATCCCAATACAGAGGGGATCTGCACTTCTTACCGTACAATGCTTCAAACGGAGCCATCTCAATACTCGTCTGATAGCTGTTATTGTACGAAAACTCACAAAGTGGCAATGCATCTTGCCAACTAGTGCTAAAATCAAGCACTACAATTCTCAGCATATCTTCCAGTGTCTGGATAGTCCGCTCTGACTGTCCGTCGGTCTGTGGATGATATGCGGTACTCAGATGTAACTTCGTACCTAGAGCCTGCTGCAAACTCTGCCAAAAGTGCGAAGTAAACCGAGGATCACGGTCTGATACAATCGAATTCGGCACTCCGTGCAATATGACCACTTCTCTGACATAGATTTCTGCCATTTGGTCATATCTGTACGTCATCTGATACGGAATGAAGCATGCTGATTTGGTCAATCTGTCAATCACGACCCAAATCGCATCACAACCTCTGAAGGAACGTCGTAACTGCGTCACGAAGTCCATGGAAATGTGATCCCATTTCCATTCAGGAATCGATAAACTGTGCAGTAGAACTCCTGGTTTCTTTCTTTCCGCTTTCACCTGTTGGCAATTCAGACACTTGGATACAAATTCAGTAACATCAGATTTCATCTGTTTCCACCAATACTGTGTCTTCAAATCATTATACATTTTTCTGCCACCAGGATGAATGCTAAAACGACTGCTGTGCGCTTCTGCTAGTATCCGCTGTCTCAAATCTGAAACATTCGGCACAACAATACGATTATTCACATACAAAACACTGTCACAAACCTGATACTCTGATTGATGTCCAGCTCTGACCATATCAATCGAATTCTGCACCTTCTGATCAACTTTCTGAGCCGCTTTAATTTTCAAAATCAGTTCTGGTTCAGCTTGAATAGCATATAATCTCAAGGGTTGACAGTCTGTCTCAAATGCTAATCCAGACAAACATCAATCTTCTATAAAATTTGAAACACCTATTGTCGATAAGGACAAAGAACATACCTTACAACTCAGTGCATCAGCTGCTGCATTAGACTTCCCGGGATAGTACTTGATTTCACAATCAAAATCCTTCAAGAAATCAAGTCATCTTCGCTGCCTCATATTCAGCCCAGACTGTGAAAACAGATATTTCAAGATTTTGTGATCAGAATATATCTCAAACTTTTCACCGTAGAGATAATGTCGCCATATCTTCAAAGCAAAGACAATGGCCGTCAATTCAAGATCATGAATTGGGTAACGAGTCTCATGTGGTTTCAGTTGTCTCGAGGCATAAGCAATAACATGCCCTCGCTGCATCAGAACACAACACAATCCTCGGTGAGATGCATCACAATAAACCACAAAATCACCAGTACCTGATGGAATAGTCAGTATCGGTGCACTGGTCAATCTCTTCTTCAACTCCTAGAAACTAGACTCACAGTCTTCAGACCAAATAAACGGAGCATTCTTCTGAGTCAACTGAGTAATCGGCTTGGCAATGCTGGAAAAGCCTTTTATAAATCGATGGTAATATCCTGCCAAACCCATAAAGCTGTGTATCTCTGGCACAGATGTCGGTCTTGGCCAACTGATCACGGCCTCAGCCTTGCTGGGATCAACTGATATACCGTCTCCGGATATAATATGCCCCAGAAATACAACCTGTCTCAACCAAAACTCGTATTTCGACAGTTTAGCATACAATTTTTCAGCCCTCAGAATTTTCAACACAGTTCTCAAATGCTCGGCATGTTCAATCATATTCTTCGAATATATCAAAATGTCATCAATGAATATAATTACAAACTCATCGAGGTATCTCTGAAAAACACGGTTCATCAATCCCATAAATACAGCCGGTGCATTCGTCAAACCAAATGGCATGACAATAAATTCATAGTGTCCATACCTGGTTCTAAATGCTGTCTTCGAAATATCAGAGTCTCTGAGTCTCAGCTGATGGTATACAGATCTCAGATCGATCTTGGAATATACAGATGAACCCTGCAAATGATCAAACAAATCATCAATGCGAGGCAAGGGATATTTATTCTTTACCGTTGCTTTGTTCAATTGCCGGTAATCGATACAGAGTCTCATCGAACCGTCCTTCTTTCTTACAAACAATACTGGAGCACCCCAAGGAGACACACTCGGTCTGATATACCCCTTGTCCAATAAATCCTCCAACTGTTCTTTCAACTCTTTCAACTCAATCGGTGCCATTCTGTACGGAGCCCTCGAAATCGGAACTGTACCTGGCATCAACTCAATACTGAAGTCTATCTCTCGAATCGGAGGCAATCCAGGAATCTCATCTGGGAAGACATTAGCAAACTCACACACCACTGGCAAATCCGCCAATGATGGACTCGATTTCAGTAAATCAACTGAATAGACAAGGAATCCATCCGCTCTTTTCTGTAACAATCGAGTCATAGACAATACGGATATCAAAGGAATTCTAGAGCGAGAACCCTTACCGTAGAATTTCCACTCATCGGCCATCTCAGGTCTGAATCTCACAATATTGTGGAAACAATCGACAGTAGCTCTGTACTTGGTCAACATATCGATACCGATAATACAGTCAAAATCAGACAACCCAAGCACAATACAGTCTAACTCAATTTCATGCCCATCATACTGCAGTATACAAGATTTAACAGACTTCACTGATATCAAACATGTCCCCAACGGAGAAGAGATAGACACTATAGCAGATAATGACTCAATAGGCAAAGAATGCATCAATGCAAATCGCTCAGATATGAATGTATGCGATGCACCAGTATCTATCAATACATAAGCAGGATAACCAGAAATAAAACAGTTACCTGCAACAACATCGTCATGTGCGTCCTGAGCCTGCTCCTCTGTCAAAGAAAATACTCGGGCCTACTGTCTAGGCTGGCTCACTGTCTGGCTACCTCCTGGCCTTTGCTGTGACTGAGATGGTGCTGGCTGGAATGAATGTACAGCGGCTGATCGTCTGTCAGTTTGTGCCGCTGATCCCGATGATTCGGCACCCTGTGATCTCTGAGAATCTCTCTGGGGACAAACTCGAGCAAAATGTCCCTGCTGCCTACAGATACGGCAACTGCCGAACACTCCTCGGCACTGCTCAGCGGAATGTTTCCCTCCATAAGTGCTACAGTAAGGACCTGTATAACTCTGGCCCTGACCAGTCTGTCTCGAGCCACTAGAACTGGATGAACTGCTTCCAGATCTCTTGAACTGTTTCCCTCTAGCTTTCAACTGATCTTTCCTTCCACTACTGCTACTACCACTCTCAAATCTAGGCGTAGGTTGTTGTGGTATCGGTGCTGGGCAACATACGAAGCTCCTCTCTGTCTAATCAGACCGGTTTCTGCTCCCTTTGCTCTGTTCAGAGCATCAGCAAAGTTGTTCGGTCGCCCGGTGTTCACCAATGTAAATATATCCGGATTCAGGCCATTGATGAACTGATCAGCAACAGCTTCTTCGTTCTCGGCCACGTGTGGAGCGAATCGCAATAATGTAGAGAACTTGGACACATACTCCTCAATGTTCAACTGTCCCTGTCTCAAATTGGCAAACTCCGCACCTGTCCTTTCTGTATGACACTGGGAAAAATCTCTGATAAAATTATGTTTTGAAGACATTCCAGGTAATAGTCGTACCTCGATGCTCCAAGGCCCTTTTTGTTGTAATCCACCAGTTCTTTGCAACATCATGCAGCTGGTGCCCAATCAGTTTCACTCTCCGCTCATCAGTGTAGTCCAACGAATCAAACAGCATCTCAATGTCGTCTAACCAACTCTCGCAATCAACTGAAGTCTCAGTACCCTTCAGAGTCGGTGGATGGAATGACTGAAATCTCTTCAGTAATGTCTCCATCGGTGTTGCTGTCACATCCATGGGAGGATTCGAAGTGCTACCCTGTTCCGGCATTCTTCGAGGAGACATATCTAATTATCAAAAGGGTTAGCAACCAAATACAACAAATCTGGTTCAGTCCTCCTCCGGATCATCTTACTGCTGATCAAGAATCGGTTCTGATTCGTTCTCAAACATGCGTTATAAAGCAGTAGAACATGCTAGCAATCAAAAGCAGGAAAGAAAACTCAATCTACCCCGCTCACTAGCTCCTATCTCAGTCTAAAGGATCTATCGCTCTGATACCACCTGTTGTGGGGACCCGGACGCTAATCATTCTCTTAATCATCATTTGGGACAATTTAATCAATTATAATAAACAGGGTCTCAATTTTTTTCTTTTTAAAATACAATATTAAATGCAGAACGTAATGAAATACATTCTAATATACATGTCAGTATTAAAGTACAAGTCTTGTACTATATACAATCATTCAAACTAAGGTTTAACAACTAAATATCAAGTGTCCAAACCCTATCTCTAATCAAGGTCCGAAGTCTCCACTCAAATCCCGATCTCTCTTTATCTCCTCGACCCCGATCATGTCCCACCTGTTGCCATGCACACATACAAACACGACAACAGCCGGATAACTCCGGTGAGAATAAAATCCCAGTATAAATCAATGAAATATGCAATCATATAACAAATGTAAAAGCATGTAACAACTATCAGTAATATGTATCAAATCTGAAAACATAATCAATATAAAAATGTCAATCAGACTCGTGACTCCACGTCTCAGACTAGACTCAATCCTAGTCTAGGGATCCCGATTTCCAGACGTTGGCATTCCTATATCGAATTCAGTAATAGAAGAAACTCCAATTCTATTCAATCGATATAACCAAACATCCGGTGTCTTGACCTATCCGTCACAGACTGTGGCACTATCGCCAATTCACTATCTTGTGACAAGGTGCAATGTGCCAGTGACGATTCCATCACCATCGGCACTTATGTCACAAGATTACTCGATTAATACTCATCTAATACATGATTCTATAAATCAATAGAACAAGCATATCAATTCAAATCATTGTAAATAATAACAATAAGTATGTGATTTAGGGAAACTCGAGTATATCCTACTCGAGTCGTTCTCCCAGTACCACATTGACTTATACATTTCTTTCGTAATCTCGGTCCGACGAATTGGAAGTTCTGAATTCAAGACTGTCTCTATCAATCTGAAATGACATATCGAGAATAATAATATCAATACTCCATTTCCAATTCAACACTGAATCTGATCAATTTGAATCTAACTCAAAATCAACGGCATAACGGAACAATCTCGATATCCCCGTCAATACCACATCAACAGATATCAATTACAAATCAAAACAAATATATAATACAATCCATAATCAATCAATAATCAAAATCTGTCCAATTTCAATCGATATAATCGAAAAATCATAACAATTCCATAATCAATCTGTTCTTCGATCTTACTTCGATTCTACGATGTCTAGTATTCTCATAACACATAATAATAATCAAATAACGATTCCTCCAATATCATAATTTCAAATGATAACAGAACACAATAAAACTTACATCCTGTAGTAGCTATCGACGAGATGATCATAAAACTGTGCTCGGATCGAAATTCTGATAACCGGATTTGGCACAATCAAATTTCTAAGTTAAAATGAAGTTTGAGAATTTCACAAAGCTCTTCCCTCTATTCTTTCTCTGGAAGTTAAGAAGGAAATGAAGATTGTTTACATATCAAGTGCATGGTGGTGACAAGTGTCGCACTCAAATCATTAATTGCACTTTAGCCCCTGAATATTCATTATTTGCGATTTGATCCTCACAACTCTTTTTAATTCAATTTCAATCCTACTAATTACAAAAACCGTGGAATCTAATTCATTATTCCAAAATTCGTAAATTAAATAATCTCGGATTAAAATGATAAAATCTCGGGCCTTACAATATAACTGCTTGAAAATTGAACCTCTCCTAGGAATTACAAACCCAATTAAATTACATTTCAAATTTCAAATTCAGAAATTAAGTTCTATTCTGAAAATTATAAACCAAATTCAAATTGTTATTCAAAATTTAAATATGAATTTTGAAAATTTGAAACATGTTTCAAAAATTGTTAATCGTTGAAATCTTTTTATTAATTTAAAATTAATGACACATATATATAGATGTAATATTTTTATAAATTTCATCTATATTTTAGATGAAATAATTTTTAATTTGATTTTATTTTTGAGATCAAATATATTTATTTCAATGATAGTATAAAATCATTTTTCTCTTCAATATATTAACTTTAATCTTAGACCAACAATTCTCAAATTATTATAGATGATTAAAAATAATCGTATGTCAATTTAATATAAACTACCATTTTTATTATTTTTTTATTCATGCAAAATAATAAAAACAAGGGAAAATTGTTAATTAACATATTTAGAATTAAAATATATGTATGTAATTTGACATACTCAACAGGCAACTTTAGTTAGTTAAATTACTTTAAGGCCAAAATTGATTATGGAGTTGTATAGTAGGCTATTGTTAATAATTCATGTTAAATAAATTTATATTAAATACCAATTACTATTTTTTTATACTTGAATATATTTATCTTGTGAGTTATTATTATAAATGTTTCTTTTAGAATTAGTTCCATTTATTTTAATTATTTTTGTTGTAATTATTTAAACAAAAAATATGGATTTGAGAGCCAGAGTATGTCAATAATTTAGTTTTCATGGTTCAGTCAAGATGCTAATTGCAACATCAATATAAACGTTAAGTGATATTACAAATGGTATGATTTCTTTTAATTAAATAAAGTATTTTATCTCCAACATAGATCATTCTCTTAGATTATGCAATGACACTAGATTGATCGTGACAAGGCTCGAAAACCATGTTTTGGAAGGAAAAATTCTTACTGGAAGTAATGTAGGTCATAAAGTGCTTATTCCAAGAATGTCATTGACGTCTTCTGATCTAAGGCTTCTTTTTAAATTTCAACGAAGACAGTTCAATATTCTTTGATTGTATCATATGCAATGATAATCAACAAAAGTCAGGGGCAATCATTGTCTCATGTAGGACTTTTTTTAAGAACCATGTTTTTAGTAATGGTCAGTTGTACGTTGCTGTATCCAGAATTTTGATATGTGATAGTGATAACTCGAAAAATTCAACGACAAATGCTTTATTTAAGGAAGTTTTTCAAAATTTGTAATTTGTTATTATTTTCTAATTGTATGATCTATAATCCATTTAATTTATTTGTATTTTAATTTAAAATATTGAAATTAAAACCACATTAAAAATTTGTATCATGTTTATTATTTTATTTTGTTACAGTTATTGTTTTCTACATAGCAGATAAATTTATATGTGAATACAATATAATTGATACACATTATGTCATCCATTATCTAATACAAGCATGATAGTAATTTTCAGACGAAATACAAAAAATGACTCTTTTATTCAGTGTTTCATTGTTAAGATCTATATGTATATGAAAACAATAAACATTTTACTTTGATAAAAAGTCACGTTATAGAGAAAGTAAATAAATTATCATACATACTAATTTTAATAATCAATTAGATAAAATAATTGTCCGTGCATCGCACGGGTGAAAAACTAGTACACTGAGAGGGATGTTGTTACTTGTTAGTATCGGTTCAACGGTTTGATTTGTCTTTTTATTTGAAATGGTGAGGTATTTCACAACAATTCACTTCAAATTTGATTTCGTCTCATATATTTGTCTGTATTTTCACACCGATTTAAAAAAATTATTAGAAAAGTTAATTTTACAAAGAAATTTCACTGATCAATGGCCACACTTATTCCAAAGAAGCATTTATTGTCATCAAAGGTTCTACTTTAATTGTGGTTGATTTGGGTAAAAAAGATTTGATTGTGGGAAATAATTTGATATTTAGGTTTTCAATTATACAATTAATTTTTTTTAAAAAAATTTGAAATAAATCAATCCTACAAATTTTGGGTCCTCAGTGTTGTGAAAAAGTAAAAATTTATGGTAAAAAGTAAAAATCTCAAACTCTCAAAATTTACCAAACTACACACTTTATAATATTTTTCTCTCTACTCAATTGTGATTTTCTTCACAAATGAGAGATCTATTTATAGGAAATCTTTACAAATAATCCAAAAATAAAATACATCATTACCTACATCATCACACACTAATTTTCAATATTTACAACTCTTATTTTCAACATTCAAATATTCAACATTCAAATATTCAATACTCACATTTTAAATATATTTTTCAACACTCCCCCTTGTGATGATGATCATAATGATTGTCTTCATTACGTGTTTTTATACTGCCTCGTTAAAAACCTTACTAGGAAAAACCCATTGGGATAAAAACCATAGTAAGGGAAAAAGAGTGCAGTCACGTAAACTCCCCCTCATGTTGACACGAACAATTCTTCACAAATTTCGTAGATTGCGCATCCCAATATTATATATATGATTTCTGAATATTGACGTAGGAAGCGCCTTTGTGAAGAGATCTGATGAATTTTCACTTGATTGAATGTGACGAACATCAATACATCTATTCTTCTCAAGCTCCTTGGTGAATGCGAAGAACTTAGGAGGAATATGTTTAGTTCTGTCACTTTTTATGTATCCTTCTTTCATTTGAGCAACACATGCAGCATTATCTTCATATAGTATCACAGGCTTCTCATCAGATGATAATCCGCATGAAATTTGGATATGTTGGGTCATTGATTTTAACCACACACATTCACGACTTGCTTCATGTAGTGCAATAATCTCGGCATGATTTGATGAAGTTGTTACGAGCGTTTGTTTCTGAGAACGCCAAGATATTGCAGTGCCTCCACGAGTAAATACATATCCAGTTTGGGAACGTGCCTTGTGTGGATCAGATAAGTATCCAGCATCAGCATAACCAATTATACTTGGATTAGCATCTTTTGAATACAAAAGTCCCAAGTCTGTCGTTCCTCGTAGATAACGGAATATATGTTTAATTCCGTTCCAGTGTCTCTTTGTTGGATATGTGCTAAATCTTGCCAACAGATTCACGGCAAAAGATATATCAGGCCTTGTACAATTTGTAAGGTACATAAGGGCACCGATGGCACTTAGATATGGTACTTCTGGACCAAGAATATCTTCATCATCTTCACATGGACGGAATGGATCCTTTTCTATGTTTAATGATCTAACAACCATTGGAGTACTTAAAGGATTTGCTTTATCCATATTAAAACGTTTAAGGATCTTTTCTGTATAATTTGTCTGGTGAACAAACATTCCACATTCTTTTTGTTCAATTTGTAAACCCAGACAATACTTGGTTTTTCCAAGATCCTTCATTTCAAATTCTTCCTTCAAGTATGACACAACTTCTTGAATTTCTTTATTCGTTCCAATGATGTTTAAATCATCAACATATACAGCAATAATTACGCATCCGGATGTTGTTTTCTTAATGAAAACACAAGGGCATATTGAATTATTTACATATCCCTTTTTCATCAAGTGATCATTTAGTCGATTATACCACATTCGACCTGATTGCTTTAACCCATATAATGATCTTTGTAATTTCACATAATAACATTCCCTGGGTTTTGAACTTTGTGCTTCAGGCATCTTAAATCCTTCAGGGATTTTCATATATATATTACTATCAAGTGATCCATATAAGTAAGCTGTAACAACATCCATAAGACGCATTTTTAAATTTTCAGATACCGCCAAGCTAATCAAATACCGAAACGTAATTGCATCCATCACAGGAGAATACGTTTCTTCATAATCAATTCCAGGCCTTTGAGAAAAACCTTGTGCAACAAGTCGAGCTTTATATCTTACTATTTCATTTTTCTCATTTCGCTTTCGAATAAAAACCCATTTGTATCCAACAGGTTTTACACCTTCAGGTGTAAGGACTATAGGTCCAAAAACATTACGTTTATTTAGCGAATTTAATTCAACCTGGATGGCATCTTTCCATTTTATCCAATCCTGCCGATTTTTACATTCACCAAAAGATTTTGGTTCATGATCTTCGTTATCATTTATGATGTCGATTGCCACATTATAAGAAAATATATCATCAATTTCATCTATATCTTTTCGGTTCCATATTTTTCCAGTATTAATATAATTGATAGAGATTTCATGATTCTCGTCAGTTTGTGGTTCTGACAGAACATTTTCATCATCATGTGTTTCTTCAGGAACACCATTCTCTATTTTGTGATCATCATGTGTTTCTTCAGAAACGTCATTCTTTATTTTGTGATTATCGTGTTTCTCTATGAATTTTCTTTTTCGAGGATTTTTATCCTTGGAACCGACTGGCCTTCCACGCTTCAGGCGTTTAATGACATCATGAGTATCTTCCATTTGTTTCTTTGGAATTTCAATTCGAGCAGGGGCATTTGCAGCATGTATATATGATTTAGTTACCCCTTTTGTGTCTGCAAATGCATCTGGTATTTGATTTGCTATTCTTTGCAAGTGTACAATTTGTTGTACATCTTTTTCACATTGTTTTGTTCTTGGATCCAGATGTAACAATGATGATACATACCATGTAATTTCTTTTTCGGTATGTTTCTGTTCTCCCCCTAACATTGGGAAGATTTCCTCATTAAAATGACAATCAGCAAAACGTGCTGTGAACACGTCGCCTGTCTGAGGTTCAATATATCGAATGATTGATGGACTATCATAACCGATATAAATTCCAACCTTTCTTTGAGGTCCCATTTTCTTTCGTTGCGGTGGTGCAATAGGCACATACACCATACATCCAAAAATTCTCAGATGAGAAATGTCTGGTTCTTTACCAAATGCAAGCTGCAATGGGGAGTATTTATGATATGCACTTGGTCTGATGCGAATTAATGAAGCAGCGTGTAAAATTGCATGTCCCCATATAGAAATAGGGAGCTTTGTTTTCATTATCATTGGTCTAGCAATCATTTGCAGACGTTTAATCAATGATTCAGCCAATCCATTCTGTGTATGTACATGAGCAACAGGATGCTCAACAATGATTCCCATAGACATACAATAATCATTGAAAGTTTGGGAAGTAAATTCACCAGCATTATCAAGTCTAATTTTCTTGATTGTATAATCGGGAAATTGATTCCTCAATTTTATTATTTGAGCAAGTAATCTTGCAAATGCAACATTTCGAGTTGATAATAAACATACATGTGACCATCTGCTGGAGGCATCAATCAATACCATAAAGTATCTGAATGGTCCACATGGTGGATGGATTGGTCCACAAATATCACCCTGAATACGTTCAAGAAACATTGGTGATTCAGTTTGGATTTTGACTGGTGATGGTCTTATAATAAGTTTTCCAAGAGAACATGCTTTACATTGAAACTTATTATTCTGAAAGATCTTCTGGTCTTTCAGTGGATGACCATGTGTATTTTCTATAATTCTTCGCATCATTGTTGAACCAGGATGTCCCAATCGATCATGCCAATTGGTTAATATCGAAGAATTATCAACTACCATGTTTGATTCAATGGGACTTATATGTGTATAATGCAATCCAGTAGGGAGCATTGGTAGTTTTTCAATCACATATTTCTTTCCTGATTTAAATGTGATAAGACACATATATTTCTCATTCCCTTCATTCATTGTTTGAGTATCATACCCATGGGAATATATATCATTAAAACTCAACAAATTTCTTTTCGATTGTGGTGAATATAAAGCATCATTGATAAAAAATTTTGTACCATTAGGTAACAAAAATTGTGCTTTACCACATCCTTTAATCAAGTCTACAGGACCTGATATTGTATTCACCGTTGTTTTTGTTGGTTTTAGTTCCAAGAAATATCTTTTATCTCGGAGGATAGTGTGCGTTGTACCACTATCGGGTATGCAAACTTCAGCTTTGCTCATAGCATTTTCCATATTTGAACTTCAAAAAAATATGCAATGAAATAAATTACTTGCAATATATATTTAAATATAACACAAATCATAATTATACAATAAAACATTATTCTATGAATACATGAAAAATAGATTATTGTACATTTATATTCTACCATTATATTGTTCATTTTCAGAGAAATCGTTGAGAAAATCTGCAGCATCAATATTGTTCATTTCTATCCCACCAACATATTGATCATTTCCAGAGAAATCATTCATAAAATCACCAGCATCAAAATGAGTTGCATCACTCAAACGGTCACTGCGTTCAGTGAAATTGGTCTCCTTTTCTTTCCCCTTTAATGATTCTTTATAAAGTTTACAAAGGTGCTCAGGGGCTCGACAAACTTTGGACCAATGTCCTGGAGTACCACATCTGTAACAAGAACTTTCATATCTTTTTGAGTGCTTCTCATTAACACTTGTATTCTCATGATGCCTTTTCTGTGGATGGTTTGGGACGTTCTTTTGAGATGAGTTATAAAAATAACTATCTCGATTATTTTCAAAACCACGGCCTTGACCACGACCACGGCCAATTCCACGTCCACGTCCACGTCCACGACCTCGACCTCGACCAAGACCAAAACCTTGTCTTTGAATTTGATTTTGGTTTCCAGGTTTAAATTCATTTTTTTACTTACAGCATTTACTTCTGGAAATGCTGTTGATCCAGTGGGTCGGGACTGATGATTTCTCATTAATAGCTCGTTGTTTTTTTCCGCCACAAGAAGACAGGCGATGAGTTCAGAATATCTCGCGAATCCACGTACTCTATATTGTTGCTGTAGAGTAATATTTGATGCATGAAACGTGGAAAATGTTTTTTCAAGCATCTCAGATTCTGTGACCTCATGTCCACAAAATTTTAATTGCGAGATTATTCTATACATCGCCGAATTGTAATCACTGACTTTTTTAAAGTCTTGGAATCTCAATGTATTCCATTCATCCCGGGCGGTCGGAAGTATAACTTCTCTTATATGTTCGAATCTTTCTTTTAATCCCTTCCACAAAGCCATGGGATTTTTTTCAGTCAGATATTCACATTTCAATCCATCGTCGAGATGTCGACGCAAAAATATCATGGCTCTTGCCTTTTCTTGTGACGTGCATATGCCATTTTCTTTAATGGTCTCGCTTAGACCCAATGACTCAAGATGCATTTCTACATCTAGAGTCCATGGCATATAATTCTTTCCCGTGATGTCGAGCGCAACAAATTCGAGCTTTGTTAAATTTGACATGGTGGTACTAAAAAATTACGATGCATTTTATTAGTTAATAATTATTGCAATACAAAGTAACGGATAAACAACAAGTACAAGTATTTGTAAAAATAAAGAAAACACACGAGGAGGATATTTTCCGATAAATAAAAGACTCGTGAGTATGATAACCAAAATAATTAAAAATATCCTTGAGAAAGCCATCTTCTTTTTTCTTCGAAAAATTTGATGATGAATAATTTTTAGAGAAGAAGAGAAAGTTGGAGTGATGGAATGTGTTTGTGAGATCATATTTATAGGGCAAAAAATAGCCGTTGTTTACCATTTATGACCGTTGGGGTACAAAAAAAATAAAGGTATGTATTTGTATAATTTTATGATAATAATATGATATATATAATATTAGACATGTTTAAATAATTATGTATATCATATCATAATATTATAATGAGTGTCATAATTTATTTTGTTTAAAAACCTTATAGGCTTTTATACTTGTCGTATCCCTTACCGGGAGTGTGGGATGTCGTCTTAACATCCTCCCAGGATTTATAACAAGTTTATGAAAAATTTATTTTTATTATTTCTAATAATAACATTATATTGTATATTAAATAAATACACAATAAATAAATAACAGTAAAATAAATATAATTATTTTTGTTACCTTTTTTTTCTGTTTGGAGCTTGGAAAAGTATGTAGGACTTTTAGAGCTTCGTGCTGATAACGTGTTGTGAAAAAGTAAAAATTTATGGTAAAAAGTAAAAATCTCAAACTCTCAAAATTTACCAAACTACACACTTTATAATATTTTTCTCTCTACTCAATTGTGATTTTCTTCACAAATGAGAGATCTATTTATAGGAAATCTTTACAAATAATCCAAAAATAAAATACATCATTACCTACATCATCACACACTAATTTTCAATATTTACAACTCTTATTTTCAACATTCAAATATTCAACATTCAAATATTCAATACTCACATTTTAAATATATTTTTCAACACTCAGAATAATTTTCCAACGATTTTGTAATTTATTTGGCTAAACATAATGGATAACTAGCATTATGGCAGACACGAGGGACTAAATTTAGATTTTTAAAAAAATATTAGTAATAATATTATAAATTATTACTATATATAAAAAATTATTACTTTCCAGCCCACGAAGCAAAGACTCGTAGAAGACCAATGGGCTCTTCCGACAACTGGGCTCCAAGAAAGCCCACCCGCACCCGAAACACGGACACTAATATCGCAGGCAGAGGATGAGTGGCGGGGAAAGGAAGCTCTGTCTCGTCCATTCCCACAGTTTCCTCGAAGAAATTTTGCTACAATGGCCTCGATGCCATGTATGCACGTATGCACTAGCATCAGTAAAAGACCCACTTCATTTCTAACCGATCCTCACTTGCTGGAACCTTCGAACAGATTAATCAAAGGTCACATCTCTTTTTATGATCTATTCCGTTAATAATCAATGTTTAGTGAGCAATTTTAAGTGTTACTTTATAGTTGTTGAGAACTTCTGGTGATTTCTTTCATAATCTATGATAGTCTAGTTATGGATATCTTCGTTTGGGACCCCTTAAAGCCTGCAAATAGATTTATCTGAGTTTTTGTGTGTCTAGATGAGTAGGATTAGGGGAAAAAACTAGACTTGATGAATGGCTGTAACGAGGATGGCGATGGAGTTTCGACAAGACAAGTATACATGTTTAATGTTTGCTATTGATGTTTTTTTATGGTCCCATTGTTTACTTGTACGTGATTGTGTATTGTTTCGTTTTTTAAACACAGGATTTTGCTATGTGCTTGTGCATTGATTGAATTGTAGATGCAGAAATGGTTTATTCTTAAAAATTTATAAGTTTAGGAGGTTTTCCAGTCCTGAAGAGAATATCTCATGCCTCAACATCAAGGAAAGTAATCTCTACAATTCCAAGATGTAGTGGCTCCTCCGAATCGAGTGGTGATAAAGATGAATCTCCAAACCAGAATAAGGTATGCCTCATTGATGTAATGTAAGTTTAATTCTTCTTATTTCCCCTGGCTATGGTATCCTTGACATGTGTTTTGAAAATTTAGCAAGCAGTCTACTTTGTCGCTTATTTCATCAGTCGGTTTGGCATTATTCTTCTCTCAAAGAACGTGAATACTAAGCTTACAGTGTTAAATTTGTTACCATCTGAAGTGGAAAAATAAAAGAGAGAGTATGAGTAACTCGGTTTATTTTTGCTATCACTGCTATGTTTTAAAAATTGTGGGAATCTTTGAGTCGGCATGCTAAATTTGTGACAATTGCAGACTTCTTTTGGATACAATAGGAAGGATGTTTTACTAATCGGGCTTGGAGCTACTATTGCTGGCGTCGGCTTGAAAAGCGGATTGGAGGTATGGTGGTATCATTTTCGCTTTGTTTCCCCTTCTCTTAGTACTCTACCTTGCCACCTGTTCATCATTGTCTCTGTGATACATTTTGTCTTTTCGGTTCTTTTCTAAAACTTAGTATGAGTTATAAAATTTTCTCAAGTGACACTTGTTGAAATTTTCTGCAGTTTGTTGGTGTTGATCCCCTACAAGCTGGGAATGTTGTACAGTTAGTCTTGGTTTTAGGTCTTACGGTTGGATGGATTTTTACTTACATTTTCAGAGTTTCAAATAAAGAAATGACATATGCACAACAGCTGCGTGATTATGAAGTTAAAGTCATGGAGGTTAGTCATTTATTTGTTAACTTCGAAAATCATTTTTCTTGTCTGCTTTTGATGTTTTGTGCTCTTTATTTGCAATACACAAATCGATTAAAATATCCAGACCCCTTTTCCTCTATTTTAGTGATTTTTTTATTTTTCTCTCTTTTGATGTATGAGATTTGAGTGGAAAAACTTGGTTCTCAAGGAAAGTGCTCTTTCCATAAACCGCTGAAAGGAGAAAAATGTTAGATGGTCTGATGTATTGGTGATTAGAAATTTTATCAATCACATAAAATCCATGCTATACTTTCTCTCAATTAACATGGAGCTGCATCAGGCTGTTCTAGACGGTTGTGATATTTTCTATGTTATCAACAGCTATTCTTTTGTATTTCTGCTGCTTTTCTATACACTGATTACCATCCAAAACTTCAATGTTTCATGGAGCTAGTCGTGGAATAGCCAGAGCTTAAGTTTTAATTGAAATTTGTCTCTTTCGTACACTTATTGCTATCCGAAACTTCAATGATTCCTGAAGCTAGTCGTGGGCATTACAAGAACGTAAGTTTCCGTTGAGATGAAAATCAGATGGTTGATGTTAATATATTTAAATTATGCAAAAACATTTGGAGGGTAAAACATGATTTCTCAGTTTATAATACTGACGTGTAATAGCATGCAATGTCTTAAAGAGAAGAGGGTGGGACAGAGAAATTAACCATGGCTTTCTTCTTTTTATATATTCCTTGAAAGAGAAGGGAATATATGCAAAACACAGAATAATTTAGATCCTGTAGTACAGCATATATGCTGTTATTGCTTATTTATACTCCTATATAAAAGAAAAACTAATCGATAGACTGTGTGTATTAATCGACTTCTCATTCCTTAACACCCTTCACTCAGCTCATAGTACTAATGCAGTCTCATTATCTTTTCATCTTAATCAGGACATTGCTTACATTAAAATCTCACTAATTTTTTTTTTTTGTCGATTTAACAGAAAAGATTGGAGAGCTTAACAGAAGCAGAGATACAAGCATTGCTTGAACAGGTTGAGGAAGAGAAGAGACGCATGGCTGGTGGGGAGCAAGTTAACAAGTGATGCTTAATCTTTGGTTTCGAATAAATTTGGAAAAATAGCCATGAAAAATAACCATAACAAGTTTGTACAAAGTCTTCATGATGCTGCAAAATCTGTGCCTGGCGGTAGATTTTATTTGTTACTTTACCTCTATAAATCAAGCACGACTTATGATACGACCAAGAATATATAGAGCGAACATATCGGTTATTTGCAGTTGCTTTCTTTTTTTAGTTTCACATATGTTTTGACAATATGATTTATCTTGGTTTTCTTTTAGTTTTGTGAAAATAGAAATTCTCATTAATAACAATTGGAATTACTGATGTATCTCAAAGATATAAACTTTCACCATGATCGATCTCATCAGTGTAAATTTGTGAATGCAAATTGCCTACCATGTATATATATATATATATACAATTTTGATATCCTGCACACCTATCGTGCACACTTTTGTGAGCACCGATGAAGTGTCACTCACCCATTGGATGTGATGAAATATAGAAAAATTGCGCATCCAATGGGCGAGTGACACTTCATCGGTGCTCACAAAAGTGTCCACAGTAGGTGTGCCGGATATCAAAACTGTATATATATACACACACACATTAATTGTACAGATAACAGGGAGACAACAGCCAAAATATGTTCTGTACAGATAACAGGGAGATAACAGGGAGACAACAGCCAAAATATATTCTGTACAAATTAAAGCATTTCACAATAGAAATCTTTTATATATATATACATATATTTAAATAATATTAAATATAGATAATTGGATGAGTGATGTTTACCTACTCCAAACGCGTGCCATTACTCTAAATCCTTGTAGAATTCATGGTAGACATGAAAATTCGAGAAAAATCCCAAAACTGGAACGGTAAGTCGATTATAGAATTAAATTATATCTCTTCAAGGTGAATTTGTCACACACGGTGTTGATAGAGACGCTTCAAATCACAAAACCAGGCATACAAAAGATGATTTTTGAACTCATTGTTATAAATGATCGGAATTTGTATGCAGCAATATCAGTGAATGAATATATTTGTATTTTCAAGTTTTTTTATTTTTGTAAAAAAAATCCATTATGAGAAGGTCTATTTATAATATTCCAAAAGGCTGGAGAGGTCTTTTTGCGAATAGTTGTGATTAATTGCTAAGATTCAATATAATCTGTCAGATCTTAATCTAATGATGTAAATCACGTCTCATTTAATAGGTTACAACCATTAGATTACATCTTTTCAAGATATTGAATCTGGTGCATACATCTCCCATTCAACTATCCATATTGCATCCTTACTGGATGATCACAACCACTTAAGGTCTCACTTAGAAAAGATCTGTTATATTTGAATCTAGTAGTCCATATCCCATAGGCTTGTCAAATTGGGTCAGGCCCGTCGGGTCGGTCCGCTCCGTCGTAAAAATTGAGCGGGTTGGATTGATAAAATAGCAGCTCGTTTGGAGGCAGGCCAAATGGGTTGAGCCCGTTTGGGTTGCGGGCTGGCCCGCCAAATTAGGGTAGAATTTTATATTTTTAAGTTTTATATAAAAATTCATATTTCTTCCTTATTTTTTCTCATGTGCCTAAGCCCGCCAAATTAGGGTAGAATTTTATACTTTAAAGTTTTATATAAAAATTCATATTTCTTCCTTATTTTTTCTCATGTGCCTAACTTCAATCACTCTGGTAAAATCTCTATACTTCTATTTTTTTTGAAGATGTTATACTCTCCAGTCTCCTTTTTTTTTTAATGTTTAACTCGAACTAATCCAGAATTATCGAAATAATATATTAAATAAAATAATTATGTGTATTATTGAACACATAATATTTTTTGAAATTTACAACCATCTGTTTCCTCCACTTTCTGTTATGTTCCAATGTTTCTCACTTTTTAAGAAAATGTGGATGGTAAGAGCTATGTGCCTTGTGCGGACAAACCCTTAAGATCGTTAATTTTTGTTTTCTTGTGAGGATAAATTCTTAAGAAACTGGAGAAAATGTATACTAAAAAAGATTTGGAATTCACATTTAAAGGTTTCATTGTATTTACGGTTGGTGATATTACATGAGTTAATTTTTTGTACATGTGTACGATGAAATCTTGTGTGAATTAGAATAAACACTTTATTTTTTTATGGATTATGTTGATTGTTGTATGCTTTCAATGTCTTATTTCAATGTTTTTAAATTTTTTTATGAAACTATTTGACTGAAATATATTTTTCTTCTATATTTATTTTAATATTGTTTAGTATTTTTTTTTAAAAAAATAATAAGCGGGTTGGCCCGCCTAACCCGCAGCCCAAGGTGGGTTGGGTTGGGTTGGTAATTTAGAGGCCCGTCAAAATGGCGGGCTGGCCCGCTCCGTCAGCCCGTTTTGACATGTATAATATCACATCACTCACGAAGGTGCTCAATTGTTCGTATGCAGACGATCGCTTGAGACCAATCCGATCTACCAATTTGCCATCCAATGGTCATGATAATGAACCATCAAACCATTTCGATCATGTGCGCCAGATTACAATCCAACGGCTCTCAACCACCTCCATATCACATGTTATACTTGTGCTCTATCACTCACCACATCACAAAATTCTGCCACGCATATGCTGATTAGATTTTACATGTCATCGAACTCCGGTTTCAATTGCATATGAGTAAAGGCTCCCACGTGCTCTACGCCATGGTCACACACCTCAGTGGTGCTTTGTCACTTGCCACGTCACCCGATTTTGTTACACGTGTGATGACTGGGCTTTGCCACGACACCGAACCACGGTTCCAATTGTCTATAAGGATAGGTTTCTTACCAACAATGAGTACGTGCATTGTGCGTCTTTGCATATGTGTGTGGTGCGGGGCTCGGATCAAGTCAGTGTGTTGCACCTTCTTCACTTTTGATTGACTTCAACTAAACAATTACCCAACATACAAAATGATATACAAGGAATACTTCTTTTTCTTATTTTTCCAATGTGAGATAAGTCCACACTGTTTTATTTATTAGATTAAATGAGTTTGTCTAACTTTAATAATTGATTTATCGTTCACCCCAATCATTTTTGAGTAAATTTATAACGCCTGAAAATTAGTTCACGTAGACCGCATGCATGAAAATTATTAAATTGCTAAAATATTTTAATTAAATAATTTTGGATGCATGAATGATATATTTTGAGTGAATAAATGATTAATTGTGTAATTTTTGCTTTATTTCGTAATTTGAATGTTTTCAGACGAATATCGGTGGTTGGCCGGGGACGGAGGACCGGAGACGATTAAGGTGTTAAAGATTTAAACGCTAAGTCTTTATTTTTAGTTAAGAAAATCTTTATTTTAAATAATTTAACAATTTTCACATTTTCAAAGTCAAATTTAAATTAATTAGTGGGAGCAAGAAATTTTATGTAATTTATAAGAGGATTTTTGGAAATAGACATTTTTAAATTTTTTTAATTTAAGCCAAATGATTTTTTGAATCTTAATAGGCTTAATTAATTATTTAAAAACTAGGCTTAATTAAGCCCATTAACTAAGTGTTTAGGAAATTTTTTTAAATTCTTTTTAAAAGTAGTCCACACTCACACATACCTAAACACCTAAACACACACACACCTATACACACCGAAACACACACAAAAAAATTCACGTAAATTGAATTGAAAGAGGGGAACAAACAGCGACCGAACATTGGGTTCCTTGGCAAGTGAAGTTTCAAATTTTCTTCTCCATCGTTCTTCGGCTTTCTTCCTCGTTCTTCCTTCCAACAATTATCACTCATCTCCTTTGCATCCCAAGACTGGTTTTCGGTGGGGTTTTGACAAGAAAAAAGGGTAGAAAAAGGTTTTAAACCTTTTTTTGTATCATTCAAACTATGTTATGCATGTTTATTTTTTTTAAGCATGAAAAATGTTTCGATCGAATTATTTAACGTTTCGACATAAATTTTCAAATTTTTTTTATGTGTATACGCATATATGAGAAGTGTTATGAATTCTATGAGGACCGCTGCCAATACGAGATGTTTATGGGTTGTAAAAGTGTCGTTCAATTGGTAAATTAGGGCTGGATAGAGTAGCAAAAGTAGGGTATGCACAGGCTTGATCGTTTAAGTGGTAAATGAGGGCAGGACAGTAGCAAAGGAAGGGTATGCACATGCTTAAAAGTTAAGGTTTTCCGTGCATGTTATGGGTTGTAGTGATCAGTTAGGGGTGCGGCTTGACAGATGCTCGATCAGGCGTGGTCGTGACCCCGTTAGGGCTGCTTCCTAGGCATAGGGAGAGTTCTAGTAGGGCTGGACACATTGGCGAGAAGGAAGAAGGGGCCGCGATTACACTAAAGGTTAGGACTCGGTTTTGGGCACGGTTAGGTTGTAGGGTGTGCACGTCATGTTTCGGTTGGCTAGGCTGGTCAAGTAGGGTCCAAGGAGGATGGCTAGGGGTTGGGACATGGTCTGGTGCAGGCGTGGTCCAAGATGGCTCGAGAGTTTTGGGCGCGTGGCTCGGTTCTGTGAAGAAGGAGGTCGATTATGGCTAAGGAAGGATAGGTGCTCTAACCATGGGTCCGCGAGGGTTGGTTCGTGGCTCACAGGGGAAGTTTGGGGATGGAAAATTTATATTTCAAATTTGGGAAGAAAATATTAAGTCTTGAATCGATTCGGGTTTAAAACGATTCATTGTTTAGCTATTAAGTTATTAAATTGAAATTCTCAAGTTTACGTCTAAGAAAAATATTAGAATTCAAATTTAATCAAAAAAATGATTCTATGGATAACCTCGGTTCAAGAAAAATAAAAAAAAAAACTCAAAATCGGGAAGTTTGGGGTACATGGGTAAAATGCTCATTTTATGTCTCGGGTAGTTCGAAAGGTCTGACAGTATCCCGAATAATCATGATACATGCTAAATGATATTTAAAAATGTTTATGATGAAAATATGATATTTTTTTACGATATATGCTGATGCTGTATGATTTTCCCGGAAAAAATGCTATTTTACGATTTCGAAGGATACGATATTTTATAGATAAAAAGAAAAAAAAATATTTTGAAGGATGTGAATTGATTGTGACGGTAAGAAAATGAGGATTTGTGATGGACAAAACCCCAGTGAAACCCGTTTATGGGACAAAGCCATGTGGGAACCCAACACCGAATTTTCATAGGCCAAGGCCTAGTAACCGAAAAATGGTTGCCGATGTCCTCGCCAACTATAGGCCAAGGCACATAACATAAAAGTAGTTACTCTTATTTCGCCGTCTGATACCATGGTTACATATGAGATTGATCAATCGACCGAAGGATGAAAGGATGGTCGCAATTAATGAAAAGAATTCACCCCGAAAGAAATGTATATGTATATGTTTATGATGAAAGGAAAAATATATGATGAAAAAAAATGTTTAAGATTATGCAAATGTTTATGTTAAATTTATTTTATTAACGTAATTTTCACTATTGCATGTGGATGTATATGTAATACTTGTTATTACGGTTAAAACGTGTTGAGTCATTAGACTCACTAGGTTTGGATGTTTGTAGGTGCAGATGATTTTGAGGGAGACACTAACGTTTGAGTGGATCGGGTCCAACTGTACACTCTCTCGATGGACTTTAATTTTCTCGACTACTAGATTTATATGTAAAGTTTTTAAGCAAAATTTTGAGGATTATTTTATGACGATGTTATACTTTGTTTTAAAGTTTAGTCGTTGGATTATTTTAAATTGACGTACGATTTGACGGTTGATGTTTTACGAGTTTTTATGAAGTTAAAGATTTTTAAGTGTTGAGTTATTTTAAATGAGAGTTTCGAATTTTAGGGTTTATGAATATAAAAAAATTAGTATATTTTAAGGAAAAATGAGTAAAAGATATTTCAAAATTAATATCTTAAAAATATCTATTTGAAACGATGATTCTAATTTTCAACTAAATTTTCACTTTTATAATAATGGGACAAATATAGTTCGATCAATAGTTCTCAAAACTCATTTCCAACAAAGGTATCAAGTTATCTAATTAGAGTTAGGGGTACATAAAATAAATTAAAAATCGTAAAATAAATTAATTTTTAAGTGATTTTATTTAAATTGAAATTTATCGAAGACCAAAATCACGGAAAAACAAAAGTTGAAGAACCGAAAGTGCAATTTCCAATAATCTATATTTTAACTAAAATGATAACTTGGCAATGCTATTATTGACTAAACGACGCCACGTGTCCTTCTGGCTTTCTCCATATGTCCAATCATCAACTTCCAAAGACCAACTCACCTCCAAATCAATCATCCACACGTTGTCGTCTTTCATGCAAACTTCTCTCCTCTGCTCCTCCAAAATCTCCCCTCTCCACACTCGATCCGCCAATCTCCATCCCTAGCCCTCAATTTCATGCCATGGCGTTAGTCACCGGCGATCAGTACCTTGAGTCGCTCGTTAAATTTGTGGAAAATCAAGCGGAGAGGCTGATCGAAGGTACCCTCGTCTTGAAATTGAATCCCGTGGGGTTGAGGTATGTGCAATCCAGGCTAGAAGCGTTGGAGGAGCTTGAGAGCTTGATTGCTGGAGCTCCGGTCGATTATCTGCGGGCGTATGTTTCTGATTTGGGTGATCACCGCGCGCTCGAGCAGTTACGAAGGATTCTTAGGCTGTTGCCTTCATTGAAAGTGGTTTCGGTGCTCCCGGCGCCGGGCAGGGATCCTACGCCGCTATATTTGTTGCCGTTTGGATGTCTTAAGGTTTTGGAACTCCGGGGATGCGATCTGTCGACGTCGGCTGCGAAGGGGCTGCTTGAACTGAGGTTTACGCTGGAGAAACTGATTTGTCATTTTTCTACCGTGAGTGCCTTTTATATATTATTTTTCGAAATAAAGTAGAATATATGAGTTTTGGGAGTGGGGCTGATTCTGAAACTGTGATGCTCTGAAATGGAGGATGTCTTGTTGTTCAATGGTTTGAGGACAACTATCAGAATGCCTGTCTATTTTTTCTTTTATAAAAATGAAAATGGTTATGTTTTGTTAGTTAAATGTATTTGAACTGCTGCAGGTATTGATTTCCTGTTTTCTCTTTTTTCATATCACAACTGGCTTAGGATGCATTACGGCATGTATTCGCCACTAGAATTGTAGAGATAAAGGATTCGCCGCATTGGAACCGCTTGTGTTTTGTGTCATGTGCATGTAATGGCCTGGTTCTCATGGATGAGGCTTTGCAGCTTCTTCCTGTCGTGGAGACTCTCGATCTCAGTAGGAACAAATTCTCAAAGGTGGATAATCTATACAAATGCAGCAAATTGAAGCACCTCGATCTGGGATTTAATAACCTGAGAAGCATTTCATCATTTGGTGAGGTAACTTTTTGAAATTTCCAGAGAAAGAGATGCTTTTAGTAAGTGCTGACTTGAATGATTTTCTTTTTTATTTTGTTTATTATAATTGTTCACATTATTGTGCTGCATTTACGTAGAGATTTCAAATGCAGAGATCTGGATAATAACTATTCAACTAGCCTAATTAACTCGATGAAAGCTATGCAGAAATGAAGAGGCATCCCAGTTGTAGTCAATTAGAGACAATTCTTCTTCCTGCCATAATATTATACGCATTGCTCATAGGCAATAGAGATTTTGGGATTTTTTACGCTCTTTCTCCATGGATTCTGGAGAAAGGAAGGAATTAAAGCTTGGGTTTGGATAAGGGACATTATGGTGATATATTATTTTGATGGATGGTGATAAAAACAACTGCTGCCTGGGACATTTTATCAACCAAAATGGTGTTGTAATGATGGCCTATAGAAATTGGGGTGATGAAATGGCTACATATTGCTGGTTGATCCTTGATGATTAGACAACCCTACCTCTGGTGTTCCCGACCTTAGGAGTTGGAGAACAGGAATCTTAACTTTTAAAACATTCAGAAACAAAAATTTGATCCTATCTGGTAGAGTTTTAAAAAGGAATAAACATTTTTTCTTTCTTCTTCTTTATTAATGACTTTATTAATTGCGATATAGTAATCACATTTGTGGATCTCACTTGAAAATCCCAAGTTAACATGAATGGCCTTTGGTGATAAATTTGTGTGATAGTTGTAATATATTTCCTCGCTACTTGTTTAGAATGCTATGAGTAGCTTCAGTTTAAAATGATTATTGGGCAAATATGGGAATGTAAAACAAAGAGTAGAAAAGTGAAGAAAGGAGCCTTTGTTTGATTCATGTTCTATATAGCTACTTAAAGATATTTTGTTTCCATTTCTGTCCTGCTATAAGTTTTGGACTCACTTCAGATGTTCTTCCATGTAGGTTCTTTGTCAAATTGTTAAACTTGATCTGAGGAACAATGCTTTGTCCACACTGCATGGAATTGAGAATTTGAAGTCACTTGAAGGGCTGGACCTTTCCTACAATATTATTTCAAACTTCTCTGAGGTGGTGATTCTTGCCGGTCTTCCATCACTTCAGAACTTGTGGTTGGAAGGAAATCCTCTTTGCTGTGCAAGATGGTTCCGAGCCCAAGTTTTCAGCTTTTTTCCTCTTCCATACATGGTAAGTCACTATTGATTTAGTCATTGTTATAATTCACAATTGAAGAATTTGATGTCTGGTCAACTGCATATATGTGCCAATAATAAAGCCTAGCTCACATTGAACTTAACTGTTGTTATATTTGCATGTGTTCTGTAGCTTAAACTGGATGATAAGAGAATATCCTCAAGTGAATTTTGGAAGAGGCAGATTATAGTCACTAGCAGGATGAAGCAACCTGCTAGATTTGGATTTTATGTACCAGCCAAGGATGACACTGATTTAGAGGGGATGAATACAAAGCGGGTAGGAAGCCATACCATTGCAATAGGCTCTCTTTCGTTTTTGTATTAAACCTTTAACTTACCAGAAAAAGATTCCTTTATATTTGCTCTTACGAAGTTAATTTCTTTGCTTTCTGAAGCGTGCATGTTGTTTAATGATTTGCAGAAGACTATCTCTCGAGTTGTGAGCATTGAGAGTGAAAAACAGTTCATTCGTCTGTGTTCTGATCCAGATTCCATGTCATGTGATAATGAGATTCAAAGCAAAGACGAAAATGCGATTTCAGATGATGAAGCTGAAATAGAACATATGATGAAAAGAATTGAACTTATGAAAAAAGAACATTCCATTCAATGGTTGCACAAATTTAAAGAATGGATGGATCAAGCATCTGGAAATGTTGATGGTAACAAATTTAGGAGTGGTATCCTAAGTAATAATAAAGAAATTCACGCAAATGGCAAGTGGAAAGATGAGAACCTTGGTGAGACCTCAAAATGTATCTCCGACTCTGTTCAGCATTCTGGGGATGAGAGTAGCACAATGATGCTAGAATCTGAAACTTCCTTTGCGGATACATCACCTGTTGTCAATTACCGACGGCATTTTGATAGAAATAGTGACACAACATCAAAATCGTTCTTAACGAACCGGGGAAGGGATGGTTCTGTTGCCAACAATTTACGTGGTAATCTAGAAGAGCTGAGATCTTTAAATGATGAAGGGTTTATGTCTGCTGATGTTGTTTACTCTCGCTTTAATTCACTTGTTTCTGGAGGGGATAACACAAGTATTGAAAATTTAGTTTCCCCATCAAGTCTAAATAGTGTCATGGGGTCCCGTTCATCGTCAGCTTGCCCGAGATCTCCCCCTCATTACCAAGAAGATATTTTGCATCGACGCCAGAACTTAGAAGAAGAACTTTTGCAGCTATCTGCTGAATCCTTCTTCGTGGCATCCTCTGATAGTAATTCAAGCTGCAGTGAAGATGATTCTTCTGAGTTTGACACAAATTTAACTCAGGTTAATCAGTCCCTTGATGAAAATATTTCTGGAAGAAATGCAAAAGATTTCTCTGTGGTTTCCAACCCAGGTGACATAAATGATGACACAAATCCATCTATGAAGCAAAATGGAACACTCATTTCAGGTCCTTTTACTGGAGGAAAATATGCTGGTACCAGAGGTAGAGAGTTTGAGGTTTCAACCCATGCTTCAAGCGGTAGCATCACTGATTATTTGGTTGACAATGATATTGTAAATTTTCGTGAGGGACAATCTGATTTTTTGCAGAAGAATAAATGCAGAGGGAAACCAAGAAGAAGAATGGTTTCCTTACCTGAGGAGGATGATACCCATGGCAACATTGACTCATCGAAGAAGTCCAGTGACCATGTGCAAATCTACAAAAATGATATGGAAAGTGAAGGGAAATAATTATTTTGCTCTAATGATGTGGAAATTCATTTCAGTTAGGATAAATGATGACAGTATGACCACCATCTTCTGCACCGTTACTTGGGTGTTCTTTCTGGGTTAAATACATCAATAAAGAGACAGATAATTTTATTGAGACCTATTTCAATTCGAAGATAGCTGATTCTGGGATTGGTGAAATTTTTATGCAGCTTATGCTATGCTGTTGTTTGTTTCCTGGGAGATCAGGTTATTATGAAAGGTTATTTCTTGTTCACTGAATCATTATGATCTGATTTACTCTGAGAATGTTTTCTGATTTCTTCTTCCTTATAATATATTTGTTCGAATGTGGTCGACACATGAATATTTCTAGCTTATGACTAATAAAACAACGATGATGTTTATGTTTAGCTATTGGTATATTAGTTACCAAAAATATAGTTCTGTTAAGATCTCTGAATCTAGAGGCCCTTAACATTATGAGTAACTTCACATCATTCATGAAAATAATTCTGTTTTCTTCTATTTGTCGGATTTATTTGTTAACATTAGAAACTAACATTCCTCAACGACACCATTGGGATTATCCATTACAGAACCTTGATTAGGATTCTCAGAGAAATGTGAAGAAACATCGAACAAATGTTTATTTAAAAGTAGTCTGCTCCAATGAAATTATATTTGATGCCCCCAATATTTAACCTTATCTGAGTCTTACTTCTTCTCGAAGACCTTAGCCGCAATCTGTCGAGCACGTCTCGTCCGAATCCCTACATTCGGTATCATATGTAGACGAGCTCGGATGAGCCTCGTGAGCTCGGCCGAGCACTATTCGGCGACTCAGCCGAACCGAGCCCTGGTGCAGGGCTCGGCCGAGCCGAGCACCAGTCTAGCCGCCGAACACCAGCTCGGCCCAACCGAGCCCTGTGCTCGGTTCGGCCGAGCATAAGTGCTCGCTTGAGGCCCACTCATCCGGCGTATGATTAGACATTTCAGAAAATCCGGGGCATTTCCGGATTTACAGGGATTGGAGAAAAGTTTACCTTTAAAGAAAAAGGGCTCGGTTCGGCCGAGCATAAGTGCTCGCTTGAGGCCCGCTCATCCGGCGTATGATTAGACATTTCAGAAAATCCGGGGCATTTCCGGATTTACAGGGATTGGAGAAAAGTTTATCTTTATAGAAAAATTTACCTAAGATAGACCTTTGCTCAATATGGTAAGTAGTCCTCTCAACCATTATAAAAACTCAGGTTTCATTGCAAATGGGACATTCGAACATTAATCTTCTTCAGCACTATTCTACATATCCTATCTTCCCGCTTCTTTCTTCAAAAAACCAAGATCCGACCAGAACGTCAGAGTGGTCACGTCGGAAAAATTCCCGGCACCTTCCAATATCTTCTCGTCTGTGCAGACGGGCAGCGCTCCATCTGCTCCGGCTCAAACATTCCTGATCCGAAGCTCCAGCTCACCAGACCGAACCAAGGGAAAATTTGGTATCATCAATTGGCGTCGTCTGTGGGAAAGTTGAAAAAAGAGATAAGATGACGAGTACCAGGAGTCGATCGGGGGAGAACAATCAACCAAACCTCAACATGGCAGAGCTCGTCCGACTGATCACTACGACGATGGAACAAGTATTGGCACAAAGAACAGACAACAATCCTCATCCCGGAGAGAATCATGATGCCCAGAGACAGGAGATACAAAGATTAATTGAAGAAATGGAACGTTTTAGAGAAGAAAGGAATGCACCCCCCCTTCCGCCCCTTCTAGCTCGGGGGATTCCTTTCTCGGCCGAGATACTGGCCGCCGAGTTGCCACAAAATTTCAAATTTCCTAACGTCGGAGAATACGACGGCTCGGGGGACCCGGAAGAGCATCTATCTCGGTTTGAGAATGCGGCATTACTGCACCAATATTCAGATCCGATCAAGTGTAGAGTCTTCTTAACCACTTTGGTCAGATCGGCCCAGCAATGGTTCAATCTGCTTAGGCCAGGAACCATCAGAACGTTTCAAGACTTATGGAGAGTTTTTCTCCACCAATTTGCGAGCAGTAAGAAACATCCATTGACAGCTCTGAATTTATTCAATGTTAAACAACAAGAACAGGAAAACCTGCGGGATTTTGTTAAGAGGCTCAACAAGATGGTCATCGATGTTCCCTCTGCTATTCTAGATATACTGATAAGTGCTTTTACACAAGGACTAAGAGGGGGTGATTTTTTCAAGTCCTTGGTAAAAAAACGCCCCGCTACTTTCGAAGAACTACTGGCTAGGGCAGAGAAGTATTTGAACTTGGAAGAAGTACAAATGGCGAGGAGAGGTAAGCCGAGGGCTTCGGCCAAGGTCGCTTGAGATGCTCGACCCACTAACCTTGTGCCAAGGGTCGGGCGTTTCGAACCACATGCACTTCTTGGACAGTTCGCCGCTTACACACCTCTGAAAGTTAGCAAATCCCGAGCATTGGAGCTGTGTGATGAACAACAGCTCGTCCGAAGGCCTCGGAGCAGTGATAGAGGACCTCGTAATCCCAGATCAGAGAGGTATTGTGAGTTTCACAAAGATTATGGTCATACTACCAATGAATGTCATCATTTGGATCAAGAGATAGAACGGATCATCCAGAGAGATCCAAAAATGAAGTCAATCCTAACAGGTCGAGGTGAAGGACATCGACCCCATAAGAGAGTGCGAGAGGAAGGTGATCCTGAAGGGAGAAGGGCACCAAATCAAAGAGAAAATTTTCAGAATGCTAACCTGAATATGCGTAGGGTAGAACCCCGTGAGCGACCACCGCCTCGAGGGGTAATTAATATGATATCAGGAGGGCCTACAGACGGAGACTCCAATCGGGCCAGGAAAGCTAGCAGTAGAAGATTGGAGAACATGGAGATTAGTAGCACTAAAGCACGCTCGGGACTTCGGCAGATCGGCCGAACCGAGCACGAGCGTAAGTGCTCGCTTGAGGCCCGCTCATCCGGGTATGATTAGACATTTCAGAAAATCCGGGGCATTTCCGGATTTACAGGGATTGGAGAAAAGTTTACCTTTATAGAAAAATTTACCTAAGATAGACCTTTGCTCAATATGGTAAGTAGTCCTCTCAATTATTATAAAAACTAAGGTTTCATTGCTAAGGGGACATTCGAACATTAATCTTCTTCGGCACTATTCTACATATCCTATTTTCCCATTTCTTTCTTCAAAAAACCAAGATCCGACCAGAACGTCAGAGTGGTCACGTCGGAAAAATTCCCGGCACCTTCCAATATCTGCTCGTCTGTGCAGACGGGCAGCACTCCATCTGCTCCGGTTCAAACATTCCTGGTCCGAAGCTCCAGCGCACCAGACCGAACCCAAGGAAAATTTGGTATCATCAATATTGTTGTTGTTCGTCTTCATGTTTATAAAAATATGGTATTTAAAAAGAAATGAACACTGTTGATTTTTTCTGAATTTGTAGATGAAGATACAACCCTTTGAGGTGAAATATACTGAAATCTGCATGGGTTATAACGCGAAAGATCATAGTTAGATTTGCAGAATGATTATTTAGTTATGTATTAAGTGGTTTTTTTGTTCAGATCTTTAAGAGTGACAAAAATATTTTTAGTGTAATAATATTTGCACTCTATTTTGTGTTATTTACATTCCTCTTAATGTGTCAAATTTGTTGTTCATAAGTGGAGTGCAAATAACAAAAAATGAATAGCACCACACATATTTTTATTTTATATTTTATGTTGTAAGTTTATAGATTGACATTCTACATGCATGCTAATATAAACTTTGGGCAATTGTTACTTGACTCTGGTTGTATTAGCATGTTGGTGGTTCAAATGCTTCTATTAGCTTGTTGGTGATAAATATCCAGTTAATGTATGCAGGGATGTAGCTGTTCTACGAAGCAGCGAACACAAGTATATTTTACTCATTGTTGGTGCATGTGGTGGGCAGGTTAGCTTTGTAGTGGTATGAGCTTTTAGCTAGAAGTGCACTTTATGCTATCATCTTTTGTTTTATTTTCTACTGTGTAAATTCTGCTTATCTGGCTATTTGATGTCTACTTGTAGGAGATGCATCGGTAGAGGTAGTTGGTTGCCACAGTGTTGGTGACGATAGTGAGGTTTCTGTTGGACTAGGACTTCAAGTTGTAAGGTAGTAACTTGCAGCTACTTTGCTCTTTTTCTCCGCTCCTTATTTTGTAACAGCATGTATATCATGTTGGACATGTATAGGGTTCACTTCGAAGGGAATTCCACATATGTTTTCATAACCAGCTGTATGAAGAGATCAAGAGAATTGCTTGGTGTGTGTGATTTTCTTGACTCGTCGGGAATCAAGGATCATTGCTCTCTGACGAGGTTATCTATAGCATCTCTTTGATTATTTTAATTCTGAAACTGTTTCTTATGTTGTATTTATCTGGGCTTTGTGCGTTGAACTTTTTATTTTTATACCATGACACGTGTTTGAATTATAATGGAGCTTAGAGCAGGTTCAGATTAATCTTTTTGAGTAGACTGTCTTTAGAGGTTTAGAGATCAACATATTCTAGCACTCCATTGTCTTTTTTGGACACGACAGGTTGGAAGGTATGGCATGGTTTGACTTGAACTTCCCCAGTACATATAGGGATTTTAGTATAAAAACAGCAACGCTGGTAGAGTCTTTCATTAATCACAATATGTCGTTACAAGAGTTGAACCGGGAGAAAATTGGGGATATGTTACTATTTTTTTTATCTGTTTTCTAGAAACACATTTCACATCTTCCAACATTATTATTTCTTCAAATTCATTTTTCATCCTGTCCAAAAGTATCGTATTGTTATTTTATATTGCAACTTGGTGTATGATTCGAATTTTTAAACGCCCACATACTATTACAGAATCAATTGTGAGAGAAAGCTACCTGATCCAACTGAGTACAGTAAATGTTTTTCCTTAAAAACAAACAGTACAATTTTGTTTTCTCAAAATAGACCTCCAAAACGCTGGAAACTATGCTTAACACACCCTGAAATTTTAGAGTTTCTGTGGAACAGTTTTTGAATTAGCATAATTTATTCTTCTGATCCCTTGTCTTTCCAAAATGGACTTTTAACTGTATAATTGTCTATGGTAAGTCATTAACCACCGTCTTTTTTAACCCACCATGACACCGAAATTAAACCTCAAGTCTTTGTACCAATATTTGGGAATGCATTGCTGGAAATTACTGAAGAATTTAGTTCTTGGCGTTCCATGCCAGTGATGCCACTTAACTTTTTATTAAATTACATGGTGTTAAAAAGCAGAATTGGTGCTTGGAGTTTGAGAATACTCATGTAACTACAACTATGTATAAAACGCAAACATCGGCTTGAAGTTTCAGACATATAAAAGCCTGATGTTCTCTGAGACAAATAACACAGATGTTGAGTTTACTAACAAATTTATAAGACATTTTAAAGGTAAAAATTGAAGTTTGTTTGAGGAAAGTTTATTGATTATAAATAGCTTTGGGCTGACTTTCAACTAACCCGAATTTGTACCTTGAAAATTGTTAATAATTTATGACAATAAACAATACTAATTTTTTAAAAAATAAATCAAATGAATCTAAGGAAGTCATTCAGTAAACTAAATAGATGGACCAAACTTCAGTGAAATTATACTAAGCCGAAAGGACTATTTCTTGGCATGTTTTAACTCTTGAATTTTAAAAATTATTTATGATACCTAGGGATAAAGTTAGAAAACATCCAAAGTTCTCTCAGAGAGCATGTGGAGTAGTTACTTGAATTTTTTTACATGTATGTTTTACCACTTTACATGGTGATTAAATATCAAATAAACTTTGTTAAATCTTTTTACATTTCAGCCCTGTACTCATTTCAGTCGATCATTCGGATTGAATGTTTAAAGAAAATCATGTAGAAAAAAAGATTGGGAGTGGCAGTGCCAGGATCCAAGGACAAAATTCCGAATAAAGAAGTCTTAATTAAATCCACATTTAGTTCTATATCCTAAACAGAAATGCCCTTGGAGATGAAGGTGAATGAAGTGTAAATCCAGTGCTCAAAGCATTGAATAGAATGAAATATGAATGATTTTGCCGTAACTAGGATGAGATGTCATCAAGACATAATTTTATATTGAGTCAGTATGGTGGGAATCACGTTTTATTGAAAATTATTTAGCAATCATTTGCTTTGCCTATATTTCAGGCTAGCTAAAATGTTGTTTTCACGTGGAATCTTAATTAGGCATCGAAGAAAACATGTTTTAAGACTTTTATGGAATGTGGATGACACACAATCTAGGTACAGAGTTCCACGATTGGGAGCTGAAAACATAAATTAGGAAAAGTTGAGATACTGGTTAATTCTGTTCCATATATCCAGCATAAATAAGAAGTAAAATCGTTTATTTTTTTTATTAATGTGAAAATCGAAGTGGAACTGTCGTTCTATTATGAAATATGTTACCTTCAATGCAATTGTCGATCTCAGTTGTTTTCGTGATTGCTCTCAAACAGTTTTGGCATGCATCATGCCATGTGATCGATTTGTTTTCAACCTTAGAAATAAGTCTTTCGAGAGAATAATAGTGATTACGTAGATGTATACAATAAGATAGGTAAACAATAATTGATATTGGATTGACTACAATAATGTTTTTGTTTGTGGATTGACTATTACATTTTACCTAAAATATAAATATTGAATACATTTGTCGAGATCAACTCCATCTGAATTGTTTTGTTTCATCCGACTCTATTATATATACATACATAAAACCTTAATCATTATACTTTTAATGTAAGAGTAGGTATCTTATGAGATGGTCTCACTAATCTTTATCTGTGAGACGGGTCAATCTTATCAATATTCATAATAAAAATTAATATTTTTTCATGAATGATCCAAATAAGAGATATCCGTCTCGCAAAATAAGACATGTGAGATCGTCTCATACAAGTTTTTGCCATACTTTAATTAGGAAAATTTTAACCAACTTAATCCCTTGGTAATTATTTTGACTTAAAAGAATTTTTAAAGAATTTGCCAATCATGAAATCAAAATGAATTTCATCATTGTTTTGATATTCTCAATGATTTTTTAGTTTCGAATGATGTCGTATACAAAGATTTTATCGTTTTACCTTCAAATTAATGAACTTTTGACCGATGATTCACATTCTTAAGAAAGAAATATTAATAATTAAATTATGAAAATTTAATCAAATTTTCGAACTCGATAATCTCAATGTGCCCCTAATCTCGAGGGGGTATTATCCACATATTATCATCACTAACTCACACAATCCCCAAGGTCTTAAATGATAATTTGACAATGGTCAATATCGGCTCTTTTAATATAATACAAATTTTTTATATTGTGAACACTAATCATTAGCACATGATGTCATCTCAGCGGTGCTCACATAAATGCTTATGGTAGGTGATCACTATATCAAAACTATATATATATATATGTGTGTGTGTATGCGGGAAGGAGATGGAAAGCATAAGAAGTGAGCATATTGTACAATTTTAGCAAATACCTTCGAAACAAAGAAATTTCAGTAATCTCTAATCAAAAGCCACAGTAGGCTACTTGACATCACCAAACATACATATCAATTAATCAGAATGCTAATTAAACTGAAAATGGCAGCCATGCTTAGAGATCCAGCAACATGGGAAATCACACTGCTGCCTGCGCTTTTGGGAGGTGGACTTACAGCAGAACCTGAAACAATATTTCTTCGGATAATAAATCTTAACCAAGATTTCAAAATCACCATTTTAAGTTATCGGGTTAATTTTATGTTTCTAATTAAATGGAATAATTAAAAGTGAAATAATACATAAACACAAAGTAGTTAATATATGAATGCATAAAAATTTACCAGTCGAAGGAGCGGGTGGAGCCTTTAGGGAACCAGTGGGAGTGGGTGCACCTGGAGAACAGTCGAATAAATTAAACCCCTTAAACCGGATTTTTTTATCAGTTCATGCATGTTTTTTTTAAAAAAATGTATAAATATCAACATGTATTATATCTTAATTTATTATCAAATTTTATATCAAGAAACATAAATATTCATTTTTGCGTGAGCCGTAGCTATTGGTAGAGACGCCAATAAACTCGAATGGATGGGATCAATGACCATAATGTGTAACCATATTTGAAATATATAAAATGCTACACATAAAAACACAGAATTTCCAAAAAAAATTAAAATAAAATAAAATTTACCCTTTTTGCAAATGGATACATCGGCACTTGCACCACAAGATTTTGCAAGATTGAGTCCATCCTGTTGAGTCACGTTGAGACTTTTCAAGATATCCGGATTGTTGAACACAGCGCAGAGGCATTGGCTTTCCTGGGATACCACCTGTTTCATCGGCACGCAGCACGACGGCGGCGGGGTGGTCTGTGACTTGAGATACGGCTGGCACGGCAGTAGTTTCTGGATGCATGGCAGCGGATCCCCGCCGTGGTCACCACCACCTTCATGAGAAAAACCCATAAAAACCAGAGAGCATGTCACGAGAAAGAAAAAGCAAATAGAGTTGGATTTCGCCATGGATTTCTAGGTTTCAGAAAAGGGTTTTTTTTTCCCCGTCTTTTGTGAGTGAGAGGGAATGCAGGGTTTGCATGGGATTTTATGAATGAATTAAGGAAGATATCTTGCTCACCTCAATATTAGGAACGGATTTTAAGGTAGTTATAATCTTGATCATGTATAAGGATTTTTTACCTTAACAGACAAGAAATGGAGAAAAAATAAGGGAATTTTTTTTTCTACTAAATTGTTTAAATTTGAATTTTCATCCATTAACTTCTCAAACTTTGATCTTGATGTCTTAAATTTTACCTTTCAGCTATTTTGCTCTAATTGCGATGTGGTGTGCCGAACACACTTCAGCAATTTATGATGTCACGTTAACATCTTCAAGAGTCGTATCTACGTTCAAGCGAAAAATGATCAAAAAGTTTAAAAAAAATATTTTTTTTTTATTGCATCACAACCAAACTTAAATATTTAATGGACTAAAACTCAATATAGAACAAGTTAGTGCACCAAAAAAAAATGTATCCAATCAAAATTAAATTTTGTAGATTTTAAGTTTCATTAGACATAAGATATCATATTCACATTTAAAATATGTACGTGTATCCATCAATTAATAAGATACGGTTTTCAAAAAAAAAAAAAAATCGATTAAGGACAAGTTTTGAATGTTTTTATTTTAATCAAAATCAAAGATAAGATATAGCGATACTCAATATAATTCCATAGTTTTGCCATTCAGCTATTAACGGAATACACAAATTATTATCAACCAAAGAAAATGATGAATGAGCATTAATTAAGATTCAATATGAGAAATAGCTTTTGATACTTTATATTTTTAAGCGTCCAGAGAAAAATATTTTTTTCGATAAATTGCTTCATTTTATTATTTAATCGAAGAAATTTCATATAATCCCATTCACTAATTTATCTATTTTTCTCTCAAATCAATATCATCCATGCCATATTTAAATTTGATTTCACTATCATCTCATGCATCATATATTCAAAGCTAATTAATCATACACTGAATTGGGAATTCACCCTTGACTTTGGATATATTTTAGAACAAAAACTTGTGTAAGACAATCTCACGGATTATATTTTGTGAGACATGTCTCTTATTTGGGTCATCCATGAAAAAATATTACTTTTTATGCTAAGAGTATTACTTTTTATTGTGAATATCGATAGGATTGACCCGTCTCACAGATAAAAATTCGTGAGACAAGTCTTACAAGAGACCTACTCATATTTTAGATATATAGATGTGTATTTTTGGGTTTTGGATGTGTTTAGGATTGAATTTCAAAAGGCTCAACATTGGTTGTTGAGAGCTACGAAAGAAAATGGAGGATAACATTTTACTAAAAATTAGGTCATATTTCGTACAATATATATCGTTAATTTAGTTATACATTGCATATACTTAAATAGAAGTGGCATCATATACATTCAAGTTGTGTATATTTAAATAACAAAAATAAATAGATTAATTACCACTCTCAAAGAAAATCTGATGTATAAGAAACGCAAGAGCATTTTCATCATTTACTTATAGTCCGATACCTGGAAAAAATACAAGGTTTTGAACTGCCAGATATGAAAATCAACAGCCCAGATTAGCAAAAAATACGAGGAGGAGAAAGAAAGAAAGAAGAAGAAAAAACTCACAAGTCTAATACAATAGGCATTTAATTTATAGCCCTCAAGTTTCCTTCTCACTGATGCGAGCATCCTTAATTTGGCAAAACTCAATCCAGGCGTTCCATTTGTAAAGTGAGAGCCAAGAATATTTCACACAATGACACCGTGCCTTAAAGATAGAAGCATGCACTTCATAGAGTAACTTATATGTGCATATATACATATACAACTGGATCTAAGACTGAACTCATAGGCGTGCTTTGTTTGGGTTATAGAAGGAATTTTTTCCCAAATCTTTAACTCATTCTGTGCCACTGTTATTCCATCAATTCTCAATAAATATGTAGACTGTTTTAAAAATGGTTTCGAATTTCCAATCATCTTACTTTCAAAAAATTGAACAAATGTTCAAATAAACATATATTATCTCAGCTTCCAAATCTTTTCATCACACCTACATCACTCTGTAAATATTCCAAAACTATTTGAAAATCACTGATAAGTCTAAATAATTTGAAGCCAACCAAATGCCAGTATAACTGATTATTACTTACTTTAACTACATCAAAGTTGCGAGAGTGTTTAGTTAGGAAAAGTAATAGAAGGTCTCTTCAGATTCATTTCTAACACTTCACAAAAAAACGGAGAATTCAACTATTATAAGACACAGACAGGCTCCATGGAATGCATTTAGAAAAGAATAGCATGATCTGAGAATTACCTCCCAGAGGCCATCATTAAGATAATGCATATTATCCACACCAATCCCCTTGTTAATTGCTCGTCTGCATTTGAGAAAACCATGGTGCATAATAAAAGGCAAATAATTTTCTTTTTGGGTAAAAGAAAATGTTAATGTTTTATACAGACACCTAAAACAGGTTCAGACACATAAAACCTGGGAACCAGAGGCCTGCCATTCGTGGGGCCATAAATGACCCAGTGGGAATGAGAAGTAAACCTCACCCAGGCCCAGCCCGTCTGCATAATAGGACTGGGCACAGAATCTGACTCTTAAATAGTATCTAACATGTAAGTTCAAACTATCATATAATAACCAACACCTTTCATTTTGAGAATTCAGTTCAGGTCCAGCTAGACAGGAAAATAAGCGGCGAAAAAAATGTGGACACAACATGGTTCAGAGGCGGATGTGATTGCTCAGATATAATCCATTTATGGTAAGACAAATTAGGGAATGGGAGATAAGAGTTCAGTTGAGCCGTACTGAGTCACAACAGAAACTGTGACGGTTGAGCTCCATAAAGAGAAAATAAACCAGCGGAATAAGCACACGAAATGTAATACTCCAAAATATATATGTATATATATGTTAAAATATATAAATATGTAAATCATAATAATAATAATTATTAAAGCTTTAAAATATATATTTATGGTTGCTTCTTAGGTTATCAATAGTTGATAAGTGTCAAGGTTGGCCTTAACACTTGGCAACATTCCAACATATATTCATGGCTATACATAAACTTCATTTTACTCAGAAAAACAGATAAAAACGACCAAAATAATTCTATAAAAATGTTGGAAAAAAGCTAGGAAAATACCCCTAAATAAGAAAAAATCTGAATATAGAAAAAAATCTCTTCAAAAATTCCCAAAAAAATCCCAAACCTACCTCTTATCCAACCCAGGAATCATCTAGACTGGAAGCTGTACCAAACCTATAAGCAGAATCGGAGCCAAAAAAAAATAAAACCGTGAAGAACACAAGCTGCTCAAGTCCAGAATTTGCTCTTCTCAGGTTGCATGTTCATGCATTTAAAACTCGTGTTTATTGCTTATTTTAGGTTTCGGTTATAACTTAAAAATTGTTCCTTGTGTTATATATAGTCCATGCAAGGCAACAGATTGTCCTAGAAGTCATCGGAGTCGTATTTTTTCCGGCGACAAAGTGGCACGCCCACTGTTTTGAAATTCAAATTCTGGGCAAAATGGGATGCGATTTTATAAAAATGTTGTATGCAAAAGTTGTATATCTTGATGAATTAAGTCTATCCTGAAAGTTCCGGCAGTGCATGGTGTCGGAGGCTCGGTCACGCGCCTTAGCGGTTGCGCATGCAACCCACGCGCCGTCTTGATTACCGGAATTTTCATTCCCGACGTTTTCCGCACTTGCTCAAGGCTATAATTTCAAATTTCAGAATTTTCGGACTAGCCTATGAATTTTTGATTAAGAAAACAAGGTCATTCGCCACAAATTTTTGGGATGGTTAACTTCGACATTGATGCTTCTGGATTTCAATCATGCATGCTGTTTTTGAACTTGGTTATTAAAAGTAAAATGTTTATCATGATGTCAAGTATATACAAAGTCCATTCAATGGTCGGAAACAATACCGGGCCCCTTGAAGACCAGTTTGCAAATACCCAATCTGGACTACATGGGTATAGAATTCAGAAAATCGTTCTTTGCAAAAGTTAAAAAACTCAACAAGATACACCTACTGTGAAAATTTTAGAATTTTTGGAGTCGATTTCGAATTATTATGAATTTTCTTGCAATTTTAAAGTTGTACCCAAACCCAAATTTGACCAAGCATTGAACTTAGACAAGTCAATTATATAGGAATCTTACTAACACATAAATTATCACAAAATTGATGATTATAGGAATATTGAAGCAATTGGAGTGACAAAGCAAATCATTGAGTAAGATAGAAAGGTGAGGTTTATTACCCATGTTATTTAATATGATCTGTTTGGCATCTGGCCTGAAATTTATTGTAATTTCCTCAACTACTAATTTTTCTATATGTTGCATCGTATTGAGTAATTCGGAATTTAATTGATCATATTGATTTACATATTTGATTGTCTGGCGTACTTGATTCTTTGTTAATTAATGATATATGATTGTAAACAAATGACTGAATGGAGCCAGGACAACGGTCACTGTACCTGACCGTACCGAATTTCTAATCCACTGGACAACGTGGCATAGGCCCGAAAAGTGAGTCCAATGAACGGTTTCAAACCCGGATATATGGTTTATCTGAACAACGTGGCTTCGGTCCGGCATTGCAAGTTCATATTGGCTCGTAGTTGATCGATTGTATGGATTCTACATGAGTATGTGGGTAAAAATGCTACACCGAATGATGGTGGAAGTCACCTCTTTAGCCCACATATCCATTCTAGAATATAGAACAGTCACTGCATGTTTTTTACATTACTAATTACTTCATCGTCTCTTTCATTACAATACATCCTAACATATTGATTACAATCTTGATACAATATTAATTTATTGGACATATATATACATATGTATATATGAAAGTCCAGATTATTACTTCACTAAGTCCTCAAATACATGAAATTGTATTTCTATTTACCCTAAATTCCAGATATAGGAGAACCAGAGTAACACCCGGAAGAAAATTAAAAAGAGTTAATTTGTTAGATTGCCTTGTACTGTATTGTAAAATAATATATCGTATGGTTGTTTAGAGTATGCATTGTTTGAGGCAATGTCATTTATTTGAATAAATTGTAGTTACGCTTCCGCTATTGTATTAATGTTTATATGTTTAAAAGTTAGGGGCCCACACCAAAAATAAAAAGATGTAGCATGCCTTTGAGGAACAAATATATACCCAAAAGCGATAGGTGTCAGTCTGCCCTAATTTAATGTACAATGGATAGCTGTCCCCTAGCAAGTGGGAAGGAAGAAAGTAAATGCAGACATTTTTATGCTAACCCCAAGAGAAGTACACATTCACAAAATGATGTGTTCACAGCTCCTGAAAGTACGTTGTTGGCATAGATTTAAAAAAAACAGCTTCCGCTAAATAAGTAAAACATAAAAAAAAATTAACATATTTGAAGGCAAAAAAATTAAACAGATAGTAGACATTAGATCTAAAACTAACTTCCACGAAATATGTAAGAAAAAAACTTTTTAGCATATTCCAAAACAAAATCAACTCACATATCTTTGGCTGACAATTTTGTAAATCCAATAGCAAGAGCATGTTCTTTCCCTTCTGCCATTATAGCCTAATTGAGATAAATAATAAAATGACGATTGTTGTTACTTCAAAAGTAAATGAAGCAAGTCTCACTAAGGCATGAGAAAAACAAATTATAATATCCACGCAACAAGCAGTTAAGGACAAACTGTAGTTGCTTCCACGCACACAGGAAGCAATGACAGAATAATTTCAATGTTAAGACTAACCACCGGAGTTTCAGCATCGACTTTATCATCCAAGGCACCCCCAGGAGAAGTAAGCCCCGGACACATTATATTTGCACCAGAAAGTACAAATTTTATTGCTCCCCTGTCAACTTGCAACTTCTTCATTATATTTGGGTCTGCAAAAGGAAAAACACAGTTAATAAAATTTGAAAGCTAAGCGGACTCAAAAATCATTACAAGAAACTTACTCAAAATAACGTATCTGTTTGACAAACTAAATATTTTTGCTAGGTGAATTTGACAAAAAAGGAAATTTGCAGCTCTCCCTCACAGTTTCATCAAGGATTTTCTTTCTTTAAATTTTATCTTACTCTAAATCAAGCTAATGTAAAGCAATAAGTAGATTAGGTGAATGGAGAAAGTTCACGGTGTATGTTATGTTCACCCAGGAAAGAGGTCGATCAGCATAAACCATCCTTTTATAAAATGAGTACATGAAATTTTATTACCAGCTGCTAGATCAGTAAATAAAGTAAATGATAGGTGTCGTTTTTGCATGTTCTATTGTGTTGTTTTCACTCCGTTATTGCATGATTCTATTGTGTTGAGTCTTCATTTCATTCATTTCCGTTCATAATTTATGCATATGGTCATTCCTCACGTGTGTTGGCCGGTTTGCAGGGATAACAGCCAAAATGATGGAGATAAGGTGAAAAGTTGAAATCCTGGCGAGAATGAAGCGCTCTAGGGCGGTGCTTTTCAGCCGCCCCAGCGTGAATGCGTACGAAACTGATGCACGAACAAAGTCGAGCGCGCTAGGGCGGTTATTTTTTGCCTTTCCGGCTCGCAAAGATGAAGAAACAAGTGTTGGAACAGAAGACCTCGCGCTAGGGCAGTATTTCCATTCCGGCATGCTCGGAAGAAAACGTGAAGTACAAGACAGAACATGTCGTGCTAGGACGGTGTTTTTTGACTGCTGCAGCAAGACGCGATAAGAAAAAAAATATCTCAGATTTTCGACTTTTATGGACTCCAAAGGGACATCAATAAATTAGGGAACCCTAGCAGACGTGAAAGGGAAGGAATACACACAAATCATTATATACACGAACACAAGCAGCCGCCGCACGAGGAAAACCTGAGTTGAGGAGACAAGCAAGGAAGACAAGTTTTCGCGCCTCTTCTCGTTCTTCCATTTCTTTTAATATTATTTGGTGAAGAAACTTTGTTTAATTATTGTTTTGATGATAAACGGTAGTACCAAGTTCTATTTTGTTAAGATTTAGTGGATCCTACCACAAAACTTGGTTCATGATAATTTAATCTTCGACATTTGATTATGTTTGATCGTGTTATTAATATTATTTGAATTGTTGAAGCGTACCTAACTTCTACAATATGTTATATTGTTCTTAATTCGAGATAAGATTTTTACCTAACTTCTACAATATGTTATATTGTTCTTAATTCGAGATAAGATTTTGCAGTAGGAACGAATAATATAATCCATAGATTTACAATTTACACAATATATGAAATTGGATACATGTTGACAGTGATAGTCCAATTGGTCGAAAGCTAGGAAATTCTACAAATCGTTCATGCAATCGCCTATGATAAATAATTAAAGAGATTTAATTATTTCATTATATTGAATTAGTTTATCATAACTTGTTAATAATTTAGAGAATCTCGTAAAAAAAATAATTGTTGGAGTTAATTATTGAATCAACGTGAATTGAAAATTCCAACAAATTACTTAACATCTGATTTCAATATTTGCTTAAGTTTATTTTTGTGTTGTTAAATTCTAGTTTGGTTGGAAATTCATACACTCAATCCTCCCATGTTATTGTTAACAAGCAGCTAAAGATTTATTTTCTATGATAAAATTTGTATGATACAGTCTCTATGAGATGATACTTGTATTCATATGTATACTTATAACTTGACTCATGCACTTGTGATTTATTCTAGTATAAAGGTTTATTTTATTGCACATTTTATAGTACAAGAAAAAATCTATTGTTATTCTTAGTTATTCTCTTTATTTATAATCCAACTGCTAGTAGTTATCATCCTCAGTCTGAGAGGAACAACGCGCGGAGATCCATGGGATTTCATCAAGTAGATGATTATTTTACTGCTATGGTTGCACAGTTGGATGTCATTAATGATAAAATTGACAGTTTGAGCATGGGAGGTCCTGCCATAGCCATTCAGAAGGTATTTTGTGATATATGTGGTGGTGAACATATCACCAAGTATTGTCAATATGGAAATCCTTTCTATGTACCATAGAAGGAGCCAGTCAACCATGTGGGTAGCCAATATCGTCCTAGAAACGACCCCCTATTCAAACACATTATCCTGGTAGGAGACAACATCCAAATTTTTCATGAGTTGGTCAGAATGATCAAAAGGATAAATCCATCAATCTGCATGCCTGAAATCTTGATGGAAGAAAAGTATTCACATTTGATGCAACCTCATAGGAGACTCAACTCAAAGATGCAGTGGGTAGTAAAAGTTGAGACCATCAAACTTCTAGATACAGATATTATCTATCTTATATCTGACAATGCATTGATAAGTCATATTCAATGTGTGCCTAAGAAGGGTGATATAATTATGGTTAAAGATGAGTTAATCCCCACTAGGATAGTTACGGTTTGGCGGGTGTGTATTAATTATAGAAAATTAAATGATGCAAAGCGTAAAGATCATTTTCTCCACTCCTTCATTGATCAGATGCTTGAGAGATTGGTCGGTCATGAATTTTATTGTTTTTTAAATGGATATTCGGAAAATAACCAAATCACAAGTGCACCACGTTCACTTATCCTTATGGTACTTTTGTATTTAGACGTGTCCTTTTGGTTTCTGTAATGCACCCGTCACTTTTCAAAGATGTATGACCGCTATATTTCATGACATAGTATTTTCAAGATGTGCTGGATGTAGCTTCAGATTATCAATCAAATCACCTTTTAACTATCTCAGAGGTCAGCAGCCACTTTTGCAGCAGCTAAATTAATGTGTTTAAACCGTATCTCATGTATAACACACTGCAGAAAATGAATTGCTTACACTGATGAAGAAGCTTTAAAGTTGGCATATATGGTCCATCACGAATGTTGAAAAACAGAGGCACGTTGTTTACCAGGACCAGATTCAGATGATTTTGACTTCACAAAAGAAAAACGGAGATATTGTAACATCAGAAACAGAATCAAAGACTGCAAAGTATAACTATCGAGTACCCAGCTATAGGAGTTTTCAGAAAGAGAGAAACCATTTTGCAACAATCAGTGGAGACTTTTTTGGCAGCAAATCTTCCAACACAGGTTCAAGTCCTGGGTACTGAAGAAAAGAAAAGAAAAGAAAAGGTACAGCACTTGCAGTAGATGTAGAATCTAAATCCAGAAGTACTTGTCACCATTCAAAAGGTTAAAAATGTGAGAATCATTCCAAACCTCATCTGCAATGCTTTGCCGAATTTTTCGTTGCACAGATGCCTTCACTTGATTTTGGGCAGAAACTTCTTCAGATGAGAACCTAAAAGCCGAAACTAAGAAGATTGTCAGATATTAATGCAATGTCAATGGACCAAATGAGGGTCATAAAGAAAGCTAGAGCATCATCATCCACGAAAAGAAAAGACCAAACCCAAACTAATTAGGCAGCAGAATCACAAAGGCTGTTCAAATCACAACTAAAGCAATAAATTACACCCATATTACAAAGATGAAAATTGTCTAATGGCAGGAATATATTGAAATTCCTAGCAGCAGCTGTAGAAATTAATGGCACAGTGGAATAATCGAGTAAAAGAGGCATGCCGTACTTTTTCACCAGGTTAAGCAAGTTGAGAGACTTTTGAAAATTAATGGGATACAAAACTACCTGAGAAAAGACAATGAAGAATATACAGACCGGCAGCCTTCTGCTTTTAGAGAAACAAAGGAGGGTAGACTGTGAAGAGAATTGTCAATCAAGAAAGTTTTAGTGAAAAGTATGAGATAGGATGGGTATTTCCTTCTCCATGAATACGTCGAAAAGTAATTTCAAATGGTTTACAAAGGCTTTCAGGGAATCAACTCAAATTACAAAATGAGGATTTTAGCAATGTCTTCACCATCTACTGTATTTGGTAGGTCAGGAAAAGTATAGTTTTTGAGGGTCTGTGCTTAGCATTGATTCGCTATTAGTTAAATCAAGTTGCATATTTTGGAAGCACGTAACATCACCCAATTACATTTTTTAGGGGACATAGTTGCATAGACGTTGTACCATGAAATCTTTAATTCTACCGATAAAAAAATAGGAAACAAATGGACCGGGAAAAGAAGTACGCTTTCTAATAAACATTATGGCCAGCAAATAATAATTGGCAATTTGGCATATAATTTCCAGCCTATAAGCTGAAGCAAACAATCTTCATTAAATAATTTGCACAATAACGACCATTCTAAATCCTTTTTTCCACCAAATTGGCAATTCCCCCTTTACATTCTGTTTTTTTCCAACCTAAGTGGTTTCAGTAGAAGACAAAATCACTCACATGAAAAATAAAAAATTTCCAATTTACAGCTGCACCAAAAGTCCCCAGAAAGAAAGATGAGAAGCAACATACAACATTCAACCAACCAACCAAAACTTGTACATACAAGATCACAGGGGAGAAAAAGGTTAAACCGCTCGGAGTGTGAGATTAAACACAATTAAAAATAGGATCCTCCATGCGTTCATCTAGTTGTTCTAAACAATCGAGTGGAACCAAAAAATCACAGTAGATTCAATCGAATACAAAGAATTTAGCTCTTACTTCTTGAACATTCTTCCGGGAAGTGCGCGAAGAGTTATAGCTTAAACAGAAACGAACAAAGCGAATGACAACGGTGATTCGACGAATATGGTAGGGCGGGCTTATTTGATGACCTCCGATAAAAAAATAAAAAATAAAAAAAAAATTATAGTATTAATTATATTGTTCAAATAAATAAATATTTATATAATTATTATCTATATTATATATTAAATTTCCGTTCAATTTTTTTCCAAGATTTTAATCCAAAACCAGTAGCTCGCTTTTTTTCAATCTAATTTTTTTTAAATAATAAAAGAAAAAACACCTCCTAAATTAATTCTTTATTCATTTCTCCATAATTTTACCCTAATTTTTTATATGAGATTTCAAGCGATCGGGAACATGATGTCAATTTAAAGGGATTATATGTGTCACTTCAGTGTGTGGTTCCATGGATTTCATGGAATTTGATGGGGTTTGAATTTGAAATCTCATTTTGATTATTTGGTATGATGAACTTTTAAAATGGAATTGGTATTACTGAAACGTCGACTAAACTATTGATTTTATTTATTTTTAATTAATCCAAGCCTTGGCCGAATCCAACATACACATAAAACTTATAAAATTTGAAACATAATCCATAAAATAATTCCAACTACTAAGTAAGATCAACTGCAATTGAAATCCTCAAATGTGAATCCAAATTAAAAGTTACTCTTTAAAATAAACATCAACATATTACTAAAAAGCTGTCAACCATCACAACATAAAAATCATGAACATTTTGAAATACTGTTTTAACAATAACCCTAATAAAATAATAATTTGCGGAAGAATCACAAGGTCCTCGGGCTTCTCGTGCACTACCAACTCAGTCCACTCAGTCCTCAGCACCTCCAATCTCCTCAACAGCATGCTAACCTGCATCAATCATATCTAGTGAGTCTAAAGACTTAACACACCTGAACCGTATAACAAAGTACATATACATATCAAGCAACAGTGAAAAGTACGGTAATTAAAATAACTTTCATGATCTTCAAAAGCATAAGCATAAACATAAACATATTCTATTCAAATCATGTCATCATATACGTATTCGTTTTTTTTTTTATTGAATTAAGATCATTAGTTGTGACTTTCGTATCAGCTATTGGTCGATGGATCTATATACGTATAATCATGGTACCGGCCAGGCGACGGGGACATCAGTGACACTCTCACCCGTAAACTGAGCATTGGTCTTGCATGTTTCGTGTTCATATTTGTCACAATCAAGTCATCTCCTTCAAACATGTCATCATATTCATCATTTATAAAATATCATGCATATACATACATTTTTTTGAAAACAAGCATGCAACGTATTTTCAGCATTTTTTTATATAAAAATTCCATATTTATATAAAATAAACATTTTAAACATGCATACTGCTAACTCAATTCAGATGCGAAATGATCATTTTGCCCGTGAAACCCTAATTTGATCATTTTACCCCTAGATCTTAAACTTCGATCTGAATCCATCCAAACTTATCAAAACACCTTAAAACATACTTTCAATCATTTCTTAGACATAAACTTGAGTCCATTCATTAAATTCTCTAATTCGTTTTAAAACTTGGACCGGAGTCTCGGTTTTAACCTGAATCAACCCGAAACTCAACCAAACTTTCCCAAACTTAAACCATGACTTAACCACACATGACCAGCCCTTAAACAGCCTAATGAAAACCGTTTAGGACCCTGAAGGGCTCCTGAAAAGCTGCTGTAATTTCCTGTACACGTGAGCCGAAATCCTATTCCACAACCAAGACAAATACTCGGCCTTAACCCAAACCAGCCGGACGAGGCCCTAACCAATCAACCTAGGACTAAGACCAAACCCTCTTGGACCGACCTAACAAGGGCCTATAGTAACATGCAAGCGGACGTGCCCAGGCCACTCGAAACACCACGCTCGCGCACCCCTTAATCAATCCTAGACACCCGATCTGTCCTTGGCTATGGCTAGCCATTCTTGGGCCTTATTGAACCATGATTCAGACTCTCCTGGGTTTGCATCATGGCCTGGTTCACACGGCAGCTGTAATGCCCGAGATTTTGATTATTGTAATCTGAAATGATTTGTTGATAATTGAAGTGATTATAGAGGGAACGGATCAGACCGGGAAAGCCAGAAAGAAGATTGAAGTTATGTGCGAGGTATGCGCGACCCCGTCGGGCGCATATGCGCGAGGTAGGCAGAGAACCTCGCGCATATGCGCGACAAGGATCGGCGCATATGCGCGAGTATGGCAGAGAATTGCAAAGAACCTCGCGCATATGCGCCGAGCGAGGGCGCGCATATGCGCGAGCTGCCGTGAGGTTACGCGCCGAGACAGAATGTCCCGCGCATATGCGCCGAGGAGGGTCGCGCATATGCGCGAGACGTGCAGCATAAGGATGAAGCCACTTGCCCTTGTGTCATGCAATATATATATACATCATGCAATTCTTCAGATTCAGTGGAAGAAAACGAAAAGAAAAGCTGGGAGAAAGCTTAAGTTCTTCAAACAAGAGATTTGTGATTCACGCAAGATCCGCCCGTCTGATTTTTAATCCGACTTCAGTACTGAGTTTCTATCGACGAGAGCTTCAACTGGACGTAAGTTTCTTATGTTTTTGATATGATTTGAAATTTTGATATTGCCAGAATCAGATATGATTGATATATGACGTTCTTGACATAAGTAGACATCGTATAATCGAGACCGGATTGAAGAACAGATATCGTATGAAATTATTATGATTTTCAGAATGGATTTGATTGAGATTTGATATAAGATTTTTATTGTTATCGATCATGAGTTGAGATTTGTATCTGTTGATATGTGTATTGCTGGGTATATTGAAATTGTGCAGTTATGCCGTTAAAACAGAATTAGATTGAGTTCTGATTATATCCAGTATTGATTTGAGTGGTGTATTGATATTGTACTCCTCGATATTGTCATTACCAGATTGAGTATAGACATATTTGAATTCGAGACTTCGACTTCGTCAGACCGAGAAGAGAAAGGTATAAATCAATGTTGATCCGGGATTGCACAACTCGAGTTTGATTTAACTTGAGTTTCCCAAAATCACATACTTGATTGTCATTGCCTCGATATGTTGCAATGTTTTAGATTATTATGCTTATTCTATTGATTTATAGTTAAGCAAATGTTATGTGAGGAGTCATGGGCGGATGTGCCTAGTCCTTAGGCTGATGTGCCTGAAATTTGGCGGAGATGCCAATTTGGCGGAGAGGCCAAGTCTTTGGCAGAGGTGCCAAGACACCGGACGTTTGGTCATATCGATGTTGCCTAGGAGTAGAGCGACTTCTATCGCCGAGATTCGATATGGACAGGACCAAAGTCCGTAAATAAGAACGTACCGCCACCGAGATCGGGAGAGTAGGTGGGAGATTGTTACGTTCTTATTCAGATCGGAATCCCTAGATTAGGAACGAGTCGAGTCAGAGAGTATGAGTCGGAGTTTAATTTACAGTGTTATATCAATTCAGTCTTTCAGATTTGATACATGTTATTGACATTTGTTTCATGCTTTTATATCTGTTTATATGATTGCATGTATACATGATTTATACTGGGAATGTATTTCTCACCGGAGTTATCCAGGGTGTTGTTGTGTTTGTATGTGTGCATGACAACAGGTGGGATAGAATCAGGGTCAAGACGAGGATGAGAGATTATATTTTAGCGTGGAGATTCGGACCCAGAAGTAGAATAGGTTTCAGCACTTGATATATAGTAGTTGAACCCTAGTTTGATTTTAATGTATTGAGTACAAGACATGTACTTTACTTTTGATATGTATATCAGATTGATTACATTACGTTTTCGCACTTGTATTTTAAAAAAAATTTTAGACCCTGTTTATCTTAATTGAGTTAATTATTCCCAAAGATGGTTAAGAAATGAATTAGCGTCCGGGTCCCCACAGCAAGCGGTATCAGAGCAGTAGGTTACCTTAGACTGAGATAGGAGCTAGTGAGCGGGGTAGATTGAGTTTTCTTTCCTGCTCTTGCATGCTAGCATGACAGTATAGTTTACTGCTTTGAAATTGCATGTTTACTTGATTATCTGATTTGATTGTAAGCATGTATTATTTGAGAATGAATCAGAACTGATTCTTGATCAGCAGTAAGATGATCAGAGGAGGACTGAAACAAGTTTGTTGTATTTGGTTACTAATTCTTTTGGTAATCAGATATACCTCTTCGAAGAATCCCAGAACCGGGTAGTACCTTGACTAATCAGATGGATATGTCCGCAACTCCAATGGAAGCACTGTTGAAGAGGTTTCAGTCATTTCAACCGCCGATTCTGAAGGGTACTGAGACGACTGTTGATTGTGAGAGTTGGCTAGACGATATAGAAATGCTGTTTGATTCACTTGATTACCCAGATGAACGTAGAGTTAAACTGATTGGGCACCAGCTACACGAGGTCGCGAAGAGTTGGTGGATCGCAACCAAGGAAGCCTTAGAACAGCGTGGTACTGTGATTACGTGGAAAATCTTCAAAGCTGAATTCTATCAAAGGTTTTTCCCAGTATCGTACCGAAAGGACAAGAGTATAGAGTTTGCCAACTTGAAACAGGGTCAGCTGAATATTGAAGGATATATAGCAAAATTCTCTACCTTACTACGTTTTGTTCCTCATGTGGCTGGGAATGATGAAGCTGTAGCTGATCAGTTCATCAATGGATTGAATCCTGAGATATTTGCATTGGTAAATGTGGAGCGACCCCATAATTTTGCTGACGCCTTAAACAGGGAAAATGGAGCTGAGGTAAGTTTGATCCAACAGCAAGGAATGTCGTATGTTGCTCAACCACAGAAACAGCAACAACCTCCAGCTCAATTCTTGCAATCACCGTCTAGATTTGATAGCGGTAGTAGTGGTGGTGGAAAGAAAGATTTTCTGAAAGCTCGAAGGAAACAGTTTAAGAAGTTAGGGTGTTGTTCATCTAGCTCCAGTGATTCTAGCTAGAGTTATATAGAGGTTTATTGCAGAACTTGTGGAGGAAGACATTCCACCGAGGCAATGCCGAGGGGTGTTTGGTAGTTGCCGCATCTGCAAACAGTCAGGACACTTTGCAAGAGTTTGTCCATAGCGAGGTTCCCAAGGATCCCAGGGAACAGAATTATCTGGATCCGTGGCACAGCCTGATAGACAATCATCTCTTGTTCACTCTATTCAACCACCGACGACTCCTCAGTCACAAGCCAAGGCCAGGAGGAAGCCAGACAGGTAGCCAACCATCCTAGACAGTAGGCCAGAGTGTTACATTGACCGAGAAACAGGCCCAGAACACATCTAATAATATGGTGGCAGGTAATTGTTTCCTTTGTGGTTATTCTGCATATGTATTGACAGATACTAATGCATTCCATATGATTATCTTTGAACGAATTGTGTTGATATATATTTTGTCTATTGAGGCATTATCTGATGTAGTATTTAGCTCGTCACCTTTGAGGAGATGTTTTGTATCAGTGACATCTGTTAGGCATGGTATACTACAGTATGACAGACATGAGATTGAGTTAGATGATATTGTACTTGGGTTGTCTGATTTTGACTGTATTATCGGTATTGATATGTTGACCAAGTACAGAGCTACCGTGGAATTGTGTCCATGAGATTGTGAGATTCAGACCTGAGAAGGCTGAAGAGTGAAAATTTTACGGTAAGGATTCTAGATCTAGAATTCCTTTGATATCTGTGATGTTTATGACTCGATGATTACAGAAAGGAACATAGGAATTCCTTATGTATTCAGTTGGCGTACTGAAATCGAGCCTATCATTGGCTGATTTGCCAGTGATATATGAATTGCTGATATTTTCCCTAGATGAGATTTCAGAATTGCTTCTAGTCAGAGAGATAGATTTCAGCATTGAATGCGTACCAGGTACAGTTCCTATCTTGAAAATACTGGACAGAATGGTACTGATTGAATTGAAAGAGTTGAAAGAACAGTCTGAATATTTACCGGCCAAGAGTTACATTAGACCAAGTGTTTTCCTTGGGGTATTTCAGTTATGTTTAGAGGTTAATGAATCGTGTATTTAGAAGTACTTTGATGATTGTATGATTATTCTATCGATGACATTCTGATATATTCGAAGAGTATGACTGATTATACCGAACATTCGAGAATTGTGTTGAATACTTCGAGAACAGAGAAATTGCATGAAAAAATGTCAAGATGTGAGTTTTGTCTGAGATAGATTGTATGTTTGGGGCACAGTATATTCGAAGATGGTATAATGGTTGACCTGAATAAGTTGAAGACGTGATCAGTTAGCTAAGACCGACATTAGTGTCAGAAATTCACAGTTTTATGAGTTTAGCAGATATTATCGATGATTGATGTTTCGAATCTGATTGAATATTGCTGTTGTTCTGAATCCGTGTTTGAAACAGATAGTAGACCGTGGAGAATTTATATTGTGCAGGCCGAACCAGAGCTGATTTTGAGAATTAAAGCGGCTCAGAAAGTTGATCCGAACGTTCAGAACTCAATATCGATGGTCCGAGCAGTGCATCAGTCAGAATATCAGGTACGTGACAGTGTGTTTTATGTGAATAATCGTCTTGTTGTGCCAGATGTTTCAGATTTGAAACGACAGACATTGTCAGAAGCGCACAGTAGTCGATTCAATATTCGTCCTGATAGCAGAAAAATGTATAATGATTTGAAAAGACAGTTTTGGTGGAAACAGATGGAAGCTGATATTGCTGAATTTGTATCCAAGTGTCTGAATTGCCAACAGGTGAAAGCGGAAAGAAAAAAACCAGGAGGTCTATTACAGAGGTTTTCCATTCTTGAATGGAAATGAGATCATATTTCCATGGATTTCGTGACAAAGCTACCGCGTTCCTCCCGAGGTTGTGATGCGATTTGGGTCGTGATTGATAGATTGACCAAATCTGCATGTTTTATTCCGTACAAGATGACGTACAGACATGACCAGATGGCAGAGATCTATGTCAGAGAGGTGGTCAGATTGCATGGAGTGCCAAAGTCGATTGTTTCATACCGTGATCCTCGGTTTACTTCGCACTTTTGGCAGAGTTTACAGCAGTCTCTAGGTACGAAGTTACATCTGAGTACCGCATATCATCCACAGACCGACGGACAGTCAGAGCGGACTATCCAGACACTGGAAGATATGCTGAGAGCTGTAGTGCTTGATTTTAGCACTAGTTAGCAAGAATCTTGGCCACTTTGTGAGTTCTCGTACAACAATAGCTATCAGACGAGTATTGAGATGACACCATTTGAAGCGTTGTACGGTAAGAAATGCAGATCCCCTCTGTATTGGGACGATATCTCTGAGGACCTGAGATTGGACCTGATATGATCAGAGATATGACTGAAAAAGTGAAGCTGATTCAAAAGAGGATGAAGGCAGCTCAAGACAGACATGCCAAATATGCCAATGTTCGACGTAGACAGTTGGTATTTGAGGCAGGAGACCGAGTATTTTTGAAGATTTCTCCTTTCAAATGCGTTGTCAGATTTGGCAAGAAAGGGAAGTTGTCTCCACGATATATTGGGCCGTATGAGATTCTCGAGAAGATAGGAGATCGTGCCTATCGACTCGCACTACCGCCTTCTTTATCTGGAATACATGATGTCTTTCATGTGTCGTTATTGAGGAAATATCTTCCCGATGCTTCACATGTCATTCAGCCAGACGAGCGGAACTTGATGAGACACTGAGTTACTTTGAGAAGCCGATACAGATTCTAGATCGTAAAGAAAAGCAGCTCAGAACGAAGACTATTCCGCTTGTGAAAGTTCAGTGGAGTTGTCACAGCATCGAAGAAGCTACATGGGAAATCGAATCAGACATGAGACAGAGATTTCCCGAGTTGTTTCACTGATGTGAGTTTTCTGTTTAACTTCTATTATACATTTCTTTCTGATATGATTTGATTGCCTGTGATTTCGGGGACGAAATCGTATCTTAGGGGGGGAGAAATGTAATGCCCGAGATTTTGATTATTGTAATCTGAAATGATTTGTTGATAATTGAAGTGATTATAGACGGAACGGATCAGACCGGGAAAGCCGGAAATAAGATTGAAGTTATGTGCGAGGATGAGCCCTCGCGCATATGCGCGACCCCGCCGAGCGCATATGCGCGAGGTAGACAGAGAACCTCGCGCATATGTGCGATAAGGACCGGCGCATATGCGCGAGTATGGCAGAGAATTGCAAAGAACCTCGCGCATATACGCCGAGCGAGGGCGCGCATATGAGCGAGCTGCCGTGAGGTTACGCGCCGAGACAGAATGTCTCGCGCATATGCGCCGAGGAGGGACGCGCATATACGCGAGACGTGCAGCATAAGGATGAAGCCACTAGCCCTTGTGTCATGCAATATATATAAATGCATCATGCAATTCTTCAGATTCAGTGGAAGAAAACGAAAAGAATAGCTGGGAGAAAGCTTAAGTTCTTCAAACAAGAGATTTGTGATTCACGCAAGATCCGCCCGTCTGATTTTTAATCCGACTTCAGTACTGAGTTTCTATCGACGAGAGCTTCAATTAGACGTAAGTTTCTTATGTTTTTGATATGATTTGAAATTTTGATATTGCCAGAATCAGATATGATTGATATATGGCGTTCTTGACATAGTAGACATCGTATAATCGAGATCGGATTGAAGAACAGATACCGTATGAAATTGTTATGATTTTCAGAATAGATTTGATTGAGATTTGATATAAGATTTGTATTGTTATCAATCATGAGTTGAGATTTGTATCTGTTGATATGTGTATTGCTGGGTATATTGAAATTGTGCAGTTATGCCGTTAAAACAGAATTAGATTGAGTTCTGATTATATCCAGTATTGATTTGAGTGGTGTATTGATATTGTATTCCTCGATATTGTCATTACCAGATTGAGTATGAACAGATTTGAATTTCAAGACTTCGACTTCGTCAGACCGAGAAGAGAAAGGTATAAATCAATGTTGATCCGGGATTGCACAACTCGAGTTTGATTTAACTTGAGTTTCCCAAAATCACATACTTGATTGTCATTGCCTCGATATGTTGCAATGTTTGAGATTTTTGTACTTATTCTATTGATTTATAGTTAAGCATATGTTATGTGAGGAGTCATGGGCGGATGTGCCTAGTCCTTGGGCTGATGTGCCTGATATTTGGCGGAGATGCCAATTTGGCGGAGATGCCAAGTCTTGGGCAGAGGTGCCAAGACACCGGACGTTTGGTCATATCGATGTTGCCTAGGAGTAGAGCGACTTCTATCGCCGAGATTCGATATGGACAGGACCAAAGTCCGTAAATAAGAACGTACCGCCACCGCGATCGGGAGAGTAGGTGGGAGATTGTTACGTTCTTATTCAGATCGGAATCCCTAGATTAGGAACGAGTCGAGTCAGAGAGTATGAGTCGGAGTTTAATTTACAGTGTTATATCGATTCAGTCTTTCAGATTTGATACATGTTATTGACATTTGTTTCATGCTTTTATATCTGTTTATATGATTGCATGTGTACATGATTGATCAAATCTGCATGTTTTATTTCGTGATTGATAGATTGACCAAATCTGCATGTTTTATTCCGTACAAGATGACGTACAGACATGACCAGATGGCAGAGATCTATGTCAGAGAGGTGGTCAGATTGCATGGAGTGCCAAAGTCGATTGTTTCATACCGTGATCCTCGGTTTACTTCGCACTTTTGGCAGAGTTTACAGCAGTCTCTAGGTACGAAGTTACATCTGAGTACCGCATATCATCCACAGACCGACGGACAGTCAGAGCGGACTATCCAGACACTGGAAGATATGCTGAGAGCTGTAGTGCTTGATTTTAGCACTAGTTGGCAAGAATCTTGGCCACTTTGTGAGTTCTCGTACAACAATAGCTATCAGACGAGTATTGAGATGGCACCATTTGAAGCGTTGTACGGTAAGAAATGCAGATCCCCTCTGTATTAGGACGATATCTCTGAGGACCTGAGATTGGACCTGATATGATCAGAGATATGACTGAAAAAGTGAAGCTGATTCAAAAGAGGATGAAGGCAGCTCAAGACAGACATGCCAAATATGCCAATGTTCGACGTAGACAGTTGGTATTTGAGGCAGGAGACCGAGTATTTTTGAAGATTTCTCCTTTCAAATGCGTTGTCAGATTTGGCAAGAAAGGGAAGTTGTCTCCACGATATATTGGGCCGTATGAGATTCTCGAGAAGATAGGAGATCGTGCCTATCGACTCGCACTACCGCCTTCTTTATCTGGAATACATGATGTCTTTCATGTGTCGTTATTGAGGAAATATCTTCCCGATGCTTCACATGTCATTCAGCCAGACGAGCGGAACTTGATGAGACACTGAGTTACTTTGAGAAGCCGATACAGATTCTAGATCGTAAAGAAAAGCAGCTCAGAACGAAGACTATTCCGCTTGTGAAAGTTCAGTGGAGTTGTCACAGCATCGAAGAAGCTACATGGGAAATCGAATCAGACATGAGACAGAGATTTCCCGAGTTGTTTCACTGATGTGAGTTTTCTGTTTAACTTCTATTATACATTTCTTTCTGATATGATTTGATTGCCTGTGATTTCGGGGACGAAATCGTATCTTAGGGGGGGAGAAATGTAATGCCCGAGATTTTGATTATTGTAATCTGAAATGATTTGTTGATAATTGAAGTGATTATAGACGGAACGGATCAGACCGGGAAAGCCGGAAAGAAGATTGAAGTTATGTGCGAGGATGAGCCCTCGCGCATATGCGCGACCCCGCCGAGCGCATATGCGCGAGGTATACAGAGAACCTCGCGCATATGTGCGATAAGGACCGGCGCATATGCGCGAGTATGGCAGAGAATTGCAAAGAACCTCGCGCATATGCGCCGAGCGAGGGCGCGCATATGAGCGAGCTACCGTGAGGTTACGCGCCGAGACAGAATGTCTCGCGCATATGCGCCGAGGAGGGACGCGCATATACGCGAGACGTGCAGCATAAGGATGAAGCCACTAGCCCTTGTGTCATGCAATATATATAAATGAATCATGCAATTCTTCAGATTCAGTGGAAGAAAACGAAAAGAATAGCTGGGAGAAAGCTTAAGTTCTTCAAACAAGAGATTTGTGATTCACGCAAGATCCGTCCGTCTGATTTTTAATCCGACTTCAGTACTGAGTTTCTATCGACGAGAGCTTCAATTAGACGTAAGTTTCTTATGTTTTTGATATGATTTGAAATTTTGCCAGAATCAGATATGATTGATATATGGCGTTCTTGACATAGTAGACATCGTATAATCGAGACCGGATTGAAGAACAGATACCGTATGAAATTGTTATGATTTTCAGAATAGATTTGATTGAGATTTGATATAAGATTTGTATTGTTATCAATCATGAGTTGAGATTTGTATCTGTTGATATGTGTATTGCTGGGTATATTGAAATTGTGCAGTTATGCCGTTAAAACAGAATTAGATTGAGTTCTGATTATATCCAGTATTGATTTGAGTGGTGTATTGATATTGTACTCCTCGATATTGTCATTACCAGATTGAGTATGAACAGATTTGAATTTCAAGACTTCGACTTCGTCAGACCGAGAAGAGAAAGGTATAAATCAATGTTGATCCGGGATTGCACAACTCGAGTTTGATTTAACTTGAGTTTCCCAAAATCACATACTTGATTGTCATTGCCTCGATATGTTGCAATGTTTGAGATTGTTGTGCTTATTCTATTGATTTATAGTTAAGCATATGTTATGTGAGGAGTCATGGCGGATGTGCCTAGTCCTTGGGCTGATGTGCCTGATATTTGGCGGAGATGCCAATTTGGCGGAGATGCCAAGTCTTGGGCAGAGGTGCCAAGACACCGGACGTTTGGTCATATCGATGTTGCCTAGGAGTAGAGCGACTTCTATCGCCGAGATTCGATATGGACAGGACCAAAGTCCGTAAATAAGAACGTACCGCCACCGCGATCGGGAGAGTATGTGGGAGATTGTTACGTTCTTATTCAGATCGGAATCCCTAGATTAGGAACGAGTCGAGTCAGAGAGTATGAGTCGGAGTTTAATTTACAGTGTTATATCGATTCAGTCTTTCAGATTTGATACATGTTATTGACATTTGTTTCATGCTTTTATATCTGTTTATATGATTGCATGTATACATGATTTATACTGGGAATGTATTTCTCACCGGAGTTATCCGGGTGTTGTTGTGTTTGTATGTGTGCATGACAACATGTGGGACAGGATCAGGGTCAAGACGAGGATGAGAGATTATATTTTAGCGTGGAGATTCGGACCCAGAAGTAGAATAGGTTTCAGCACTTGATATATAGTAGTTGAACCCTAGTTTGATTTTAATGTATTGAGTACAAGACATGTACTTTACTTTTGATATGTATATCAGATTGATTACATTACGTTTCCGCACTTGTATTTTAAAAAAAATATTTAGACCCTATTTATCTTAATTGAGTTAATTATTCCCAAAGATGGTTAAGAAATGAATTAGCGTCAGGGTCCCCACAACAGCCCCTCCTCCTATGCCCGATCGAAGCGTGACCCACTCCAAAAGCATCGATACTATCGGTTCCATTTTCAAAGATGTTCCAGATATGAATTTTCACATGTAACAATGATAACCGGCTGTTAATGAACTCCCACACAACGATCCAGGCAGTCCCCTTCCAACAGTACACAAAAACGTGAGTTACATGTACATAAAACCATTATTTTAATGTAAAATATCATGTAAACCGTTTCATATCACTAGATCCAATGCGTGGCATGCAAGATCAATTAAAAATATGTACTATGATGTGAAATTGAGAAAATTAAAGTTTTAGGGCGTGCATTTGCGTATATACGCTCGAAAAACGACGCAAATAGTACGATGGAAGAACACCGGAGGGACGGGAGAACGTTTCTTTGAAAAGTCCTTGCAAAAACGATCAAAAGCTACTGTGTTTTCTCGTGTGTTGACTGCCGAGAGGTAACGAGGGAGGGTGGTTAGGTTTAGGCGTGAAGTGGTAGAGAAATAATATCAAATATTGGGTCAAATTTTTCTTTGATATTTCTAAGAAGGGTAGTCTAAGCCCAAACATCTACTAAAACAAGCTCATTAGGCCCAACATCATGTACGTAAAATATTTCGTTTTAGTACGTTTTCAAATGTATTACCTGAGTCCGCAATTTTGCCAAAAATTGACTACTGGTTTAAAATATGGCTAGACGTGTAAAAATATCATAAAGTCCTTTTAAAAAATAACCTATTAAATACATCATATATTAAATAATTAAAAATAAATATTTTCCTTAAACTGTCTCCGGTCTCCGTTCCATTTTCAAGCTGCAAAAAACCCTAATACATGTAGTCTAGTAAATCATGCAGTCAAACATGTAATTATGTCATAAACATTCATTTAATGCATTTAAAATATTTCATTAAACATTTTTAATAATACTCTAGATTTGCATACAATTAGGTTACGTCGTTTGAATTTCTAGACCTTATACTGAGATATTTGAAATCTTAACAAAAATGAAAAATATTTGATGGGATTTGAGTTAGATGAAGAAAATAATTTTTTTCCTTTTCAAAACTAATTAAAATATCATTTTTTAAAAACATTACATTTAATTCACACGTACTTTATCGTACAATTGAAAAAATTATTTTAAAATCATCTAAAAATGTTGGGGAATTTAGCGAAAAATACATCTGAGCATGTTTTAATTAGGATTCAGTCCCCTTTAGTCTTTTTTTGTGTTTTAATACCTAACAAAAGTTCAAATTAGTTTTTACTACATGTTTTTTGTGTTTTTACCTTTTTATCCTTTTTAAATTAATAAAAAATTATAAGAGTCCCCAAATTTGTTGGTGATGTTATTTTTCTCCTCCTTCCTCCTTCCCCCTTCCCGTTTCTCGCTTCCCACTCTTTTCTTCTGTGTGACAATTTGTTCGTTTTTCTTTCATTCTTTTACTGGTCATTTTCCTTCATTGTCCTTCGTTTGCACAATTTACCCTTGTTTCTGCCAGTCTATTTTACTGAATCTTGCGACAAATTCGTCATTTAAAACCGTACCCGTGCGTAACCCAGCGTAGAAAATTCCCAGCAAAGTAGAGTCCCTACCAGCCCAAACCACACATCCCAGCATCCATTGCCATCCTGTTGCCGAAAAATTTGCAAAAACCAGAATTTGTGGGTCGAAGCAATTTGTGGGTGGAAGCATTTTGTGCGTTGAAGCAGCTTAGGTGAGGAGGAGAAAGTAGGCGCTTCATTTTCGGATTTGCGTGGAGCTACCACCCTATAAAACTAATAAAGGACAATTAAAGGGTACACATTTCAATTTTAGTTTGTTTTTGATCATTTTTGTAGTTGTAATGTTTTGTTTGTTTAAGAGCAATTTCTTTTCTTCGATCTAATTTTGGATATAGAAATGGATTTCTGACGTATGTTTACAATAAGATTGTCATTTGCGGAAAGAACCATCGCCACGTAAAAGACAGCGGCAAGAAGCTTGAATTTTTAGTGCAGAGAATTGGTCACTCAAACACCATTTGCACGAATAAGGTCGAACAAAATAATATGCTTGATTAAATCCCATATATGATTTTATATTTGTTAATAAATTTTGGTGCATTATTGTGAAATTGAATTTTAGGCCATTATTCTGAAACTGAATTCTGTTGTTTTGACCGAATACGGACATTAATGTGCATGATCTTGGGAACAATTTTTTTTAATTGAATGTGTTAGTTTAGAGAATATGATTGGAATGATAGTTATGTCAGATTAGTTCGGCTTGTCAAGAAGAGTTTGTTATAGTTTATTTTGACAGAAATTTTTTGATTTGGTTTGACAGAATGAGATTGTTATTTGATATTAGTTTTCGTATGTAAGATCATTATCAATTTTTCGATAGATGATATAATTATGTACTGTCGTGAGATATTTATTTGAGATTGGTTGTTCATGTTTGTAGCAACTTATTTGTCTAATTTCTTGAGTATTTGTGTCAATTTATTGTGACATTTATTGATTTATTATTCGTGTGTAATATTTTAATTTTTTTATGTGGAGTAGAATGACGAAGACTAAAAGAAAGAGTGAAGAAAATACGCCTGATAATGATGCAGATATTGGTCCATATGTTAAAGAGGGTTACTCAAGGTGTTCGCCAACAAATTTTTTAGCCGTGATGGAGCAATTGGTTCCTAGATTGGGTGAGTTACAATTGAAGAGGATAGAAGCTTCACCTCTGGCACCTTGGTTGAAGATCAAGAAGCTTTCTATAAGCACATCAAGAGTCTACTCAATGCTTAAACGCTTTGAAGTAGAGACATGCAGCTTTTGTTTTGGAAGCAATATCATGGTGCCATTTACTTCGAAGGAATTCTCTATCGTTATAGGGTTGTCGAGCGTTGGTCAACCCGTTAACCTGGATTTAAAGTTGGGCTCAAACTTTCTTGACCGTCATTTCAAGGGGGTGAACTGTGTGTAGAGAAATGTCATAATAGATAAGTTGTTTGATTTGGCAAGAAATGAGCTTGAGATTGATGATTTTTTTAGATTTTTTATTTTGCTTCTTTTTAATTGTGTTATATTTCCTATTGGTAATTTTGGAACACCAAAGTTTATTTTCCCATACTTGGACAATTTGGAAACGTTTTTTGAATATGGTTGGGGAGATGCAGCCTTTAGGTTTTTGCGTGATGAAATTGAAGATCATCTTGGATTCTCTAAAGTAAGAAGAAAGGATAAAAAATATATGGGAGGTTGCATAGTTGGATTGATGGTATTATCTTTTTCTTTTTGAAGCTTATATATGTTATTGTTGGTTGTAGTAAATGCTAATCATTTTATTTGTACAGGCTTGGGTGTATGAAAGAGTTCCTATGCTTGGTGAACCTCGTGTTTTACATTGCTTTTCCTCGTTTATTCAAGTGGGGAGAGAGCAAGATTCCCGTGAATCCTAAAGGGGCTGAGGCTTGCTCTAATGGCTGTGAGATCGAACAAGGTTTGCGCAATTTAATCTACATCATCCTATATTTTTGAGTACATGTATTAATAAAACTAAGAATTTGTGTTTAATGTTGTTAGATTGTGGCGATCAAACCATTTGAGGAGGAAAAAAAACTCGTTGATGATGTACAGATGATTGTTGAGGTAAACATTTGTAATTGATGATAGTCAATTTTTAAATAGTATGCTATTTAACGAATTACCATATTTAATGAGCACTTATATTTTCAGGTTCAGTCTCGATACAATGATTCAGAATTGTTGGAACAGATAAAAAGGCTTGAAAATGAGATTAAAGTGTAGAAGGAAAAAAATGAAGTGGTTGAAGATGATACAACCCGATTTGTCTTCAAGGATGCGACACATATGTATGATGAAGGTCATACCGAGCAAGATGTGGATGGACATGTTGATGCTGCATTTGAAAGTTTGAATGAAGTGGTTGAGAACAAAGTGAAAACGGACACAGAAGACAACATTGAAATGGAGAGTTATGTGAGAGTGGTTGTAGATGAAGTGGAAATGAACACAAATTCTGCAGACGACGTGCACGTAGGTACTGACATTGGAGAAGGGAAAAAGATGATTATTTATAATCCAAAATCATCGATTGTGAAGACGGTTCAAAAAAGAACAGATCGGTTGAAAAAGAGAAAACATCCTGACTATTTGACACCTCCTAGTACGACCCCAAAGCGACAGAGAAAACAAGAATCATCACTCATCTTGGATCTGGTAATTTAAATTTAATTTGCTTTGGCAATAGCTAAAAATAATTTAAATTTTGTATGATTTGTTAGTAATTAAATTTTGTTAATGAATTTTGTATTTGCATATTTTCTGTTTTTATATAGGATGCTATTGATGCTAAAGGTATAGCTGAAAGTGCCGTTGAGGAATCTTTGCAAGAGTTCCGAAGTAGACATGACTATGATGGTCATGATCAGATATCAAAGGAAGAGAGAGACATAATTGAAAAGTACATTTGCGGGGATATTTTGGGGTAAGAAGATCTTATTTTTTTAAATTTTGGCGAAATAATAATTTTTCATTTTTTGTTTGTTTGAGTTGTTATTTTTGTTATTTTGTCTTTGTAGTGGTGTAGTTTGGCAAGATGATGACGTGATATTGCATGGGCATGAGTTACTGCTTTGTTTGTTTGGCAGCGAACTACGATCTGACCTTATTCATGCCTATTTCAATACTTTGAGCAATAAAAAACATAAATATGGGCATGACATATACTGCATGTCTCCCAATGTCCAGGTAAAATTTTTTGATGTTAAGTAAAAAATATTTTTATCAAGATGATAGCTAACAATATTTTTAAAAATTTGCATAGATTAACGTGATTCGGATGCTCGATAAAATGAAGCAGAAGAGGGTCAAAGATAAAGATTTTTCAGAATTTACATCACAGTTGGATGGGAGTACATTGAGCAAGCTGTCCGAACTAAACAAAGAGGTTCTAGAACGCTGTAAGCACATAATTTTCCCGATTAGTTACAGAGCACATTGGATCTTGCTGGGTTATACTAGAGGCGATCAATATTTCACACTAAGAGATTCTCTTAGTGGTCCTTGTTTACAAAGGTGCAGCCAAGAAAATTGTAAGTCGGATACAAAAAAAAAAAAATTGTTTTAAGCAAAAGTGCATAACACACACACATCTTTTATGATTTTTTTGAAAACTAATATTCATTGAATTTCTTTTTTAGGCCAAATTTATGTCTGGATATCTTTGGAATGTGAAAAATTGTGATATTGGCAAAGGTGAAGTGATTGGGTTAAAATGTAGGCAACAAGGAAATGATTTAAATTGTGGTGTTTATGTTTGTCTATGGGGTGAATGTTTTGCAAGAGATAACCCGACATTTTGGGATGAAGAATGGAATACGTCAATGGAAGGGTATAGAGCTCGGATTGCTTCGGCAATTTTGTCTGATGAACGAGGCATGTTCAAAGGTCTAAAATGACGTGATGGTAAGACTTATCATGCGTTGATAGCATGACAATTTTTGGTAAAACAACACTGAATCTGTTCAATTTACAAGTATTAGGTAGTATTTGAGTTTTGTAATGAAGAAGACTAATGTGTTGCTGTCAAACTCAATTGGTTCATTGAGATTGGAAAAATGTATGCTGTTGCAAAGCTGTTGCAAAACAACAGATTATGTGTTTGGAATTGCAATTTGTAGATGTGTAATGTAGTGATTATGTCTTAATCATTAAACTGCTTTGTTCACGGATAGTTTCATATTTGTTGTGAGTTGTTGTGCTTTGTTATCATTACAACTATTCCATTGCAAATTTTTTCCAGGAATGTTTTGCCAAAAATCCCAACTTTTAAGCTTCAGTACATATTTTTCCTTAAATGATACCCAAATTTGTTGTTATTTAATATTATAAATTGAAATATCATTTTTATGCATTCTGAAAATATTCAGTTATTATTTTTGTTGCCATGGAACATTTGGAAAAAAAACAAATTCGCAACTACGCATAGAACATTTTCAAGTACTTACTTTTACTTGCGAAATATTTATTTTCAGATTTAAAATACTTGATTTGGTAAATGAGATACGTATAAAATTTAATAAAACACGGGCTATTCGAGTAGGCAATGTAACTTCACCAAGTGCTAGCAACTGAACTTTTTGAAGTACTTATTTTTACTTGTTAAATACCTAATTTGACCATGAAAATACTTGATTAGGCAAAGAAAATACTCATAATGGATATTAAAATACTGGATTTTCGAATATGCATTTCATTTTTAAATATCCTCACACTTGGATGCATTTCGATGACATGTACATTTCATTTAAATTTTTTTAAAAAAAAAAAACAAATTCGCAACTGAAATTTTCAAAGTACTTATTTTTACTTGTAACATACCTAATTTTACAATAAAAGTACTTGATTTGGCTCAGAAAATACTCATAATGGAAATTAAAATACTGGATTTTCGAATATGTCTTTCACTTTTAAATATCCTCACACTTGGATGCAATTCAATGACATGTACATTTCATTAACAAAAATTTAAAAAAAAAACAAACAAATTCGCAACTGAACTTTTCGAAGTACTTATTTTTACTTGTTAAATACCTAATTTTACCATAAAATACTTGATCTGGCTCAAAATATACTCATAATGGATATTAAAATACTGGATTTTCGAATATGCCTTTCACTTTTAAATATCATCACATTGGATGCATTTCGATGACATGTACATTTCATTTAAATTTTTTTTTTTAAAAAAAACAAATTCGCCACTGAACTTTTCAAAGTTCTTATTTTTACTTGTAAAATACCTAATTTTACAATAAAAGTACTTGATTTGGCTCAGAAAATACTCATAATGGAAATTAAAATACTGAATTTTCGAATATGTCTTTCACTTTTAAATATCCTCACACTTGGATGCAATTCAATGACATGTACATTTCATTAACAAAAATTTAAAAAAAAAAACAAATTCGCAACTGAACTTTTCGAAGTACTTATTTTTACTTGTTAAATAACTAATTTTACCATGAAAATACTTGATATGGCTCAAAATATACTCATAATGGATATTAAAATACTGGATTTTTGAATATGTCTTTCACTTTTAAATATCCTCACACTTGGATGCATTTCGATGACATGTACATTTCATTTAAATTTTAAAAAAAAATCGCAACTGAACTTTTTGAAGTACTTATTTTTATTTGTTAAATACCTAATTGTTCAATCAAAATACTTGATTTGGCTAAAGAAAATACTCATATTGGATATTACAATACTTGCTTTTAGAATATGTCTTTCACTTAAATATCATCACACTTTTTGAAGTACCTATTTTTACTTGTTAAATACTTAATTTTACAATAAAAATACTTGATTTGGCTCAAAAAAGACTCATAATGGATATTAAAATACTGGATTTTCGATATGCCTTTCACTTTTTAATATCTTCACACTTTTTGAAGTACTTATTTTTACTTGTTAAATACTTAATTTGACCATAAAAATACTTGATTTGGCTCAAAAAATACTCATAATAGATATTAAAATACTAAATTTTCGAATATGCCTTTCACTTTTTAATATCCTCACAATTGGATGCATTTCGATTTTAAGTAATTGATTTGGCTAAGAAAATACTCATAATGAATATTAAAATACTGGATATTGAATTAGGCAATGTAACTTCATCAAGTACTTGCATTTACATTCAAGATGTATTTGGATGACATGTTCGTCTCACATGCTATCGTTTCTTTGTAAATAAAATTTCAAATTCCCAACTAAGCATGAAACTTTTAAAATACTTAGTTTTACTTGCATCTTGCACGGAAGGACCAACAATTGGTGAACTTATGTTGCCTACTAGAATATCCAGTTGGTGAAAGACAAGTAAAACTAAGTACGTTAAAAAGTTCAGTTGCGAATTTTATTTTTTAAAAAAAAAAATTTAAATGAAATGTACATGTCATCGAAATGCATCCAATTGTGAGGATATTTAAAAGTGAAATGCATATTTGAAAATCCAGTATTTTAATATCCATTATGAGTATTTTCTGAGCCAAATCAAGTACTTTCTTTGTAAAATTAAGTACTTCAAAAAGTGTGAGGATATTTAAAAGTGAAAGACATATTCGAATATCCAGTATTTTAATATCCATTATGAGTATTTTCTGAGCCAAATCAAGTATTTCCATCGTAGAATTAGGTATTTACTAAGTAAAAATAAGTACTTCAAAAAGTGTGAGGATATTTAAAAGTGAAAGACATATTCGAATATCCAGTATTTTAATATCTCTTATGAATATTTTCTTTGCCAAATCAAGTATTTTCATTGTAAACGTAGGTATTGAACAAGTAAAAATAAGTACTTCAAAACGTGTGATGATATTTAAAAGTTAAAAGGCATATTCGAAAAACCAGTATTTTAATATCCATTATGAGTATTTTCTGAGCCAAATCAAGTATTTTCATGGTTAAATTAGGTATTTAACAAATAAAAATAAGTACTTCGAGAAGTTCAGTTGCGAATTTGTTTTTTTTAAAAAAAAACTAAATGAAATGTACATGTCATCGAAATGCATCCAAGTTTGAGGATATTAAAAAGTGAAAGGCATATTCGAAAATCCAGTATTTTAATATCCATTATGAGTATATTTTGAGCCATATCAAGTATTTTCATGGTAAAATTAGTTATTTAACAAGTAAAAATAAGTACTTCAAAAAATGTGAGGGTATTTAAGTGAAAGGCATATTCGAAAATCAAGTATTTTAATATCCATTATGAGTATTTTCTGATCCAAATCAAGTATTTTCATTGTAAAATTAGGTATTTAACAAGTAAAAATAAGTACTTCGAGAAGTTCAGTTGCGAATTTTTTTTTTTTTTTTAAAGTAAATGAAATGTACATGTCATCGAAATGCATCCAAGTTTGAGGATATTAAAAAGTGAAAGGTATATTCGAAAATCAAGTATTTTAATATCCATTATGAGTATTTTCTGAGCTAAATCAAGTAGTTTCATTGTAAAATTAAGTATTTAACAAGTAAAAATAAGTACTTAAAAAAGTGTGAGGGTATTTAAGTGAAAGGCATATTCGAAAATCAAGTATTTTAATATCAATTATGAGTATTTTCTGAGCCAAATCAAGTATTTTTATTGTAAAATTTTGTATTTAACAAGTACAAATAAGTACTTCAAAAACTTGAGTTGCGAATTTTTTTTTTAAAAAAAAATTAAGTGAAATGTACATGTCATCGAAATTCATCTTGTATGGGCGCACGCCCGCCCGCACGCTGTCGAGCAGCGCGCGCACATGCGCACCGCTCCGCACGCATGTGCGCGCTAACCACTGGCAAGCGCGCGCAGGAGCGCGCGCATGTGCGCGCCTGCCACTGGCATGCGCGCGCACATGCGCGCAGGCGCGCGCGCATGTGCGCGCCTGCCACTGGCATGCGCGCGCACATGCGCGCAGACCCGCGCGCATGTGCGCGCCTGCTACTGTTCACGCGCAACTTTTTTTTTTCCGATTTTCGTCCCTTACACGTTCCGACTACTCGTTTTATGTTCTTTCAACATATGATGAACTCTTTCGAGTTTTATTCAGAACAATCGAACTTAATATTGGTTCATCAAGCTTCGTTCTTCGTTTCGAATTTTTCCAAATCAAACACATTGATTTATTTGATTAATTTTCATTCATTAAGCACCAAAATTCCAACAAGTATCTCATTTACCAAATCAAGTATTTTAAAATTGGAAATATGTATTTCGCAAGTAAAAGTAAGTACTTCAAGATGTTCTATGCGTAGTTGCGAATTTGTTTTTTTTTTTTCCAAATGTTCCATGGAAACACTAATAATAACTGAATATTTTCAGAATGCATAAAAATGATATTTCAATTTATAATATTAAGTAACAACAAATTTGGGTATCATTTAAGGAAAAAAATGTACTGAAGCTTAAAATTTGGTATATTTGGCAAAACATTCCTGGAAAAAATTTGCAAGGGAATATTTGTAATGATAACAAACCACAACTCACAACAAATATGAAACTATCTGTCAACAATACAGTTTAATGATTAAGACATAATCACTTCATTACACATCTACAAATTGCAATTCCAAACACATAATCTGTTGTTTTGCAACAGCATACAGTTTTCCAATCTCAATGAACCAATTGAGTTTGACAGCAACACATTAGTCTTCTTCATTACAAACTTCAAATACTACCTAATACTTGTAAATTGAACAGATTCACTGTTTGTTTACAAAAAAAATGTCATGCCATCAACGCACGATAAGTCTTACCATCACGTCAAAATAGCAAACAAAAAATGGCTACCATAAACGTAATGATCCAAAAGATCGATTAATTCTATGAACAACACCAAATATATTCACAAAATGCCACCACATCTTGTTGTCTTTTTTGAACAACCTTCCAAGCTGCTTTCTTACTCTAACACATGCCTGCAACCAATTAAAAAAATTAAGATAGAAATTTGGAATTTTTAAAATAAATTAAATTACAAATAACTTAAGATAATGGAAGTAAACGATATAGTATTAATGTATATGTCAATCAAACCAATTATGGCACTGGTTCTTTGCAAGTTCGTCTATTATGCCCTCGCCCATGACATCTCCCACACGTTGTCACACGTTGTTCAACTTGAGAAGGTATCCGTTTGCTCCTTCTACGTCCTGGCTGGCTAAGGGTTGTAGGAGCATAAATGGTAGGTCCATCATTCAGATAACCCTCACTCATGTCATTTGTTGGAATTGGATTTATGATTCCTTTATAAGCTTGGCGGTACATGTTCATCTTAAAATATCCATCACAGAATTGATAAACCGACAGAGACTTTGATTCTATGCACGAGCAAGCATGCTTGCACGATAGCCTATACATCTGCCAATATCGACATGAACAACGACATGAATTCAAATCCACTGAAAAACTTTTGTCCCCATCTATCACCTCAAACAGAGCTCCACATGACTTGTGCACCTTTAAGCTTCGAGATTGTCCGTATGCAATTGACACCTCCTTCTCCTTTCTTGGACTTAGTTCTCCGATCATCGCCATTGTTTTTTCTCGTCTTTTGTGCATCGTGGTCATTATTTGAATTCGTATGTTATCTATCATACCCACAATAGGTAGATATCGCGCTTGTTTTACCCAATTGTTCCAGCTTTCAACAATATTATTATTAATGACACCCCATCGCTCACCCACAAACATAGAATTGGCCCAATTTTCTGAGGGCACACTCACAAGAAACTCCTGGGCGAGCGGCATCGAATCGATTATGCTTTTGATATGTTGCGAGAATTCATGTCTTGATGGGGTGTACGCAGCTTTCTTCAAAACAGAAGACCAATATTTCTTGTTATGGAGAGGATACCTACGCAATACCTGCAAAAAAAATTTAAAAACATTAAAGATAATAACCAACTAATGAAGAATAACAAAAAAAAAAAAAAGATGGCTAAATTATTGAAAAATCACCATAAGACAAACCTGCTTGACAAAGTTATCGACCAGATGTCTTAAACAATAAGAATGGTGACTACCAGGGAACACAGTCTGAATAGCTTTGATAAGTCCAGGATGTCGGTCAGAGAAAAAAATGTAGCTACGGAATATCATTATGTATTGGGATGCCAAGACATGTTTTAACTGGTAGCAAAACCATTCCCAATTAGAATCGTTTTCTGCATCAACAATTGCATACGCAAGTGTAAAAACATCATCATTCGCATCCTTTGCCAGCAGCGCCTATTAAACATCCTTTGTACTTGTTCTTAATGTGAGTTCCATCCAAAAATAATAATGGCCGACAACCACTAATAAAACCAACCAGACATGCATGAAAACATATGAATAACCGTCTAAATTTGTTTGTCATCGAATCAATTTCACATTCAACAAAACTCCCGGGATTTGTTTCTTTAACAGCATGACAATACCATCGTAATTTATCATACGACCCCTTATCAGTTCCATAAATATCATGCATTGCCATCTCTTTACCCGCCCAAACTTTATGATACTCAAGTTCTACTCCATAATCTCTTTCAATGTCCTTCAGCATTGTACATGGGCGATATGATGGCTCTCCCCTTAACTTCTCCTTCACAACATTAGCTACCCAGGATGAATCAGCTTTAGGATGACCTCTACTCCGCAAATTATCATCCCCACAACTATGGCTTAGGTTGCACTTTCTTATGCCGAATGAATTGTCCGATTTATGTTTGGAGGCATAAATTTTCCACTCACAATTCTCTTTGCTGCAAACAACTAAGATCTTACCACTTTCATTTCTCCTGTACCTAAAAGATCTTCTACTGGCAATAACATAATTTTTAAGACAAATCCTGAATTCAGCTGCATCTTTAAATTTTTGCCCAACACCACGTATGCAATGAATCCAAGCATCAATAGAATTGGTTAAAGTGCCAACGTCAAGCTCGTGACCTCCATCAGAACAAACTTCATCAGCAAAATCAAACCTAATCATTTTAATACAAATCAATAAAATACATGAGGAAACACATCAATATTCTTTTACATAATTTAAAGTGAACTATAAATATAACAAACAATACTCAAGCCATGCACAACAGTAAAAAACAAACAATAACTCATTTACCAACTCTGCAATATCTGAAACCTGCAAACAAACAATAAAAACAATGCAAACAAAAATAAAAAAGGAAGTTACCTCGCAATGACTGGGCTCTGATCATCTTTTGGAAATGCTATCAATTTGATTATATTTAATTTCAAACAACTGTGAAGGTTTATCATATTTCGAACATCGTCATCTTCATTCAGGGTTACTGCAATATGATCATGGGGTGCCATGTATTGCAATAACGTTAATTCAGAATTAATAGCCGCACATTTTCGTCCTAAACTCTCGAATATCTCTAACAAAGTTGCGCCATTAGGAATTGAAATCAAATAAAGACCATTGACGTAGCGGCAACTTCCAAGAAACGAAAATATTGCGCTCCCCGAACCGACTTCCATCAATAAATCGATCGTCGAATATCTAAATTATTAATATTTGCTTCTGCCGATTTAGGCGTCAAATAAATTGGAAATCCAAAAACAGAATATCAGTTCTACAATGTCTTACATTAAATAAAAACTCAAATAATGGGGATAAATGAATTACATAAAATAAAATCACAACTTATCCAAAATCGACCTTTGTGCTCAAACAATATTGAAGCAGAAATTTTTCTATTCACGTTATAGTTCAACAAAATCATCCAATTTTAGAACTATTTTTCTACAAAATCATCGTACTAGTTCAACAATTCTTCTCAAAATTGTTTGATAAAAGGTAAGTCAAGTCAAAAAAAAAATAGTGCACAAAAGAAATCAAGTGGAAACATGATAAAGATCTTACATGTGGAAACTAATATCAAATTACAATCTCATTCTATCAAACCAAATCAAAAACATTCCGTCAAAATAAACTAAAACAATCTCATTTTCACAAGCCAAACTAATCTCACATAACTATCATTCAAAGTATATTCTATAAACTAACAACTTATTGTAAACAAAACTTGTTCCCAATATCATGCACATTAATGTCCGTATTCGGTCAAAACAACAAAATTCAATTTCACAATACTGGCCTAAAATTCAATTTCACGGTAATGCACCAAATTTTATTAACAAAAAAAAAACATAAATTGGATTCAATCAAGCATATTACTTTGTTCAACCTTATTCTCCTCCTCACATACGCTGCTTCGACCCAGAAATTGCTTCGACCAAGAAGTTCTGGTTTTTGCAAAGTTTCCAGCAACAGTAGCGTTGGTAGGGACTCGGCTTTGCTGGGAAATTTCTACGCTTCGTTACAAAGATTGACGATTTTGAGCTACGGGTTTGTGCGAAGAGTTAGTTACATACACTTGCGGAAATATGGTAAATTGGGCCGATGGAGAACGGGAGAGGGTTTATAGATAAGGGTGTGTAAGAAATTGAAGGAAAAAAAAGGTTTCTCGGACAGATGACAACAGGAGGGGAAGCGAGAAAGAGAGCCGATTAAGAAATTGAAGGGAAAAAAAAAAGGTTTCTCGAACAGAAGACAACAGGAGGGGAAGCGGGAAAGAGAGCCGATGAGGGAAGATGAACAGCAATAGGGAGGGATTCTTATAATTTTTTATTCATTAAAAAGGGGTAAAAATGTAAAATTGCATAACACATGTACTAAAAATAAAGCTAGACTGTTTTAGGTATTAAAACACAAAAATAAACTCATAGGTACTGAATCATAACAAAATATTGGACAGATGCATTTTTCAGCAAATTACCGAAAAATGTTTAAGTATTTTAAAAAAGTATGTAAATTTTTTCTTTTTCTTATGATAATCGATTATTTTAAAAATACTAAAAACTTAATTTATCATAATTTTACTACTTTATCTCAGTGTTCTTTTATAAACTTTTTTTCATTACTAAAAAATTTATTTAATAAAAATATATATTCCTTATATTTATAAATCATTTTACTTGTATATCATGTATAAACAATATGTGAATATTAATAATTATTAATAAGAAAGAAATTTAAAAATAATAAGTAAAACAATTTTGTTAAAATAACAAACAAAATTAATTTTAGCTATCAATTCCAATTCTTAAATAACATTAGTCAATACTACGATACAATTATAAATTCATGGATTTCAAATCCAAATCCAAATCCAAATCCCATTTTTAATTATTCAAAACATATAGTGTTATTCTACAAAGTACAAACTCTTCTGCAATTTTAGACATGAGTTCTTATCTTTCCATAAGCCAGCCGCCAGCGATAATATGTTTTAGTATTCTCGATCTTTCCTTCAAACAGTTGCCTAAGTCAAAATTCTAGAATACTTTTGACAATAATAATGAATTTAAGCCGGGCAACTTCTTATTATGTACACTAGTACATCAAGGCGCACACATTGAGTTTTTACATGAAGTTTGTTTTTTAACACATTTAGATCCAAGTACTTTATTTATTTCTCGATACATAAATATTTTTCTTAAAAAGGGGACATGAGTAGCTTTTGGTAGTTTTATAAATGTCTAAGCGGTATAAAATAATTTTCTTTTTCTTTTTTTACTCTCGAACATTTTGTTTGGTTAAACGTGCATGAGTGAGAGTAGTATTATGATGTGTGACTTCCTGGAAAATTCTCATGCGTCAAGCTGCTGAAATTGAGCTGCTTGATCTGGTTGGCTAAGTGGGCAGTAAAAGATTAACACTAGATCTTAACATGTAATACTCTCTCTGCTGTAGACATGGCCGACGGTAGAGAAAATGGTAAGACTGATATCTAAAAGATAGGAGACAGTACCGGCAGATAGACACGCACTTCCACGAACTCATTGGTCTTACAGCCCGACCCATTAACACTCAAGTAGGTGCACTATGCGCTGCCACAAGTATAAAAAAAATAAAATTGTGTCTTGGCTAACAGCTATAGCTTTTGGCTTAGGAATATGTCTCTTGTGAGACGGTCTCACGAATTTTTATCTGTGAGACGGGTCAACCCTACCGATATTCACAATAAAAAGTAATACTCTTAGCATAAAAATAATATTTTTTCATTAATGACCCAAATAAGAGATCCGTCTCACAAAATACGATCCGTGAGACCGTCTCACACAAGTTTTTGTCTTGGCTTAGTGGTAAGCGTTTGATCCTAACAATTTTTTAAATAAATTTTTTCCTTACTAACATTTACATAAACATTGAAAATTAACTAAAAATAAGAATTCTATTTTCAATTTTGGAGTGGCAATGTGCTATGAAAGAGCAAATCTTAATTGTTTCTATTTAAGTAGATGGCGAGTTATTCAAATAACTATATATTAATTTTTTTAATAGAATATATAAATTTTAAGGATATTTTTTAATATAAATACAAAATTTAAACATCATAATTATGCTACAAATATTTTCTAACTTTTCAAGCATGTACTTATGTAACTCGATAATTTCACAAGTAGGGATGACAACGGGACAAGTTCGAAGTGGGTTTGGACAAACTTGAGGTTCGTCCCACCTCAGATTGGGCCCTCCCTGTCTCGTGAACCCGACGAGTTCGAGACAAATTGGACTCGTGAGCCAATCAATTTTTTTTAAAAAAATACAAAATAAAAATTGCTGAAAATCAATTAATCATTAAAATTATTTTTCATCTCTATATTAATAATATTTAGGAACAAAAATATTATCCCAGATAAAAATATATCAATTTTTATTCAATTATTAATTATTGCCCCATTGGGTGGGACAGTTTAAATTCAGGGCTGGGTTTGTCATCCTTATTTATGAGTTGAGCTCGAACTTGAAATTAATCGATTAAGTTATAGTCAAACTCGAGCTTACAAATTTAAATCAAGTCGATATCGAGTAGTATGATACTCCGTACTCAAGCTCGACTCGCCTCATATGCACCCCTGGTCTTAGCCACTTATACTGATTATTTTCGTATGAATTTGATGAGACCGAATGGAAATTACTCATGCACCCCTCACAAAATACCATGTGCTTTACATTTGAAGTGATTAAAAGAGGACAAAAACTAAATTTGATTCCTAACGTTTGACAAGATCTCGATTTGATCTTTTTTCTTTGGATGTTCACAAATTGGTCATTTATTTTTCCAATAACTAGCCCAATGTGGTCATTAGGCATAAATATCTGCCAAAAATATCGAAATAACCCTCGTCTTATTATATGATATCTTTATAAAATGTTAGGAAAATGACAACTCTATTTTAGGCACAATTTATAGGGATGCATTATTTCAATAGTCAAGATACATAGAAGAATATGAAATATACACAAACTCTGTATATTCTTGAATTACATAACATATGTTTAGTAGATTAATAAATGTCGTGTCTCTAGATAGAAATGGTAATAAGAGAATATATCCTTAGCAATCCAGATACTCTAGCTAAAAGATCCTATTTTCTTAAAAGAAAATAGATAGAATTTTCATTTGGCAGCATTATAAAAAAAAACTATGAAAGATTAAGGAGTATAAACAAACGTATTTATTTATGTTGTAGAGAAAATGATCTTCTAAAATTTTTGGAAGCAAACCACAAAGACAGGAAATGAAGAGTTTTAAATCTCATCATATACCACAAGTAGAAAAAGTGGAAGAAGTTATTGGAAAACAAAAACCATATGCTATAAACAAAAAGTCGGATCTTACAAATACATACAAAGAAGTGGATCATCAAGAAGTAAGATGTTATCCTAAACATCAAACACATCTCGAAACACGGGATGAACATTAACAAGAAAAACTTTTATAATAGCTCACATAAGAGATAATGAACGTTTTAAATATTGTAATTATTGTACATGTGAGACAAGAGGCCATGTTTCAACCAATTGTGCAGAAACTGATAAAAAAATTGAAACGACCTCGACATTTTTTTAAAAATCTTAAAATCGTAAATAGTAATTAAAATACTACCATTTTCATAAATCGTAATGATTTAGCATTTGAATCTCAAGTCTATAAATATCCCTAAATCATCAATTAACAAAAAATTCTACGTCGACCTTTAAAATATCAATTAACAATTAAAGCATAAAAATATCTCTAATAAATCATTAACATAAATCTTTCAAATCTTTTATCTATCAAGCTAGTGCGGAAAATAAAAGTCCCTCGGGGGTGTACTGCAGCACTCGATCCACTTAATCATCAGCGCCTCCCATAATATCATCAAATCATGCATCATACAAAACTAGTGAGTCTAATGACTCAGCACGTTCTAAACATGGATAACAAATAATACATATACAATCACATGCATTTAAAAATCATATTTTATTTAAAATAACATTTAAACATAAACCATTTAAAATAATTTTAAGCATAAATAAATCATAAATCGTAAAGCTTTCAATCCTTTATCATTTTGGGTGAAATTTGATATTTGAAATTGAATAACTTTTATCTTTTGGTCGACTGATCAGTCTTCAGCTCCATATGATCTATGGGGATGGGCACTAGGCTCCACCGTGGAATACAATCGTCGGGGGTCCTCTGGGGCCTTATTCCGTAAACGGGGTCCCTCTGGGCCTTGGTCCTCACGATATTCCCACAAAATCATATATCATATCTTTTGTCACAGTCAATTCACATCCCTCAAAATATTTTTCATTTCTTTAAAAAAGCGTAAAATATCATAACTTTCCAAAAATAACATTTTAACAGTAAAAATTACACAGTTTTATCATAAATCATAAAATATTATATTTTTGTCAAAATCATCATTTTAAATAATAAAATATCATTTAACATGCATTATGATTCCTTTGGGACGCTGTCAAGCTTTTACGTATTTCTCAAGTGTAGAAAGACCGTTTTGTCTTAGACGTATAATTTTTCTCGCTTTTATATTTTTTTAATTTTTACTGACATTGTCTTATTCCAAATAATTATTTAAGTTTGAATATAATTTTCCAGAATTTTATTCATCTTAATTCGAGCATTTTCGATTAATTATTTAATTAAATATTCATGAGGCGTTTAATCTCGAAATAAATTCAAAACTTAATATTTTCTTCTCAAACTTTAAACATAGACTTTTTATTACCTAAAATACCCTTGTGAGCCATGAATCACACCCATAGACCCATGGTTCCAATTTATATTCTAAAATTCTCGTTTTTACCCTTCAAGGAACTCACCGAGCCATTCTAAAATTCTCGTTTTTTATCCTTCAAGGAACTCACCGAGCCATCTCCATATTCCATCGAGCCATGATCGAGGCACCTGAAGCCAGACCCTATCCAACCCATCTAGGCACCCTCCAGACCAACCCTGACCCTTAGAACCAGACCATAACTCATGCAAATCTCCTGGAAGACACAAAGCTGCATGTGACCCTTCACTCTCGCTTAAGACTATTGGCTAACTAGGACTCTTTTGGTCGAGCCACCACCGAGCCTACCTGACCTCACCAACCTCGGACCACACCCAGACCCAACCAAGCCCAGCCCAGACCCCTGAACCCACGCACGAAGCGCTGCAAGCCTGCTGCACCAGCAGCCGCGCGAGGTGATCTTCCTAGGCGCTGTGAGTTCACTACCTCGACTAGGACTCTTGCTCGAGCCACCCTCGAGTCCCAACCTTCTTGAACTTCTCTGGAACATCCTGAGCCACCTCCTAGACGACCTAGCCTAGCCCTTGAACCCTTCGAAGGCTGCAGCACTTGGCTGAGCCAATTACATGCAAGGGAAGGGTCCACACATGGACCCTTCCTAACTGACTAGCCACAGGTCCTAACCATGCTAGGAACCTATGAAGTCTACTATAAATCAAGAACTCGAATCATTTAACAAAACAGAGGAGTTTCTGTCACTACAAGAAAATAGACTTATAGTGACGGGAAATATCATCATTAAATATTCAAAACCCGTAGTTAAATACTTTTAATGACGGGAAATTTCCCGTCATGGACCGTCGTTATTGCCCTCCTAGGTAAAGGTAATTAGTGATGAGAATGACATCCCGTCATTATTGTTTTAGCATATTTAGTTACGAGATTTTACCGTCATTAAAACTAATTTAAATGACGAAAAATTTTGTCATTATAATATCATTTGCCTCTCATTAAATAGTTTTTTAATACAATATACCTCTTCATTATATCATCATTTACCCCTCACTAAAAATCGATTTAACAATAAAATTATCCCTCATTAATTATTAATTACCCTCATTACAAAATATTTTTAATTATGATGAAATTATAAAAAAAAATTTATATTAATTTGTCATTATATCAAAAGATGACATTACTAATAAAATATGAATTCTAGAACAAATAATTTTGTTGAACAAAATATTTTATAAAAACAACTGCATCAGCATCTATTCATATATTCAAAATATACAAACTATCAAGTAATAATTTTCTAATCTATCAATGCTTGAATTCTTCTTTGAAGCACCATCCGATTAAGGCAACCTATTAAGTCCCGTCAGTGTGACATCTGTAAAATATAAATAGGAAAGTCAATTAAAATAAAGATGTACTCAAATGACCAAATACCCAGATCCACTTCATGCAACATAAAAAATCTCACAAAGACAAGAAGTCGCAAAATCACCAACGATACAGGGAAAACTTAAGGCTTCAAATCCTTACTCAATACACTCCAAAGAACCAAGAACAACGAAGCCCAAAAGCTCACCTAAAATGAATAAGAAGTAGCGCGCGCAGGGTCGCAAATTGCACAATAAATCCAACAATAATCTATTTCCCAAACTAAACTCGATATTCGACTATAACATTCAAAAATATCCAACAAGTCATTTAAAGTTCCAACTTTTCAAATCAACCAATTTATGAAACAGTCCATGGATAGACCTGGCACATTGAATGCAACTTCCTCGATGGTCCATGCTTCTTCCATTCTAGTCTTGGTGTGGCTCATTGCTGTTTCACCGAACCTGAAGAGAGTAACCACGGATCGACCAAAATGAGCAATCATGTGATTCCCTCAATGGGTCTGTAGTCATCAAGAAACGAATTGATAGTAGTCTCCCAATACACAGCATCTTCTCCATTCGATTGGATACGGGTCAAATGGGAGTCTTCTAAATGCACAAGCAGACCTGTCTTCTGGCTGAAGTAGCCGAATAAAACATGGCTAATGATCTCTGCAGGTCCTTCGCTCCTAGCTTTCAATGTATGAGGATCACCATCGAGTTTGAGAATGAAGCAATCTTCTCCACCAATTTTCTTCTCTCCTGTGCACCTCGCAGTAGTAAACATGTTCGATGTAGTCCTTGGATCAAGACCCTATGAGCAGAGAGCCATGAACCTCATTTAAGTCTGATAGGTTGTTAAAGTTTAAAATTATTTATACCGCCACCTCCCATAAGCACCAGCTTTTTAACACATGCCACAAGCAATGCTCAAGTCTAGAAGTCAAAATCAACACACGCTTTACAGCATGATGATTGTACTTTCACAAGTAGTCCATCATCAACAATAAAAAACCTTACCTGAAGGGCGCGACGAAGGGGTCTAACAGGTCCTTTAGCATCATGTGCACCAAGCCAAGGAGTATGCCGCCACACTAGCTTCCCATTGCAGCCAGCATGAACCTTGCTGCCTCCCAGTGCAAGCTCAACATACCACATGTCGGGTAAAAGGTCATCATCCTCGTTTAGAAGTACAACCTATTTATCATACTTTATTTCAGTAGAATTGAGGAATAACGAACACATTAAACAAAATAGCAAACAGTAAAAGGTCTTCATCCTCGTTGCATACTAGTATACTCTGAAGATTTCCATATTTATGGGCATTTTCATCCAGGTCCTAACAGGTAACTCTTGTAAATACACTAGAACAATCAAAACATAAAAATCCACCAATTTTATAGTATGATCTCAACGAAAAGGAATTTCAAGCAAGCTTGTAAAAAGTTTAATAACTTCAAATCTCTCTTGCTCTTGAATATATCTAAATTATATGCAGAAAGAAACAAGCAGAACAAGACAAACCATCTTGTAGCCAAAAACAGCCATAAAAAACTTGCAAGAAAACAATTTTTTAGTCCATGAGGCACAAAAAACAATTCTTGTCCAACCCAACCATTTCACAGTCGATACAAGTTTAATATAGCAACGCAAACAAATGCCAAAAAATGGAGATACAGCTGAAAAAGAAAACATCAAATGCAACTAAATAAATCATAAAATTAAAAAGATACTGAAACCAATAGGGAAAGATGACTAACAATCGGGGTATTCTTAACTTTTCAATTCAGTTCCGCAGAGATAAGATTCAGTTCCTTAATACGCATAATAGTTCCAATAATTATTCATTACACAATTTAAATCCCAACTTCGATTAAAATATCGAATTAATCAACAATTTCAATTTAAATTTCCAACTTTTCAGCAATATGATTTTATTTACTAAATATTTCCCAAATCAAATCAATAAATTCCAAACATCAACTAAATAATCACAATTCTCAAAATAATCGCACAATTAATTCGATACTAATTTATAAACTCGTCAAATTATACCTCAAAGCTTTCAAACAATCGAACCTACAATATAAACCCGATATATACGTCAATATAACGCATTACAATCGACGAACACGAATTAAATCGAAGCGGGTAAAAATCCAAAATTTAGCAGCCTACTAAACCGAACAAAAGCTGGAATTTTGGACCCGGAAATCGCAGGATCAAAGCTTACTCTAGTCACTAGCAGTCTCGAGGTGGTAACCCACCGGGAACACGTCGGAATTACTGTTCACGAGCTGAAAAATGGGCTGGAAAAGGCTGGAATTACAGGGGAAAAACCAAACGACATACTAAGCTTCAAATCCCTACCAAAAGACAACAAATGAACCAAGAAATCGAACCAAAAGCTCACCAAAAATTGGAGGAAGAACACGCGCCGAGCAGCTCGCTACATGACTCGTTGTAGCTCAACTTTCACTCGATTCCAGCCCTAATCGAGTTCCTGGGGTCAAGGCTTACCTGCTGCGGTGGCCGGAGCTCTGGTTTAGGCGACGCGGTGATGGTTGGATGAGGAGGAAGGTGGCCGACAGGATGTAGGGGAAAGGGTTCGGGTTTTTTTTTTTTTTTTTGGCTTTTTCTTCTTTTTTTCTTTTCCTACACAAAAATATATATCCAACTATACTATGAGGGGAATTATTAATTTTAATTTAAATAATGACGGGATTAGTTATCTATTATTACGAAATTAAGAATTCGTCACTAATAATTCAACTATTTAACCATATTTTTTTTACCCTCATAAAAACATCAAAAAAATACTCTTTTAATGACCACTTTTGTATACCTTCATTAAGTTTTTGTCATTATTGATCAAATTTCTTGTAGTGTGTACAAAATTCATAATTAATTCAATATTGCTTCGAATCAAAACCCGCAAATTGGATATGCAAGAAAACTCAAAGCCCAACAATTATTATTCACAAAGTTTTGTCGAATAAAGTCATTTCCAAGTCATTCATAATATGAAACATACAACATAATTCCCACGAATTCTGCGTCAATACATTTATGGCACATTTTAGTATTTTAAGCATAACTTCCTCAATATCCAATGGAATAAAGCCAATTTGGTATCATTTCAAAGACAAGACAATGTTCTATAGCTTTGATTGGAACATTAAATCCAGAATCCCAACCAATAAATCTCAGAATTCGAATAGACAAAAGGCACACATACAAATATGCACTAACTCGAAATTCCAGACTAATGTGAGTAAAAATCACATATCTCTTTTATTTCTTCCTGGAATCCAAGAACCAAATCGAAGATAACTCAATGATCTACAAGTTTGATTAAGACCCTAACACCAAAATCCAACTACAACTGACTCATATACAAACTTGAATAAAAGTGAGAAATATTTACATCATCTTGAAACACATGGTGAGAGGATCACAAATCTACTTTTCTTTTCATATTTTTCTTGAGTGAATCACCCATAAAATGAGGAAGAAATTCGAAAATGGAGGAAAGAAAGGGATGAGGTGAAGAAGAAGGAGAAGAAATGAATTATGTGAAGTGGAGATGGGTTACTTATTTCATTTTTCGCGTCTGTAGCGCCAAAGCTCCACTTTCCAACGCCTATGCGCCAAAAATCGTGTGCCTTTAGCTCCTAGGCGCTACATTCTAGCGCCACAGCTCTTGAATAGTAACTCTTGAATAATAATTTTTTTTAAAATTCGGGCATTACATCTAGTATCTTATATGATTGATTAAAAAAATCATTTACCTTGGACAAATAAACATACTGAAGCCGTTAAAAATATTAAAGAGAGAGTTACAAATCTTCATTGTCTTATGCTTGCGATTATATAAAAACATATTACAAATATGTAAAATTTATAATTCAAAAAGATTTTAAACATGATGTCTCTAAGTAAATGTTTGTAAGATGTCCAGCCAATTTAGCCCCTTTTGATTTTGAAATTTACTTATAAAAAGGTGAAGATAATCACTTACCATATTTTTTAATTCGTGAATATTTATTTTAATTACATATTACGAGGTCGCGGTGATTCTTTTTATAGAGGAAGAGGTGGTAGGGAAAGACCCACCAAATATCATTGCACAACATGGAACACGGAGATTAATAGCTCAAAATATTACTAGTTCTTCATCCAGTAATAATATGGATACTAGTAATCCTTTACATGATGAATTTCAAGAATTTTTGAAATCCAAACAGAAAAATAGTTCTGATTCTTCGACACATATGTCAATATTATCAAAGAAGATGATAATGATTAAACTTTATACACAGAAAATTCACATAAAGATCTGACTCTTCTTATAGAAGAAAAGGATATTCAATATGAACCATGGACTATCATGCAAAGATATTTATCTAATACATCATATATTAATGGATCATACAAACAAAGAGGATTTTATGAAAATCTTTTATTATCCTCAAAAAGTGTAGAAATTACTCACTTTTTCAGTAATACTCAGCGGAAAGAAATTTATAACTTCTCAAAATTTATCATCAAGAAAATTATACATATTGAAGAATATAGTATATCTCCATTAAGAAAAAGAATTATATTCTTCTATTCATCAAATAAATTTTAAATTTAATTATTTGGATTATACTGAAAGTTTTCATAAAACTTTATTATATGAAAATGAAAAAAGAAAATATTCATAGTTCTTAAAGATCCGTGAAAATGTTTTTAATCATCCAATTCTTAATTGGTTTTTTAATTAGTGGAAATCATATGGTCCCTCTCCAAATTTTTTGCGTGAGATTTGTAACAATCCTATTGACGAATGGATATCATTTGCTCCAAGTGTCACCGCTTAATTCTCTCAAAATTGAATCAATGGGAAAACCCTATGTTATTCTTCACAGAATTTGGTATTCCATAGGTTTGGAAATGGAAACCCGAATCATGATATTAGAATTCCTTGCTTATGACGTGTCAATCTCACAAAATTTTGGGACAAAATGCTCCGAGAAGATCATGACACGGGAAAATTTTTATGGATATGAGACTCTTCATCGAATGGAGAAAAAAATTCAAACCTATAAACATGATTATTATAAAAAACAAGAATAAAAAAAAATGACAAGAGTCTTTAAGTTCTTTTAAAATTATTACTCAGAAATATTTTGATATTTACTCCAAATAAAAAATCATTGATTTATATATTCAAGAAATGAAAAAGATCTTTTCAAAAACATTGGCTGCACAGATTCAAAATCCGATAAATCAATTGCTTCAGACTCTAGTGATACTCAATTCATCAATTTAATGAAAGCACATGATGATCAAGATGCTCAAGATCCAGAGAATGATATACCTGAAGATATTTCCATGAATAATGCCTTCGAAGAATTAAAGAATTCATTAAAGGGCTCTATTAAAAAAATAATATTTAAAAAATGGGTCCCCATTATTATTATCATTGTACTAATTGCTTTTATAAAAGCAACACTATTATTTTTTAGTTTTGGAATTCGGGGTTTCATGTCCGGCTCTTCCATCTATAAATAACTTGTATTTTTATTAGAGGGACACAGTCGAGTGTGCTCACACACTCTCTCCCGGCAATATATTTGAAGTGTTGAATAAAAGCTCAAGGTTTTGCTGATATATCAATTTGTAAGTTCAAATTTTAATTTTGTCTTTAATTTAAAATTAAATAATACATAGATATAGATTAGCCTGAACGATAGATTACATTATTTGTGTTAAATCCTGGTCTTAATATAATATGGTCTATATTTATTTGTAACTTGTAATCAATATGAGATAACAAAAGATTTATTTAAGTTTTGGAATTTTAAGAATTAATATAAGGTTTATTTGGTTAAAACATAAGGTAAGAGATGAATCAAAATATGTAAATGCAATGTTCGAGTTTAATCAGGAAATTATAAATTCATGTTGTAGTCCTTTAGCCTATTTAACCGAAAAATGACGTTTAAGGGATTTGTGGGTGATTTTTATGAATTTATTTTTTTGGTATATTTTTGTTAAATCTTTTTATGTTCTTGTAAAAGTTCCATATGTAAATATCATATTAATCATTATTTCAAGAATTAAATACCTCCTTTTATTAGCTCAATTTATTTCAAGTCTCATATGTATAATAATATTATTAAAATACTATTAATAAAAGCGTTATTATAATTAATTAATAATTATAACAGAATATATATTAAAAATAAAAAATAATTGGCTATTAATCAATTTATGTATTATGTTATACATGAATATGTTTGAGATATTTTAACTATTTCAGCAGTGTTCAATTATTTAACCATAGACATATTTAAGTGAATGAGTGGATAGAAAATTCCCGAGACCATCGATTAGAATGTTTATGAGGCGATCATACAAGGAGATTACCTAACGCATTGACTAATTCAATTTGTCGGATTGGCTTTCTTTTAGTTGTCATACTGTGATATTCAAATAAGATCTTAAAAAATAAGGTGGGTATCCAAATTTTTTTTAAAAAAAAACATTTTATAAGTTGTTTTTTTAAAATTACCAAACAAAATTTCAGAAATTATAAGCTCTAAAACTGTTTGAGAGATTTTATAAGTTCTATCAAACATCATCTGAATATTAAAATTTCAAACTTATAATAGCTAATTTCGAGATTTCATACAAATTATATATATATATATCTTTAAAATATGCCAAAGATATGATTAATTGATAAAAAAATTCATTCCAACTCCAATGGGCTTAACTAAAGAATAGAGCTATAATTTCTTCAGCCAAATTTGTTATTCTAAACGTCGCCCATCTGAAGTTGTAAAACCCCAGCCCTAATTCCTCATCGTTATTTTTCTCTTCCTCCTCCGCCACCACCGCCTCCGCTGCCGCCCGACAGGGCTACTTTTCAAGTTCAGAGCCGTAAATGGTGTCTGTTAAGAAATCGAAAAACCGTTGATGAAGCAGTGGACCTTCAGTCTGATGTCGCATCATTTGCCTCATCCCTCGGCTTCCCTTCTAGCGGCGCCCCTTCCTCTGGCTTCAACGACGCTGATTTTCGCAAAAAGGGCCCACTTAAACCCCGTACTCAAGCGCCCAATGTTTCCTACCAAAACAGGCCCCTGAAGGAGAAGAGTAGCCAAATTAGGAACAAAGACAGTAAATCATATCCTGGACGCAAATCCGAGCAATCTCCAGCTCAAAACAGTGGTTTAAACAGTAGTCATTTGTTTAGGGAGGACGATAGCAGATTTAAGAACCTCCCAAAGCTTCCGTTGGTGAAAGCTAATGCTTTGGGCGTGTGGTATAATGATGTTGCTGAGCTGGAGGAAAAGGTGATTGGGGATAATAAGAGAGCTGAGTTCAATAGTGTGGAGGAATGGAACACTTTGGTGGAGAAGAAGAAAGAGTTGGGGGAACGGCTGTTGGTGCAATATACCCGAGATTACGATTCCTCCAGGGGGAAAAGCGGGGATATCAAGATGCTTGTGGCTACTCAAAGGTCGGGGACTGCTGCAGATAAGGTGTCTGCCTTGTCGGTCATGGTTGGGGATAATCCTGTAGCGAATTTGCGATCAATTGATATGATTTTGGGTAATGTTTGCTTTATATTGGCTGTTATAATTTTGTTCTGAGAAACGAGTTTTCGTTTTTTGATGTTTTGTCATGCATTGGTGAACAGTAAGTTGGATTCAGAAGTGGAGAATATCTATATAACCTTGTGTTTGTGGGGAGAGGGTTGTTTTTTGAATTCTTGGAGGGAGTTAGTTTGGATAGGTAACTTTTCATTTTTATCTATATTCAGTTTTTGTGGGTATAACTTATGTTTGAGATGATTCCGAGAAGAACATGTGATAATGCAGGTCTGTCCCTCGAGGTAGTTTAGCAGGTTATTAGTTTCAGATGCAAGTTGATCTGTATAAGAAAATTTTCAACTTGGGGCATCTCTAACACCGTATCCAGCTACAGATGTTTAGCTTTTCATGAAAAACTATTATTGCCGATTTAGTGATGACTCAGAACGCTGATGACTCAGATAATGTTCATTGCCTGATCTTAAAAATATATATATTTATGCAGGAATGGTGACATCAAAAATTGGGAAACGACATGCGTTAACAGCCTTTGAAGTGTTGAAAGAACTATTTATTAGGTGAGGATGCATTTGTTCTTTTCTCCCTTTAGTTTTTTCAATTCAATAGAAAAAATTTCCATTTATGATTTTTTTCCAATTTCCAAATTATCTTTTGTAATGACATTGAATGAAACAGTATGGGGGCATGAGAAGTAGCATTTATTCTAGAATTGTGAAGCTCCTTGTATTTGTTTGTTGTGCAATAAGAAATTACATGCAGTACCTAATTCAGGCCATGTATGTTTTACGAATACAATCACATCTTTATCGTCTTTACCATTTATTTGATTACATGATGGCTTCGATGGTTTATTTGATTATGGGTCCATTACTTTGCCAGTTTACTACCAGATCGCAAGCTGAAGATACTATTTCAGCGGCCCCTAAATTGCCTCTCTGATACAAAAGATGACTACTCTCTTTTACTTTTCTGGTATTGGGAGGAAAGATTAAAGGAAAGGTAATATTATCTCATTTAATTCCAAGACAGATACTTGTGATGAGTCATTTTACTGGTGAGTTGTAAAATAGTAAAATAGTAAAATAAGATCATGAAAATCCGGGGCAATATAAATTGGTCAAAGTTTTTCTGTTGAATAGATTCTATTGGATTCATAAAACTTGCTTGTTAATTTGCAGGTATGGACGTTTTGTTTCTGCCCTTGAGGAAGCTTCGCGTGATGTTCTAGACAAGCTCAAGAACATGGCTCTGAAGGTTGGCAATTGATCTACAATTTTTGTTGTAATCCTTGTGGTTTACGCATCCTTGATTGCTCACATGTATTTACTAGGATTTATAAGATATATAAACACTAAGATAAATTAATCATGCTGTTTCCTTTTCTTTTACTATACAAAATATAGAGATCCTTGTGGTTTAACTTGCTACATGTAACTGTTTTGTTTTAATGAATTTTTGATGTGATTGGGACTAATATGTATGTGCTCATACTAAATGAAGACAAGTTATTGAATGTTTCCTTTGTTCTCATGTTTGATCCATTGTTTTTTTAAGACCATGTATTCGTTGCTGAGTAATAAATCAGAAGAAGAGCGCCGTATACTATCGTCATTGGTGAACAAGGTCCCTTTCTTCTTCTCTCATCCAATTACACATGTCCTAATGAATATTTTTTGTTATGATCTTATCCTTGGCATTAATACAGCTTGGAGATCCTGAAAACAAAGTTGCATCAAATGCAGATTATCACTTGGCAAATCTTTTAGCTGACCATCCAAATATGAAGGTACTTTTGTAGCCTCAGTACATTAATTTTCTTGAACAAAATAATGTATTGCTTATGGTGTTTCTTGCATTAAGTGATAGATGCAGTGAGATTATTGCTTTCCCTAGTCTGTACCCTGTCATGCTGCATAGTGATACTCGATAAAGCCATTTCCAAAGGGGCCGTTGTTCCCAAACAAATTATATTCTGTGATTGAAAAATCAAACTTGGTATTCTTATAAGCCTGTTACACTTTATTCTTTGGTTTTAATAATCTATCTTCGTTGTTTTGCAAGCTTTTCACTTGTAAAACTATATGAATTGTCACAGGTCTACTTCTGAGACTTCGGTATGAGTTTAACCAGTGTCATTTTGGGTGAAATTTAACTATCTATTATGCTTCCAGGAATGACATAAAGTAAGTTGTTTTGTGCCAGTCAAATGTAAAGATAGAGAATGTTCAGATGCAAATGACAAGTTTGAATATCCAACATTTTCATGTCGATTGATGTTGGAAATGCCTTTTTATGATATAAACTTCCCTTGCAAATTATTTTGAATTATTGAATCTCTTGGCTGGTGGTGAATATTTAATATTGAGACATTTTGTTATTTCAAAATGGTACAAGAGCAAACCTAGGGGTATATTATGAAAGAGACTGATGTGGTCATTATAGTGGCCCACATTGTCTTTGGAAGAAAGTTTGTAGTTGTCTGTAAGTAGGTGTAATGAACTTCTCTAGCATATGTGTTGTCAGAAACATAAATAGGCTTTGGATTAGGTTTATGTTGAGTTAATAGTAAATAATAAATAGTAGATGGTTTTTTGGAAGTGCATAGTGTAAGAATGAGTCTGTGTGTTTTCTAAGTAGTCTTTGGGGTGTGATTATTGATTCTTTAACCGATAATTGGTGAGGCATCACTTGAGCTTTGACCTTTGCGAGCTTGATGTCTTTTCCAATTTTCTTATTAGTTATTATTATCTAACTTATGATTTAATAGAGAGTGTGCCTTGATCTGATATGCTTATCCCATTGTATTTCTAATTCGCTCACTTTAATGGTAATTGATTTCCTGTGAATTTTTACAGGGAGTTGTGATTGACGAAGTGGATAATTTCCTTTTTCGGCCTCGTCTAGGATTACGAGCCAAATATCATGCAGTATGTTTTAGTTTTTTGGTTTTATTTTTTGCCTCACCTGTTAGCTTTTGAGATAACAGTATTCATGTGTTATGTTGTCTGGTGGAGGTTGCATTAAGTTGTTGGAATGCTATCCACAGACCACAAACGCGTGGAATATCGTGTCTCTGATATATTGATCATTGTAATATGGTCCTAGAAAACAAAATTTCCATCTCGCTCCTGTAAAGATTTGAATTGGCAAGTTTTGAGGGTCCGTGTCATCATTGAAATTTTTTTTTTGGGCCTCTTATTGCAATTACATTCCTCTTGTCCTCTTTAACCTGGCAGCATGCATACACTAATGAGAGTTTCTAATAAACTCATCCTTGCTCCACTTGGTTCAGTCTTATTCATTTCTATGCTGGTATGACTGATAAAGAAGCGAATGGTCTGATAACTGAAAGAAGATGATTATAGAGTAACATGAGGAACAACAGTGATGTTGCCTACTATGCGCACTTGTATCAAGAAGAAACAGCAAAAACAACGGAAGAAGACATGAATATTGAGAGATAATAACTAAAAAATAAAAAAGTAAAATGGACCTTGAAAGGGAAATAAGATGTCATGAAAAATCTGCCATAATTATATCAATAAGAAAGAGGCAAACAAAACAGAGACCTATATTCTTAGTGAACAGATGATCCTTGTTAACTTTTTATGATTTGTTTCTCATTTCGGTTTAAAATTAATTCTACCATAAGCGCTGTTCTTATTCAGCGGTTGAAATTTAAGATTTCTTGCAACTTATTCCATTAAATGTCTTACACTTCGCTCGAAATACTGTGTATAATCTGTTTCAAACAATTTTTTGATGTCTAAAATATTGTTTTTCTGTTGCCTGTATGCATCGTTACACCTTTTTTTTCTGTTTCTGTAATAATTAGTTGGTCAATGTTATCTCGTCAATTTTGTCGTTAACCTTGTCTGTATTTTGATGTCTATTGTTGCACAGGTGAACTTCTTAAGTCAAATCCGGTTGGGTCACAAGGGAGATGGTCCAAAAGCTGCAAAACGGTTGATAGATATCTATTTTGCTCTCTTTAAGGTATTGTCAGAAGATTTATCGATTCTATGAAAGTTTCAGTCTATTTTTTTATGTTTAGGGGTTCTATACCTGCATTTCATCCAAATGTCATCCCAGCTATTCTGCCTGAGTAACATTATCATGGTGACTTTTAAGTCCTCTCTCGCTTATGGATTTTAATAGAATTCTAATCATATGTTAACAGATTTTGATTTCTGAGGCTAGTACAGCTCCACCTGTGGCAAAGCAGGGCAAAGAAGACAGAAAAACTTTCATATCCTCGAAAGTGAATAAAACAAAAGTCTCATCAGATACACATCTTGAGATGGATTCACGGATATTATCAGCTCTATTAACGGTTTGTAAAAGCTGTTTCTCTAATATAATTATCTGTAAACCGTGGAAATTTTCATGTGAATCGACTATTAATGTAATCTGTTAGTGATGCTCGAGACTTACTTCAGAATAAAGTTTCTTTTTAATATTGGATTTTAAGTATTCATTGCAGGCTTTAGAATTGTTTGGTCGAACTCTAAATATTATCAGACATTGACTGAAAGAATCCAAGTAAAAGTAGTTTACACATGCAAGTTTATTGCAGCCTAACACAAGAAATTCCAGATAAGTTCTTACAAGCTCCCTTTTTTGTTGTTGCAGGGTGTTAATAGAGCTTTTCCTTTTGTTTCCAGTGATGAAACTGATGATGTGATCGAGGTCCAGGCACCACTATTGTTTCAACTGGTATGCCTGAGGATGTTAGGAATTATAATTCTTGGAAGTTGCAGCTGTTAGTTGATTTTTCACGATGATCCTTATTCAAGATAATAATCTCAGGCTCTCAGCAGATTTGATTTCTGGGTTTCAGGTTCATTTAAGAACTTTAATGTTGGAGTTCAAGCACTGATGCTTCTTGACAAAATCTCTTCCAAAAACCAGATAGTCAGTGATCGTTATTATCGTGCCTTGTACTCAAAACTCCTGCTTCCCTCTGCGATGAATTCTTCCAAGGTCCCTAAATAATTTGCCTTATAGTATTATGCTATATTATTTTGTTTTATTTCACTCTTAACTGAAAGTAACCAGTTAATAATTTTCCCTTATGGTATGTTCTTGTATTCCGGAAATCTCTCTGAATGATTTTTTTTCCAGAGTTTTGTGCTTCTTTTGTTATTCTGAGAAGCAAACAGTATTAAATGACCATCCAAGTGAAAGCAACTACAACGATTACATGCATGCAACTTTAGAACACTTGCTATCAGCTAGCTTTCGGGTTGATGATTTACACTTTGATATTTACTCACTTCTGCCATTATCAGTTCCTTTCTTAAGGATGACATAGAATTTAGTTGAAAAATGATGACGAACCATCCTAAGGCATGTCTCTTTACTGTTCTATGTATGTGTTATGTGATGTTTTGTTTAAAATTTTCCAGGAGGAAATGTTCATTGGGCTTCTATCGAGGTCGATGAAGAATGATGTTAATATGAAGCGAGTTGCTGCTTTCTCAAAGCGACTGTTACAGGTTAGTGAAGAAATGAATTTCAGTTTCAATTCAATTCTTGGTCAATCCATAATTTAAGTGTTCTTGAACTGCTGTTTTGTGTGGATATAGAGCATCACACCCAGACACAAAATAACACTATGTTAGCATTATTGCTGCATTTCTACTTTCCACAACTTCAAAAGTTATCAGCACCTTGAAATCAAATTTTGCAATAACATTCAGTTATTATTATTATTTCTATTGACCCCACTGTTGCCAAGTAGGTTGCTCTTCAGCTGGCGCCTCAGTATGCATGTGGATGCCTTTTTATGCTCTCTGAAGTCCTTAGAGCACGCCCTCCTCTTTGGTAAGCTTGTGTCAGAAAGGAAGTAGTCTTTCGGTGTTGATCAAATAAAATGATCTTATTCGATGTTGAAATCGGAAATCCTTGTGCAGGAAGGTGGTGCTTCAAAATGAAACTTCTGTTGCTGATGAAGATCTTGAGCATTTTGAGGACGTTCGAGAAGATGATGACAATCGTGTCAATTATAAACTGGATAAGACAGACAATAAAGACTCTGTTGTGCAAAAGAATAATGAGTGTAATGGTGATAGTGATGCTTCACTCGATGAAGATGATTCTGTGGCTTCTAGTTCCGAATATGATAGTTTTAATGAATCGGATGATTTGCTTGGGAAAGGTGGTCTAGAAAAAGTGGAAAACGTTAATTTGACATCTGGCAATGGAGCACACAAAGTTCATGGTTTAAATGATGGTCCTGCATTACCCAGTGGGTACAACCCACGTCATAGGGAACCTAATTATTGGTAATTTTTATGTACTTGCTGTTTGGTTCTAGTGCCTTTTTAGCTCGAGTGGTTTTACTGCATGTGTAAAACTGAGTGATTAGTGGTGTGGCAAGTTTTTTGTGAATGTTCGCTGGTGGAAGTTCATGCATTTTAAGCCCCTCAATGACATACATGGGATCTTTCACAAGTAATGATGCCTGCTATCCTCCAAAAATAAGAAAAAATGGGGACAAGATCATAGTCATCAAAGGTGAAGGCGAGAGGCGCCACCAGACGAGGACCCAAGCGATTCACTAAAGCGAGTCCACCAGGCGCAGCAATTCACCAAAGCGAGTCTAGGCACTCGTCTGGACTAGCCTTGGAAGTTAGCGTGCTTGGGTGAATTTTTTTAATTACTTGTTTAAAACAAATAAAACAAACCAAAACCCTAGCAAGCCAATATCAGAAGAAGAGAGCTCTGAACAGAAGAACGAGGTGAGCGAATCTACATCCAAAACAATTAGGAAAAGATCGATTTCACATCTTTTGGATGAAGATGACGAAGAAATTAATATTGATAAAGAAAATGGTGAATTACAAGAAGAACACAAGTGGGCTCTCTGATGATTTGGTGGAAGAAGATGAACTTGATTTGGATGATTGAAGAATTTTATTCATCTTACTAATTATTATGAACTTGTTAATTATTTTTGTTTTATGTGATAATGCGATTTCGTATTTTAATATATTTATTCTATGGTAAATATATTTTTTAAAATTTAAAAATTTGGCCTTGCTTTGGTAAGGTACGCTTCTCGCCTCAGGCTCCGTGCGCCTCGATGCGCCTTGAGCCCTTGACAACTATGGACAAGATCTAGTATGTGTATAGTTTTGTTCTGTTAGATAGTAATTTGTCATTATTGTGTCACTTATTTGTGTTCTATTTCAATTTTAACTGGATTAGTTGTCTTTCATTTGTGTATCCTTATATTTTTGAACTTCCATGAGCAACAGTAATGCGGATTTGGTTGGCTGGTGGGAGCTAACGGTACTCGCCTCTCACGTGCACCCGTCAGTTGCTGCAATGGCTAGAACCCTTCTTTCTGGGGTCAATATTGTGTATAATGGCAATCCGATCAATGACCTTTCACTTGGTGCTTTCCTGGACAAGTTCATGGAAAAGAAGGCCAGGCAAAATACATGGCATGGTGCGTCGCAGATTGAACCTGCCAAGAAGGTTAGTTATTCTGTGCCCCACATTCATTCACAATAATCACAGTTATTAGTGTCATTATCTAATTTTTTTAACATGTTCTCGTTTTCTTTTTTATGATCAAATTGAAATTCTGCTACTAATCTTTCATTTATCAATATAACAATTAGTCTAAAGTGTGTGATGTGGTCAATACTTTTTCATGGCCTTTTATTTTGAGTTTACTCATCTGAAACTAATTTATCAATTTAGATAATACTGCAGATAGTAAGTACTAATATGGGAAACTTGCCTAAAAGCCTTTCTACCATTTCTTTGTACTAGAAAGCCCTGTTTATATCAATAAACATAAAAGTTCTACGCCATCAACTGTTTTATTAAAGATTTAATTTTTTTTATTATAAATAAAATTATAATTAATATCATCTTATTATCAAAGCAACAAAGGGCATCTCAGAGAAGAAATAGTTAAATTCTGATGAATTGGATTTTTCTTGTTTAAAAGTTGGAGACTGGTATTCTTAGAGGAATTATTTATTGTAGGATATTTTAGATATGACAATTTGGATTAAGGGTTTTCCCTATTATTGTTTGTTTTCCATAAGCTTTACAATCATACCAAGTGGATCTTGTAGATATGCCACTGTTTCATGATGGCAAGTTGATATTTTGTTGGTGACACAAATAATCTACAACTTACCTGTCTCTTCCAGCTTGAAATGAACCACCAGTTGGTTGGAGCAGAAATTATATCACTTGCTGAAGCTGATGTACCCCCTGAGGATGTTGTTTTCCACAAGTTTTACATGAACAAAATGAACTCCTTAAAGAAACCAAAAAAGAAAAAGAAGAAGACAGCAGATGACGAGGCTGCTGAAGAGATATTTGGTGTTGATGGAGATGAGGATGAAAGTGACAATGAAGAGATTAACAATCTCGTGGATTCTGGAAATCCTTCTTTCGAGACGGAAGGTGGTTATGACTACGAGGATTTGGACAAAATTGCTAATGAGGATGATGATGACTTGATTGGTGATGCCAGTGATGAAGAAACGAACTTATCTTCAGATGTTGCTTATGAAGAAATTGTGAATGGTGAAATTAGTTCCGAGGACAGTGGTAATGATGTTGCCATTGGTGAAGCAGATGATGGGAATATTTCTGATGAGAGCTTTGAACTAAAGACAAAGAAACGGAAAACCCGCGAAAATTCTGGAGTGTCTCCTTTCGCGAGCCTTGAAGATTATTCACATTTGATGGACGAGGAGGATCCTGAATCCTCGAAGTCATCCTCACGAACAAAAAAGCGCGAGTCAAAGAAGAGGAAGAACTAAGCATAACCATCTCTACCTTTTTGTTCAGTAGTAGCTGTAAGAAATACTATAAATGATCGGCTTAACGTTAGGTCCTGAAATTATATTATAATTATTTTTTGAGTTCAAATGTTGTTTCTATTTGGACAAGCCAACCAGACGTACGATGTTGTCTAAATGTGCTATAATTATATACCCTTGTCGGTAAAAATAAAGCAGATAAACAGCTAGGCAAAAAAATTAGAATTCAATGGGTAGGTAATAATAAATTTAATTTCATTTTTTAAGTTTGTTTCTTATATGAATGCGTTCTTAATTTAAAATGCTTCAATCATAATGTAATTTCAATTTTCAAGTAACACTACTTAAATCTATTGGAATATTTACAATTTTTTTAAAACCGAGGGACGAGTATGTTACAATCAGATGAATGAATACTTGCAAAATTTTTTGTTATTTAGTAATATAGAAGCTCAACAAAAGGATACATTCCTTCCCGTTGGCCCATGATATTTTCTATCATACACAACCAAAATACATGTATGATAAGAATGCATTCAATTCGTAATCCTGAACTCTTTAATTACTTTCAATTACATTCCAATTCCCATATTCGACCTTTCAGGTTTTCTTGAAGGTACGTATGGGGATCATATCAACGTGACTGCAGTAGTTGTACATGAGCTGAAGCACGTCACGATCTGTGACCGAAGCCCATGATATCTGGATTGTTTAGTCTAGTCATTACCATCCATGCAACAAACTTCTCATTAAAAAGGGACAATACAAGAAGTATATCTTGCAAGAGAAAACTATAGTTCGATCATATCGACGTGGCATTTACGAGGGAGCTAAAAGAATCCCATCCGCCAAAAATGAAATATCTGGTTCCAAGCTACACTAACAAAATTTCTATCCTTCAACATATATTTAACTTGAAACATGTGCAAAGAAAAGGCTTCTCCATATAAGTCAAAAAATTTCTGTTCTAAACTACAGTTATGTAATCAGATTCCTTTAGAAAGAATAAGAGAGATGATGATACATTACCCTCGTCTTAGAAAGACCAATTATAAACTTGTCGCGCATTCTTGAATATAAGAGTGAGTCTGATTCACGTACCGTTCCCATAGAGGTCTATACCTGCCTATACTAAGCTCTAGCCAGGGTTTCATGTTCCCATTGAAGTGAATAACGGCAGCAGTCTCGATTAGGCGGCTGTCAATATTCATGTCGTAACCCAGCCCTAAGACATGCCATCTCCGATCAAGTGGCTCCGTCAATCCATAGAAAGCCAAAAGTCCAGGAGGAAGTGTGCCGAGCTTCCAAAGTGACTTATCGGTATTTTGTTCCTGCCAATGATGATATCTTGCAGTCGCATTTGCCTTTCTCCAAGAAATCAAGTCAAAAACATTCATCCCAAATGCCCATCCACACGCTTGAGGATCAAATTTTGTGCTGATCAGTGGGTTCGAAAAATTGAGGTACTTGTAGTAGCGGTGGAAAGATTCAAGACAAGTTTCAACTGCGCCATTTACATTTCCATGCAAATCCAAGGAAAAGAGAGGAATCAAATCCTTCTGAACCACAATGTCATCATCGAGAAAAACTACCTTTTCCAATTGGGGATAAATCTCGGGAATGTAGAACCGAAGGTGATTTAAAATAGACAGATACTTGGGATTACGAAACTTTGGATCAAGACTAGTATCTTGCAAACCTCCAAAGTAGTATTTCTGTGAATCAGCATCATGGAGTTGTCTTAGAAGAGGAGAATAGGATGCATTCAACCAAGTAAAGTTTTCAACATTTAGGACTTCAACTGCAGCACCTTTGAAATCATTACCGAGGAACCAAGCCTGCATTGCTCCATATTTTACTCCATTTGTAACAACATGGAATACAAGTTGCTTTGGATGTTCGGCGTTAGAAACTGTAGAATTAACGACAACTGAAACAGCCAGAATATTATCTGAAAATATACAAAAGTGGTAAAGATTGATGTCTGTTAATCGAGGAGAGTTCCTACTCTCATCTGCAAGCTCCTGGATGGACTTGCTCTGAAACCAATCGGCCGTGAGTTTAATGTCAATGCAATGAAGCTTCTTGGGTATTGATTCAGCAGCCATTTGTGCAAATACAGTACTCTGAAGATTTGCGGCATTTGCACGTTCTTCCAGAGCTTGAATATGAGACTTCATGGTCATTATTGTGGTCGCAATATCATAATGGGCGTCTTGCGCCTTAAAAATTAGGGATGATAAACTTTTAATGATTGGTTCGGCCTCCTCTAGAGCTATGGGCTCGTTCCTCATTGCAGCCTTGGAGAGCAAGAATTGGCAACTTCTTATTTTTGAACTCAGCTCCCAAGCAAGATGAAGATTATTATGTTCATTGGCTATAATAACATAAGCTTTGGCAAGGGTCATCTGCTCTCCTAATTGTCTGGCATATGATCTGGCACTTGACATATCTTTCGTAGAATTTCGATTCTCGTGAACCACATGGTCATTAAACTCCTGGAAAAGAGAAATAAGTTGAAGAAACAAATAAATAGAAACCGTGAACTGTTCTCGACTAGATAGAACTATTCTGTATTTCGTAGTAAATTATAAATTTAGATAAATTTTCAAAAGCCGTTAAATTTTCTGGAAACATGCTAAAAAGCAAAAAATGATACCAGAGGTGTCCAAACATAGGTACATGTACACATCTTTCATTGTCTAAAATGGAAAAAGTTGTGATAAAAAAATGTAACCTATGCCCAGCTAGGTGCGTGATTCACAACCAATAAATAAAATGACCATGAATTGGAAGTTTAACATTCTCAGACATTTGAAATTACCAAAAAGTTATACAAGGTCAAAAGTATCTGAAGAGAGAGGATGCAGGAAAACTTCTCTTTTTATTGACTTTTCATTAATCAAATATAACAATCTGTAAGCTAGACCTGTCCCTCAAGTTAAGGAAATGAATCAAAAGCAAAATAAAAAATTATCAAATCCAGTGTCAGGGAACTAATTCATTTCAGCTTTTTACTATGTCGTAATTTGGTCCTAAATAACATTTAACTTAATCTATGACCCCTCGGCCAACTCAAACAGCACTCAAAACAGCCAAAGCTTTGTTTCATTGAACTGGGTCGATGCGGCAAACCTAGGGCTAAATAACTAAGAGCAAAGAATGTCACAGTGCACCCTATCTCTCACAAAGATGCTACTTGAGTCTTGAATTGATTATTCTGCGACATAGGGCTGGGCAAAGGGGGGATTAATTCCACCACTACATAAATAGGGCTCATTTTAATGAATATTTTGATCAAATATTGTCTCTCTCATATTTTCAATGAGTTGCAATCAGTTGCACCGTAAGATAGTTGAGTGTGTGCGTGGAGGTGGGGAGAGAGAGGTCATGATGCTACTTAATTTCATCTCAGCATAAAACACTTCCAAACAAATATAACAGTGATATTTACTCAATGTACATAAAATGAAGCTGGACCAGGGAAAAACTGGAAATCAAGAACAAAGCCTTCTTATTTTGTTTATGAAAAAAGAAACAATCTTGAAAAACAATCAAAATGTCTTGAATAATTTAATTGAGTATTTTGAAACAATCACGGAGCTGTTTTATTTATATGACCAAGAGCAATCTTACGGAGATGCCTGTATAGGTTAAGTTCAGCCAGAAAATGGTTTTAGGCGTCGTATACAAAATTTCTGAACAAGATTCACTTTGACAGAACTGAATATTCACACATATTGTTTGAAGGATTAAAAATACAAATGATATGTGCATCACTATTCCTTGTCTTTGAAAAAATAATATGTGAAATAAGATCTTAAACTAGTTCACAAAGGAAGGCTAATCCACATCATTAAATATGCGGCATTGTAGTGTAGAATCACATTGCTGGCACAGAGGACTGTACACAACAAATTATAACAGATGAAAGTAAGAGGATAGAATGAACTGACAAGTTTACAAATCCTCTTGTTTTTAAGTGAAATACACACACACACACACACACACACACACACACACACACACACACACACACATATATATAGCAATTTCAATTTTTCTAAATTCCACTTGCGAGATTCTTGTCTCTGTTTAAAGTTATCTCCGTGGTCTTTCAGTATCTAATTTTCTCCAGTATAATCATGGATACGGTCACATATCTGTAACATACGATTATGCATTCTCAATGTGAAAGAATAAAGATAAGTCAGATAACAGATCAGCATCTCGCTATGAAGATCCTCATCTTGCTATGAACTGAATCCTTTTCCAGCAGAAATGAAGTTAGCTGACAAGACAGGCAAAACTCAAAAGTAAAGCAGAAGAATAATTAACTCTATTTCGAACAAATATACACAGAAAATGAATCATTAAACTCCAAAAATGTGGACAATTGTTTTACTCCATCTCAAAATATCAAGTGTGCATAATTATAGTTCAAAAACCTAAAGACACATGATAATAAAAGGTCGTCTTTATCAACCCACATAATTTATGAAATCTTCGAGCCAAAGACCACACTTAATGCATAAGAATCAAACAAATGATTTTTCATATCACGTAAACTGCCAGCTAACCAAAAAAATCTATTTATTCATAAATTCATACCAGATCAATCTACCATGGTGAGGATGGAGATATCCAAATAGGCTCATCATACATAAGGTGATGCATCAGCAATGCACGCATAACTTGATTCCTCACTCTAGCAAGACATAGAATAGAATGCTTTACGAAATCAAAGTGTTCATGTTTAAAACCTGCAGTAGCATCAACCTCTCTATTTCCAAACTATTCCATCTCAAGGACATCCATGGACACAGACTGAACTTGCAACACAAAACTCTAAATTATGAGGTTAACTTCTAACACTTAATTTAGTCATACCCTATACAGGCGTGGTCATTTTTAAGAGCACAGTCTCGAGGATCATGAGAAGCTGCACAACAAACCGAAAACTCTAGTACGGTAGTACCATGGTACAAAACTTCCAACATCAATGGAAAATAAATGATAAACAGATTCCTAGTAAGAAAATCCTTTCAAGATCTGAATATAGATAACAAAACTCGCATCCAATGAGAAGGGTGATTTTGCACCATCCAAATAACAGAATCAGAAGCAAAAAAGAAACAGAAATGTCAACAAAAAAAAAAAAAAAAACTGTATCAAACCAATCTTACCATTACCGGCTGTTCCGCACGATCCTCGTCATTATGGTTATGCTGAACAATGAACAAAAGAAATCCAACAAAAGAGAATACCACGAGAAGTGCGCAGATCCAATACGATAACCTCCTACGGATCGGGCGGCGATAGTCGGCTGCCCGACGCCGCATCGTTCGCCTGAGTGTTCCACAATTCAGCGCCAAATCAAGAACACAAGAAAGGTCCCGATCAAATTGGATCAAGCCAGCCGGCAACAACGAGATGCTGGAAAACCCACTTGCCTATTACTTCTCAAACTCGAGAAATCCAAGAAACACCCATGCAGAAGCCTCAATCACCTCCCAACTGATGACCCCTGAAATTAGAACGCAACGATTTTATTAGCAAAGACCCCCGTAAATCAAGCGTTGCATAACCTGCTGTTTCTTCTGATCGTGACTGCTTGAACGCTCACGCTGACACATGAAACACCAACTCTAGGAGTAGATAAATGTGAATTCTTGCGGGTTCTCAGTTTACCTGAGTTGAAGTAACTTCGGGCAAATCTTGAAAAAAGAGACGCTGGACCTGGCCTGACCTTGTGTGCCACTCTGCTACTATAAATCTTGATTATTATTATTACTATAATTATTGTTATATTTTATTTAAATATGTCAAGTCAATCCTCCAATATAGAAATATATGAAATGTTTCATTTAAATTTTTGACGATTTCTCGAATTCGAGCCCGTAATAATAAATTTCTCCCTAGATTCAATATTTTCATCCGTATTTTTTTTTTAAAAAATAAATATTTTAATTATTTGCTGAAGAGTACATTAATTACAATATTTAATTAGCTGATTGTAAATTTATTTAAATGATTGAAATAATAAATAAAACAATAGATATTAAAAATCGTTTAATATCAAAGAAACTAACTGATATGTTGATGTTAAGTATTGAATTTTCAAATTGAAATGTCAATAAGCATTCATTAGACACTTATTTTGAAAATCATAGAATAAACTCTTCGATAATTACTTTTATCAAAGGAATGTTGAGATTATGTGAAAATGAATACAAAAATATTACGATTCTATCGAAACATGTATTAAGAGTAATATTTCTCAGGAATTTATCAAAAATTAGGAAATTTTTTTCTATTAATTTGTTCAATTTTGGATGCTGGTTATTAAATTTTCAGATTTTGGTTATGGTAAACTAATTTTTCTATTTTGGTCTAATTTCTAGTGTCATGACAATATTTCTTGATATCACGTCAGGACTCCTTCGAAATATTACTGAAAGCCAAAAAAATCAAATTTAGTACACCGAAACCAAAATTTCAACATGGTTATTGTTTTAAATATTGATCAGGATAACTTGTTGGGGTGCAATGAAGTAGATTAATTGAAACATAACGTTTGAGTTGTTGTTCGATTTAAAATATTTGACTAATACTACCGGTTATAGTTTTTGGTGAAATGAACAATGATCAGTCCTATGATTAAGGGTGTGCAATCAGTTATAACCTAACAGACCGAACCGAAATTAACAAAACAGAACAAACTGAATTTTAACTTCACCGATTGATTTTAGCCATTAAGATGATAAAACCGAACCAGTAAAAAATTGGTAACCAAAATAACTGATTTCTTTTAAAAAAACTAGATTTTTCAAAAAAAATTGTCACTCTTCGTCTAATTTTTTATTGAGCTGCTGCATGATTTAAAAGATTTGACTTACATAATTATCACAAGCTATAATTTTTTATAAAGCGACAAGTGCTCGATCCGTAACTTATTTTATTAGGTATATACATGGTCATTTAGCTGAATGAAAGATAACTTATAATATTATAACCGTTCATTGTTATTTTGGCTTTGGTTAGACTAAAAAAATATAAATATCCGAACTCTGTTTATGTGAAAACCCAATTGGTATTAAAAAAGAGAGTAGGTATCTTGTGAGACGGTTTCACGAATCTTTATCTGTGAGACGAGTCAACTCTACCGATATTCACAATAAAAAGTAATATTCTTAGCATAAAAGGTAATACTTTTTCATGAATAATCCAAATAAGAAATCTGTCTCACAAAATATGATCCGTGAGACCGTCTCACGCAAGTTTTTCCTTTAAATTATATATTTGACATTAAAGTTCAAATGGTTTTTGTTTTAACAATTTATTTGTTAAATATAACAAATTTCAAATTTGAACCATGATCAATTAGATATTATTTGGTGAGATTGTAGGATATTTATTGATTGTTTGACATAAATTCAATCAAACATTAAATATCATATAATTATCTATGATACATGAATTATTTTTATCTATTATTTTTTAAAGCAAAATGTCAATTTTATCGTGTGTGATATTTTTAATTATGTTGTTTTATTGAATCAATTATATACTTGTAATTATGTTCTTTTGATCAATTTTAGTCATTTTCGTTGAATCATGCAACTACATGGCTACTATATTTGATAAAATTTATAATTATGTTGTCAAATATACGAGCATATCTAGAAATTTTTTTAACTACGTATTTAAAAAAATTTAACAATAAAATTGGTCATTCAATAATAATAAGTAATAATTCTGACATAAAAAGTAATATTGTTTTATAAATGACCCAAATAAGAGATATGTATCACAAAATTCATTTGTAACACTGTCTCACAAATTTTTTATATTATCATATTGATACACTTACATACAAAAGAGTGTGTGTTTGGTGACAGTTTATCAGCACGAGAAGTTATAATTATCTTATGCGTGCATACATAATAATATATAGATAATATGCAAATTTATTAAAATATGTTTAATGTCATTTTTTATTAAATAAAAGATAAATTATTTTGTAGTTTGAGGAAAAAAAGCATTTTTGATTTATAAAAAATACAATGACATTAAAATTAGTTATTTTAATTTCCTCAAATTTTTTTTGAATGACATATAGCTCGCTGCAACTATCCTTCATTGTGCAATAAGTAAACTCACGGGCTAATGCTATAGTCTACAATCACATTAGCTAGGTAAACCTCATCGGTCAAATACTGTGTGACAAGCTCAGCCAAACAAGTAAAAGTAGAGAGAATCGAAGTATCGAAGTTCTGACAATTAGCCAAGCCCTTACCTACTCCATCAACTCGAACATTTTCAAGAGCACACCGTCAACTTTAATAATATAGCATGTGTATGTATATTTTCCCATTAAATTTCATTAAACCAATATTATCAATGGATTCTTAATTATTTGGCTAAGAGTCACCCGTCGATTTCTGTGGGGAGCCGGACGCTAATCAGTTCTTAATCGTCATCAGGATCAATTTACTAATCAAGTAATTAGGGTCATAAAATTTTTTTTCTTTTTAATGCGGAATGTAGTGAAATCAAACTAATATACAACTCAGTATAAAATAAAGTACAAGTCCTGTACCGTCTACAAATCAGTAAAAACTAAGGTTCAACATCTAATTATCAAGTGCCAAAACCCTATATACATCAAAGTCCGAAGTCTCCACTCTATCACGATCTCTCCTCATCTCCTGGACCCTGATCATGTCCCACATGTTGTCATGTACACATACAAACAAGACAATAGCCGGATAATTCCGGTGAGAATATAATTCCAGTATAAATCAACGAAACATGCAATCATATAACCAAATATAAAGCATGTAACAGATAACATCAATATGTATCAAAATCTGAAACATAATCAATATCAGACTGTCGACAATACTCGTAACTCTACAATTCAGACTAGACTCAATCCTAGTCTAGGGATCCCGGTTTCCAGAAGTTGGCATTCCCATATCGACCAACAGTAATAGAAAAGACTCCAGTTCTATCCACGTCGATAGGGTATCGATCACCAGTAATAGAAGAAGCTCTGATTCTATCCACATCGATATAGTATCGATCACCAGTAATAGAAGAAGCTCTGATTCTATTCCACATCGATATAGTATCGATCAATGCAATAAAGTAAAGTATGTGATTTAGGGAAACTCAAGTCTAAACCGACTTAAGTCGATCTCCCGATACCACATTGACTTATACCTTTCGTTTGTAGTCACTGTCTGAAGCAATATCAATTCTGAACTCAAGATTGTCTCTGTAAATCTGAAACGACATATTGAGAATCATAATATCAATATTCCATTCTCAATTCAACACTGAATCTGATTAATCCGGATTTAATTCAAATAACAGCATAACGGCACAATCTCAGTATCCCCGTCAATACCATATCAACAGACATCAATTACAAATCATAACTCATATCCGATACAATTTGTAATCCATCCATAATCCAAATATGTCCGATTTCAGATCAATATAATCAGAAAATCATAACAATTCCATAATCAGTCCGTTTCTTAATCTGACTTCGATTCTATGATGTCTAACATGTCAAGAACATCATATATGACGTGTATTCAATTCCAACAACATCATAATTTCAAAACATGTCAAAACGTAGTAAAACTTACGTCCAGTTGTAGCCTACGTTGCTAGGAACTCGGTACCGAAGTCGGATTCAAAATCAGACGGACGGATTTATCGCAAATCAAAATCTAAAATCAAGACTTGAAGTTGGCCTCGGTTTTCATTTCTCCCTTCCTTTTTCTGAATGAACGCTTGTATGTATATATATATCCCTACACATTGCATGAGAAAGGAACGTGGCTTGATTTTTAATCCAACGCGTCTCGCGCATATGCGCGACCTAAATCGGCGCATATGCGCGAGACCTTCTGGTCTTCGCACATTTCTTCTCGGCAGCTCGCGCATATGCGCGACATCTTCCGCGCATATGCGCGAGACTCTCTGGAGTTGTGATTGAACCTTCACACAGCTTGCGCATATGCGCGCCTTCCTGTCGCGCATATGCGCGAGACCTTCTGTCCAATTCGTGCATGTGCGCGTCTCATGTCGCGCATGTGCGTCGATGGTACTGTCCTCGCACATACATTTTCACACGTTACTTCAAATCGTGTCCCGATTAATCCTTTCATAATCATATCAAATTATAAATCAATAATTACAGATTACTAGGGTTAAATTTTCGGGCATTACATTTCTCCCCCCCTAAGATATGATTTCGTCCCCGAAATCACATGCAATCCATCATATCAATAAGAAGGTATGTAATAAAACTGAACAAAAATTTACATCAGTCTCCCAAGTGGCTTCTTCAACGCCATGACGAGTCCATTGTACTTTCACCAACGGAATCATCTTCGTTCTGAGCTGTTTTTCCTTACGATCGATAATTCTGATCGGTCTCTCAACATAACTCAATGTCTCATCCAGCTCGGTCTCGTCGGGTTGAATAACATGTGAATCATCAGGGAGATACTTCCGCAGCATTGATACATGAAAGACATCATGTATTCCAGATAATGAAGGTGGCAATGCTAGTCGATAGGCACGATCTCCTATCTTTTCAAGAATCTCATAAGGACCGACGTATCGTGGAGACAACTTCCCTTTCTTTCCAAATCGGACCACACCTCTGAAAGGAGAGATCTTCAGGAACACTCGGTCTCCTGCTTCAAATACCAACGGTCGTCGCCGAATGTTGGCATATTTAACTTGTCTGTCCTGGGCTGCCTTCATTTTCTTCTGAATCAATTTCACTTTTTCAGTCATATCTCTGGTCATATCAGGTCTAGTCTCCGGAACTTCAGAGATATCATCCCAATAAAGAGGGGATCGACACTTCTTTCCGTACAACGCTTCAAATGGTGCCATCTCAATACTCGTTTGATAGCTATTGTTGTACGAAAATTCACAAAGTGGCAATGCATCTTGCCAATTAGTGCTAAAATCAAGCACTACAGCTCTCACCATATCTTCCAATGTCTGAATCGTCCGTTTTGACTGTCCGTCAGTCTGAGGATGATATGCGGTACTCAGATGTAACTTTGTACCAAAAGCTTGCTGCAAACTCTGCCAGAAGTGCGAAGTAAATCGAGGATCTCGGTCTGAAACAATCGACTTCGGCACTCCGTGCAGTCTAACCACTTCCTTGACGTAGATATCGGCCATCTGATCATATCTATAGGTCATCTTGTATGGAATAAAGCATGCGGATTTGGTCAATCGATCAATCACGACCCAAATCGCATCACAACCTCGGGAGGATCTCGGTAACTGTGTCACAAAATCCATGGAAATGTGATCCCATTTCCATTCAGGAATCGACAAACTTTGCAACAATCCTCCGGATTTCTTCCTCTCAGCTTTCACCTGTTGGCAATTCAGACACTTGGCTACAAATTCAGTAACATCAGATTTCATTTGCTTCCACCAATACTGTGTCTTTAAATCATTATACATTTTCCTGCCACCAGGATGAATGCTAAAACGACTGTTGTGCGCTTCTGTCAGTATTCGTTGTCTCAATTCTGAAACATTTGGCACAACAATACGATTATTCACATACAAAACACTATCTCGAACATGATATTCCGATTGATGACCAGCTCTGACCATTGCAATCGAATTCTGTACATTCTGATCAAATTTTTGTGCCTCTTTGATTCTCAATATCAATTATGGTTCAGCTTGAATCGCATATAATCTTAGAGGCCGACAGTCTGTTTCAAAGGCTAATCCAGACAAACAGCAGTCTTCAATCAAATTTGAAACACCCCTTAGTCGATAAGGATAGAGAACATACCTTTCGACTCAGTGCATCAGCTGCTGCATTAGACTTTCCTGGATAGTATTTGATTTCACAATCAAAATATTTTAGCAAATCAAGCCATCTTTGCTGCCTCATATTCAATTCGGACTGTGAAAACAGATATTTCAAGCTTTTATGATCAGAATAGATTTCGAATTTCTCACCGTACAGATAATGTCGCCATATCTTCAATGCAAAGACGATGGCTGATCATGAATTGGATAACGAGATTCATGGGGTTTCAGCTGTCTCGAGGCATAAGCGATAACATGTCCTCGCTGCATCAACACACAGCCCAATCCTCGGTGAGATGCATCGCAATAAACAACAAATCCACCAGTGCCTGAAGGAATCGTCAACACAGGAGCACTGGTCAATCTCTTCTTCAATTCTAGAAAACTGGTCTCACATTCCTCAGACCAAACAAACGGAGCATTTTTCTGAGTCAACTGTGTAATCGGTTTGGCAATACTCAAAAAATCTTTAATAAATTGGCGATAATATCCTGCCAAACCCATAAAACTGCGTATCTCTGGTATAGATGTCGGTCTCGGCCACGAAATCACTGCCTCAACCTTACTGGGATCAACTGATATCCCGTCTCCAGATATAATATGCCCCAGAAATACTACCTGTTTCAACCAGAACTCGCATTTCGACAGTTTAGCATACAGTTTTTCTGCCCTTAAAATTCTCAATACAGTTCTTAAATGCTCAGCACGCTCCATCACATTCTTTGAATAGATCAAAATATCATCGATGAAAATAATCACAAAATCATCGAGATATTTCTGAAAGACACGGTTCATTAATCCCATAAATACCGCTGGTGCATTCGTCAAACCAAAAGGCATGACAATAAATTCATAGTGTCCATACCTGGTTCTGAATGCTGTCTTTGAGATATCAGAATCCCTGACTCTCAGTTGATGGTATCCCGATCTCAGATCGATCTTGGAATACACCGAAGAACCTTGCAACTGATCAAATAAATCATCAATACGAGGCAATGGATATTTATTCTTTATCGTTGCTTTATTCAATTGCCGGTAGTCGATACAAAGTCTCATGGAACCGTCTTTCTTTCTCACGAACAGTACTGGAGCACCCCAAGGAGATACACTCGGTCTGATATATCCCTTGGCCAGTAAATCCTCCAACTGTTCTTTCAACTCTTTCAACTCGATAGGTGCCATCCGGTACGGAGCCCTCGAAATCGAAACTGTTCCCGACATCAACTCAATGCTGAAGTCTATCTCTCGAATCGGAGGCAATCCAGGAATCTCATCTGGAAAGACATCAGCAAACTCACACACCACTGGCAAATTCGCCAATGATGGGCTCGATTTCAGTAAATCAACTGAATATACCAGGAATCCATCCGCTCCTTTCTGCAATAATCGAGTCATATTTATTGCAGATATCAAAGGAATTCTAGCTCGAGAACCCTTACCGTAAAATTTCCACTCCTTAGCCATTTCAGGTCTGAATCGAACAATCTTGTGGAAACAATCGACTGTAGCCTTGTACTTGGTCAACGTATCGATACCGATAATACAATCAAAGTCAGATATCCCAAGCACAATACAGTCTAACTCAATTTCATGCCCATCATATTGCAGTATACACGATCTAACAGATTTCACTGATATCAAACCCGTCCCCAAAGGAGAAGAGACAGACACTACCGCCGATAATGACTCAATAGGCAAAGAATGCATCAAAGCAAATCGCTCAGATATAAATGTATGGGATGCACCAGTATCAATCAATACATAAGCAGGATAACTAGAAATAAAACAGTTACCTGCGACAACATCATCAGGTGCATCCTGTGCCTGCTCCTCAGTCAAAGCGAACACTCGGGTCTGCTGTCTAGGAGGCTGGCTCGCTGTCTGGCTCCCTCCTGGCCTCGGCTGTGACTGAGTAGGCGGTGCTGGCTGGAAGGAAAGAAAAGCAGCAGATCGTCTCCCTGTCTGAGCCACTGATCTAGATGACTCAGCGGCCTGGGATCCCTGGGCACTTCGCTGTGGACACACTCGGGCAAAGTGTCCATGCTGTTTACAAATGCGGCAATTGCCGAACATTCCTCGGCACTGTTCTGTGGAATGCTTCCCTCCACAAGTGCTACAGTAAGGTCCTGTATAACTCTGGCCCTGACCAGTCTGTCTAGATCCACTCGAACTGGATGAGCTACTTCCAGGTTTCTTGAATTGCTTTCTCGTAGCTTTCAGGAAATCTTTCTTCTCACTACCACTGCCGCTTTCATATCGAGAAGATGGTGGAAACATCTATGATCTTGGTGCTGCAGGCACAGGTGAAGCCTCTGTCTGTCTCATCAGACCGGCTTCGGCTCCCTTGGCTCGGTTCAAGGCATCAGTAAAGTTGTTTGGCCTCCCGGTATTCACCAAGGTAAAGATTTCAGGATTTAGGCCATTTATAAACTGGTCCGCAACGGCCTCATCATGTTCAGCTACGTGGGGAACAAATCGGAGCAGTGTAGAGAATTTGGCCACATATTCCTCAATGTTTAGCTGGCCCTGCCTCAAGTTTGCAAACTCGGCTCCCTTGTCCTTTCTATACGACACTGGAAAGAACCTTTGATAAAATTCATTTCTAAAGACATTCCAGGTTATAGTCGTACCTCGTTGTTCCAAGGCCCGCTTTGTGGTAATCCACCAGTTCTTTGCCACATCATGTAACTGGTGCCCTATCAGTTTCACCCTCTTCTCATCAGTATAGTCCAAAGACTCAAACAACATCTCGATATCATCTAACCAACTCTCGCATTCCACTGAATTCTCCGTACCCTTCAGAGTGGGTGGATGGAACGACTGAAATCTCTTTAACAAGGTCTCCATTGGAGTGGCTGTAACGTCCATTGGAGGATTTGAAGTACTACCCTGTTCAGGTACTCTTCTCGGAGGCATATCTGATAATCAAAAGGATTAGTAATCCCAATTCACAAATATGTTTCAGTCCTCCTCCGATCATCTTACTGCTGATCCAGAATCGGTGCTGATCCATTTTCAATAACACAAGTTTTCAAATCAAGTCAGATAAACAGATAAACATGCATTATAAAGCAGTAAGTCATGCTAGCAATCAAAAGCAGGAAAGAAAACCTCAATCTACTCCGCTCACTAGCTCCTATCTCAGTCTCAAGGATCTATCAGCTCTGATACCACCTGTTGTGGGGACCCGGACGCTAATCAGTTCTTAATCGTCATCAGGATCAATTTACTAATCAAGTAATTAGGGTCATAAATTTTTTTTTTCTTTTTAATGCGGAATGTAGTGAAATCAAACTAATATACAACTCAGTATAAAATAAAGTACAATCAATACATAAGCACGATAACTAGAAATAAAACAGTTACCTGCGACAACATCATCAGGTGCATCATGTGCCTGCTCCTCAGTCAAAGCGAACACTCGGGCCTGCTGTCTAGGAGGCTGGCTCGCTGTCTGGCTCCCTCCTGGCCTCGGCTGTGACTGAGTAGGCGGTGCTGGCTGGAAGGAAAGAACGGCAGCAGATCGTCTCCCTGTCTGAGCCACTGATCTAGATGACTCAGCGGCCTGGGATCCCTGGGCACTTCGCTGTGGACACACTCGGGCAAAGTGTCCATGCTGTTTACAAATGCGGCAATTGCCGAAGACTCCTCGGCACTGTTATGTGGAATGATTCCCTCCACAAGTGCTACAGTAAGGTCCTGTATAACTCTGGCCCTGACCAGTCTGTCTAGAGCCACTCGAACTGGATGAGCTACTTCCAGGTTTCTTGAATTGCTGTCTCGTAGCTTTCAGGAAATCTTTCTTCTCACTACCACTGTCGCTTTCATATCGAGAAGATGGTGGAAACATCTATGATCTTGGTGCTGCAGGCACAGGCGAAGCCTCTGTCTGTCTCATCAGACCGGCTTCGGCTCCCTTGGCTCGGTTCAAGGCATCAGTAAAGTTGTTTGGCCTCCCGGTATTCACCAAGGTAAAGATTTCAGGATTTAGGCCATTTATAAACTGGTCCGCAACGGTCCTCATCATGTTCAGCTACGTGGGGAGCAAATCGGAGCAGTGTAGAGAATTTGGCCACATATTCCTCAATGTTTATCTGGCCCTGCCTCAAGTTTGCAAACTCGGCTCCCTTGTCCTTTCTATACGACACTGGAAAGAACCTTTGATAAAATTCATTTCTAAAGACATTCCAGGTTATAGTCGTACCTCGTTGTTCCAAGGCCCGCTTTGTGGTAATCCACCAGTTCTTTGCCACATCATGTAACTGGTGCCCTATCAGTTTCACCCTCTTCTCATCAGTATAGTCCAAAGACTCAAACAACATCTCGATATCATCTAACCAACTCTCGCATTCCACTGAATTCTCCGTACCCTTCAGAGTGGATGGATGGAACGACTGAAATCTCTTTAACAAGGTCTCCATTGGAGTGGCTGTAACGTCCATTGGAGGATTTGAAGTACTACCCTGTTCATGTACTCTTCTCGGAGGCATATCTGATAATCAAAAGGATTAGTAATCCCAATTCACAAATATGTTTCAGTCCTCCTCCGATCATCTTACTGCTGATCCAGAATCGGTGCTGATCCATTTTCAATAACACAAGTTTTCAAATCAAGTCAGATAAACAGATAAACATGCATTATAAAGCAGTAAGTCATGCTAGCAATCAAAAGCAGGAAAGAAAACCTCAATCTACCCCGCTCACTAGCTCCTATCTCAGTCTCAAGGATCTATCGCTCTGATACCACCTGTTGTGGGGACCCGGACGCTAATCAGTTCTTAATCGTCATCAGGATCAATTTACTAATCAAGTAATTAGGGTCATAAAATTTTTTTTTCTTTTTAATGCGGAATGTAGTGAAATCAAACTAATATACAACTCAGTATAAAATAAAGTACAAGTCCTGTACCGTCAATCAGTTAAAACTAAGGTTCAACATCTAATTATCAAGTGCCAAAACTCCTATATACATCAAAGTCCGAAGTCTCCACTCTATCGCGATCTCTCCTCATCTCCTGGACCCTGATCCTGTCCCACCTGTTGTCATGTACACATACAAACAAGACAACAGCCGGATAATTCCGGTGATAATATAATCCCAGTATAAATCAACGAAACATGCAATCATATAACCAAATATAAAGCATGTAACAGATAACATCAATATGTATCAAAATCTGAAACATAATCAATATCAGACTGTCGACAATACTCCTAACTCTACAATTCAGACTAGACTCAATCCTAGCCTAGGGATCCCGGTTTCCAGAAGTTGGCATTCCCATATCGACCAACAGTAATAGAAAAGACTCCAGTTCTATCCACGTCGATAGGGTATCGATCACCAGTAATAGAAGAAGCTCCGATTCTATCCACATCGATATAGTATCGATCACCAGTAATAGAAGAAACTCCGATTCTATCCACATTGATATGATATCGATCATCAGTAATAGAAGAGTTACGATTCTATCCACATCGATACAGTACCGATCACCAGTAATAGAAGAAGCCACATTTCTATCCACATCGATAGCCAATCATCTGGTGACAGACTTTGGCACTATCGCCCATACACTATCTTGTGACATCGTGCAATGTGCCCGTGGCGATCCCGCCACTATCAGGCACTTCTGTCACAAGATTACTCGTCTAATACCTGTTATCTATTAATCAAGAAAACAAGTACATCAATCAAATCAATGCAAATATCAATGCAATAAAGTAAAGTATGTGATTTAGGGAAACTCAAGTCTAAACCGACTTAAGTCGATCTCCCGATACCACATTGACTTATACCTTTCGTTTGTAGTCACTGTCTGAAGCAATATCAGTTCTGAACTCAAGATTGTCTCTGTAAATCTGAAACGACATATTGAGAATCATAATATCAATATTCAATTCTCAATTCAACACTGAATCTGATTAATCCGGATTTAATTCAAATATCAGCATAACGGCACAATCTCAGTATCCCCGTCAATACCATATCAACAGACATCAATTACAAATCATAACTCATATCCGATACAATTTGTAATCCATCCATAATCCAAATCTGTCCGATTTCAGATCAATATAATCAGAACAATTCCATAATCAGTCCGTTTCTTAATCTGACTTTGATTCTATGATGTCTAACATGTCAAGAACATCATATATGACGTGTATTCAATTCCAACAACATCATAATTTCAAAACATGTCAAAACGTAGTAAAACTTACGTCCAGTTGTAGCCTACGTTGCTAGGAACTCGGTACCGAAGTCGGATTCAAAATCAGACGGACGGATTTATCGCAAATCAAAATCTAAAATCAAGACTTGAAGTTGGCCTCGGTTTTCATTTCTCCCTTCCTTTTTCTGAATGAACGCTTGTATGTATATATATATCCCTACACATTGCATGAGAAAGGAACGTGGCTTGATTTTTAATCCAACAGCGTCTCGCGCATATGCGCGACCTAAATCGGCGCATATGCGCGAGACCTTCTGGTCTTCGCACATTTCTTCTCGGCAGCTCGCGCATATGCGCGACACCTTCCGCGCATATGCGCGAGACTCTCTGGAGTTGTGATTGAACCTTCACACAGCTCGCGCATATGCGCGAGACCTTCTGTCCAATTCGCGCATGTGCGCGTCTCATGTCGCGCATGTGCGCCGATGGTACTGTCCTCGCACATACATTTTCACACGTTACTTCAAATCGTGTCCCGATTAATCCTTTCATAATCATATCAAATTATAAATCAATAATTACAGATTATTAGGGTTAAATTTTCGGGCATTACAATTTCTATTAGCCCAACTGGTTGAAAGAAGACGGATAGTTAGCAATAATATTATGATTTATAACGCAATTAAAGGTTTTAAATGTATTGTCACTTGATCGCAAGTCAGTGTTTTCATAATCAAATAAGCACAGATTGGTCGGTTCGACCAGGAACCCGTCATGAGTCCAGTTCGAAACACCTTAAAAATCATTTTAGCGATCAAAGCGGTCAAAACTGATCAAAAACCAGTCAAACTGGCTATGAACCTCGATTTTTTTATTTATTTTAAAAAATAATTTTTTAAACCTTAAATTTAATATTTTGTTATTTATAGATATGATTATTTGAAATTTGGACTTCGTTAAAAATATTTCTTTAGTAATAATATAATTTATTTAATTTATTTTTTTTAAAAAAATATATAACTATAATTGTTATTTTGAATATATGCATATAGTTATTTAGGGTTTAAACTTTGGTAAATATAATTTTTGTATATTTATATACATCTTATACGTAAGTTTAGATTTTAAACTTGGATAACTATATCATTTTTATTATCTACATACACATTTAAAATATTTATAATTTAAATTATATTATTTATTATATTATATTAATATTTTATATAATATAACGGTTTTTCAGTCTGATCCTCGGTTCAATCGGTCAGACCGGTTGAACTGTTTTTCAAACTAAATCTATTCAATCACCGATCCGATTATGAAAATATTATAAAGAAAATATAAAATAATATATAGTTGAATGAATTGTCTCGAATTCTTGCAACATCTAAAAAAATTAATTATTCATTGTATATTTTACACGTTAAAAAATCAATTTTTTTTCTTAATCCAAATTTTGTTTATGCTTCTGTTCAATTTAATTCACACCCTGAAATTAGTTTCACGTCGATTCTGATTCTACATAAAAGATTTCGGTATTGGATAAACAATTATAATTTTTTCTGGACACACATACCCTAATATTTTAGTCTAATCCAAAATTACTTTTCACACCATTTACGGTTCACAATATACTATCAAACTCTATCTTTTACAAGATTAATATCTCACCCGTCTGATTCACACGACGTTATTCTTTATAATTAATGATTAAAATTTTTAAATATTCCACGTCTGTTGGATTAAGTCAATGGGAGTTATGTATATGTACTTGGATAATCCTCTTCACTTGAGCTAACTTTTGAAGTTGAGCTAGGTATAAGTCTCGATCTTATCATGATATTAAAGTCAAAATCCACTGTTATGTGTTGGACTGATTTATGAGTCACCCAATAATGTTTTGTAAAAACTTCATAATCTAGTCGCTTGTTCTTGGGCGCGAGGATGTGTGTGTTAAATCTCTCACATCAGCATATGAACTTGAACAATACTCTCCATTGAGTTAGTTTTTGGGGTTGATTTAGATTCAAGTTTTAATCTTAACATGATATGGGAAACAAGGCTCATAATTATGTATTGGACTGTGTTAGAATTTATTTGATTGTGGTGATGAGAGTCAAAACCAGTAGGTCGCGTTAGCTAAAATCAGAAGACTACATAAAAGCAGAAGCTCTAGTATCGCATTAACAAAAGCAGTACTCTTCGAGTACTTATCGGCTTAGAAAAACCAGAAGCAGAACGTAGCTTTATAATCAGAACTTAGTTTAAGCAGAAGTAACTTAACACCCTTTACTTGATTGTTGCTATCTTAAATGTTACCGTTACTTTACCTAGTACAAGTATTAACTGCACCATTAATGTTGTACGAAGTTATTTATTACGCTTTGCCAATTTTGGTATAAATCAAAGACTGATTATTCTGAAAGCTTTCTGCAGGAATCTTTTTAGGTTTTAAAGCTGATTCTATCAGAAGTTAAAAGAAGCCGTTTTTGTTTACGTTGGACTCAAACTTTCTATATATAAGAAGATCAATTCTTTATAGAAAACAACGTTATTATCTTTATCAACACAATGATTATTCCAACGTGATTTTGAGCTATCATCAACTACTACTTATTTTCAAAGCTCAACATACAGAAAACAGCACACGCCTTATTTTCAATATCCGATCTTCTAAGATCATTTTGTGCTGTTACTGTCTCATAACTCTCTTCAAGCTAAAACACTTTACTATATCATTGAG